>NC_074685.1:29074284-29426159 GCF_029448725.1 Salvelinus fontinalis
AACCCCATTGAAAACCTCTGGAATGAGATCAAGAGGAAGATGGATGGTCACAAGCCATCAAACCAATCAGAGCTTGTAACGGCTCTCTTTCGGTGAGTGAGTAGACCAATGCGCAGCGGGTGATGAATACATAATGTTTATTTGACAAGACGGAAAAACACGAAACGAAATACACTTGAATGATAAACAAAATAACAAAACGAACTAGACAGACCTAAACTATGAACTTACATGAAACGAGGAAACACATGAACAGGAACGACCGAAACGAGACAGTACCGTGTGGTGCAAAATACACAGACACAGCGACAATCACCCACAAACAAACAGTGAGAACAACCTACCTTAATATGACTCTCAATTAGAGGAAAACGCAAAACACCTGCCTCTAATTAAGAGCCATACCAGGCAACCCAAAACCAACATAGAAACAGAAAACATAGACTGCCCACCCAAAACTCACGCCCTGACCATCACACACATACAAAACAACAGAAAACAGGTCAGGAACGTGACAGAGCTGCTTGAATTTTTGCGCCAGGAGTGGCATAAAGTCACCCAACATCAATGTGAAAGACTGGTGGAGAGCATGCCAAGACGCATGAAAGCTGTGATTGAAAATCATTATTCCACCAAATATTGATTTCTGAACTCTTCCTAAGTTAAAACATTAGTATTGTGTTGTTTAAAAATGCATTATTCGAGGTCTGACAACACTGTTTTGTTGACCAGTTGTCATTTTCACCAAATAAATGCTCTAAATGACAATATTTTTATTTGGAATTTGGGAGAAATGCTGTCAGTAGTTTATAGAATAAAATAAAAATTTTCACTTTACCCAAACACATACCTATAAATAGTAAAACCAGAGAAACTGATCATTTTGAAGCGGTCTCTTAATTTTTTCCAGAGCTTTATATATTTTATCAAATTAAACTATAGTGGACCAGAGTAGATAAACCAAGCGTTGTGAATAAAACAAGTTTCCTTTGTAACGATCGTCGTATAGAGGAGAAGGAGAAGACCAAGGTGCAGCGTGGTAAGTATTCATCATTTATTTTAATGAATACGAATACTAAAACAAAACAACAAACACGATAAACGAACATATCTGCAAGGTGACATACACTAAACAGAAAATAACCACCCACAAACACAGGTGTGAACAGGCTACCTAAGTATGATTCTCAATCAGAGACAACGATAGACAGCTGCCTCTGATTGAGAACCATACCAGGACAAACACATAGAAATACAAAACAAGGACAATATAGAACACCAGACATAGAATGCCCACCCAAACTCACGCCCTGACCAACCAAAATAGAGACATAAAAAGGATCTCTACGGTCAGGGCGTGACATCCTTATGATAAGTAATAAGGTAGTTCTGCACTCCCATCCCACTGGGAACACACTGGTTGAATCAATGTCGTTTCCACATCATTTCAGCGAAATTACATTGAACCAACGTGGAATAGACATTGATTTGACATCTGTGCCCAGTGAGATTTTAAGAATTCCATAGAAAATAAAATGAATTAGTTGGAAATTACTTTAATATGGGTTACAAAAACGTATGTATGCTATTTGCAGATACAAAAGCTAGTCAATAATCACACATTTATTGCAATGGCAAAATATGACTTATAAAAGTATTAAAATCACAGCAAAGTAGATGTTAATGGTAAAATTCATTCTTTTCAGCATGCTACTTAAGTTCATCCAGCTATTACAGTTTATAAAGCTGAAAAAAGATCTAGCACAGTCCTGTTTGACAGTCTGTGACACATGATTTTACAACATAATTATATACAAACACCCCCCTGACATTTATTTGAATTCAGTCCACTCTAGTCTTTCGGCCCAGCAATTCTGATAAAATCCACTTCCAAGGAAATGGTTTATGACTAGATTCCCCTAAGAAGAAAGGCACCATTGATTCCAGTGTGAGGAGGATGTTACTCATGGGTCCAGGTCCGGGGACAGCAGCGTTTCTGTAGCGACGCCAGTCAGACTGGTTGTGAAACCCTTAACCTTCAGGATAGTGGAATCTTTGGTCCTCTGCGTCGTAGCCATACCCACCTCCCCTGTAGCCATTTCTTGGCCTACCGAGTGACCCCAGCCCGTAGCCAATGGCAGCCCCACCCAGTGCCCCGGCGGCTGCTGCCCCTGCCATCTTCAGCCCCTGCTTGGAGGAGCCATGACTCTGGGAGGGGGGCCCTTTGCTTCCCACCCCTGTACCCTTTCCCCAGCCCCTGAATCCACCCCCGCGTTTACATAGGGCACCAGGGCACAGTGCTGCCACCAGCAACATCCATGCCCACAGGAGGAGAAGCTTCTGCTGGCCTATCATGACTGGATATTCCTGCAAAAACAAAATACATTGTAAGATTGAACCGTAAGTGTGTGGAGCTTTACCTGAACTACTCAGAGCACTTCCTGAAGAAGTAGACAGCTGAACACAGCAGCGGCAGCAACAACAATAACAAGTATGAGAACAGTCGCAGTAACCCCCTTGGCCAGGGGCTGGTACAGCTGATAACCACCTTCCTCATGGTCCTGAGCAGCACACTCCTGCTGCAGTAAGACAGGAACACAGCCATGTCCCAGTTGTCTGGAATAGCTTCATTTCCTAGTCACCCCTCCTCAATATGCCACTGATTTCTTGTGAGGATAGGTTAATTAAATAAGGTGTAGGTGAAGATTTAACCAGTCCTTTAACCAATCCGTGGTCATGAAGGAAAGAAGCCAGTGGAAAAGAACTTCCAGCAAAATGAGGACCATTTCCTCCACATTTTATGGGGATATTTGAGCTTTAATATTGTTTTACCGTTTCTCTAATGGCCAATCTCCTTTGTGTCTCTAATATTTGCAATGATCCCCTGTCAATCTGGATCACCTGCTGTAGTACTTCCACACTTCTTTTTCCATTGCACTTTTTGTTGCAGAGTAGTTCCTGGTAGACTACTCTGTTGAGCTCTGTATTTTGTCCTGTAAAACACTATGGTTAGGTCATGCCAAATGCATGATGCTTTAATATCAGTGGTGGAAAAAGTACCCAATTGTCATACTTGAGTAAAGGTTAAGATACCTTAATAGAATATGACTCAAGTAAAAGTGAAAGTCGCCCAGTACAATCCTACTTGAGTAAAAGTCTAAAAGTATTTGGTTTTAAATCTACTTAAGTATCAAAAGTCAATGTAATTACTAAAATATACTTAAGTATCAAAAGTAGAAGTAAAAGTATAAATCAATTCAAATTCCTTATATTAATCAAACCACACGGCACCATTTTCTTGTTTTCTTTTATTTATGTATAGCCAGGGGCACGCTCCAACACTCAGACATCATTTATAAATGAAGCAAGTGTTTAGTGAGTTGCCAGATCAGAGGCAGTTGGGATGACCAGGGATTTTCCCTTGATAAGTGTATGAATTAGACAATTTTCCTGTTCTGCTAAGCATTCACAATGTAATGATTACTTTTGGGTGTCAGAGAAAATGTATGGAGTAAACAGTACATCATTTTCTTTAGGAATGTAGTGAATTAAAAGTAAAAGTTGTCAAAAATATAAATACTAAAGTACAGATACCCCCCAAAAAGACCTAAGTAGTATTTTCAAGTATTTTTTACTTAAGTACTTTACACCACTGTTTAATATTGTATGTGTGTATCTATTACGATATATCTATGAATGTAACACTAACACTACAAGTACATAGAATGCTTAAAATGTTATTCAGTTTGAACCTGTTTTATGTTATTATGTGATAGGACATGAGGTAAGTGTCGAGGAAAATCTAACCAGAAAGGAGAGAGACTGTAGATTCTTTAAACAACCTTTTTTTATTAAGATTTGCAAAAATGAGACCGGTCAAACATCACCACAATGGTGTATGGTTGAGAGCTCAACAAAGAAGAGTTGTGTCTCAGTTTATATAAAGAAAAAGTATAGCCCCCCTTTGGGTGGTGTGACAAACAAACAGAACAATATTGTGAGGAAGTACTGGTTGGTGACAAAGGATTATGGAACTAAGAAACTGCGGTTGGCCTTTGGTGAGGTCTTGTCGAGAAATGTTGGCCATTTCTCAATGCTCATTGTCTCGACACTGTTTCTAAAAGAAACCGAAACCATTTGTCCTGCTCGTCTCTTGCAGCTTAGTTCAGTCTACTACTCAATATGGAATAACAGCATTTTGTCCGTCAGTCCAAAACCATGAGTCAGTCACATAGACAAAGAGGAAGTGTAAAAGCAGAGGGAGCAAGTCTCATCAGTACATCATATGACTTTAATTAAATGCAGATACACTAGATAAACATTATTACAGCAATTTCTGACACCATATAAGGTACTATCATCTGATTAGGGGTTCTGTGTCTTTTTGCCAAAGTGCACTTTAAAAATTAGGGGTTCAACAAGAGTTCTTCTAAGATCCTCAAAGTTCTTTGAAGAACCTTAGGGTTCTTGGCACTGAAAATGGCCCCCAAAAGCATCTTCTAAGAACTCCATAGGAGGTGGGGTTCATCGAGGAACCTCTTTAGTTGGTGGGGGTTCTTGCAGGAACCTAACTGCCCAACTGAAACGTTGGATTTGGAAGGGCGGCAGGTGCAGGCGCTTAACTGAAAAATGTTAAGGTTTGTCCCTTGTATGATCTAAATTGATATTGCTTCATGATGATACCATCTATCTTTTCATGTTTGTGAAAATCTTTCTAAAACAGAAAATGGACACAATTCAATGGAAATCAATCAACAAAGAGGTAAAAATTGTCACTCCCTGATCTAGTTCACCTGTCTTTGTGATTGTCTCCACCCCCCTCCAGGTGTCACCCATCTTCCCCATTATCCCCTGTTTATTTATACCTGTGTTCTCTGTTTGTCTGTTGGCAGTTCTTCTTGTTTGTCAGGCTTACCAGCGTTTGTCCTGTCAGCTCCTATCTTTTCCCAGCCTCTCTTTTTCTAGCCCTCCTGGCTTTTGACCCTTGCCTGTCCTGTCCTGACCCTGAACCCACCTGCCTGACCACTCTGCCCGACCCAAAGCCTGCCTGCCATCCTGTACCTTTGCCCCTATCTGGATTTCCCACCTCTGCCTGACCTGATCCTGTGCCTGCCTGCCATCCTGTACCTTTGCCTCTGTTGCTGTAATAAACATTGTTACTTTGACAAGGACTGAGTCTGGGTCTTACTTTATCCTGATAGTACGAACTGGCCCTGACTGACCCAGCAGACCCCGGGACAACAGCGCGACGCCATCTTCTCCCAAGGTACCACCACCGGGAGGCATGAGGAACTGCTTCGTGGCCTTATGGAGGGGTCCAAACGTTGGCTGAACACCATGACCATATATTGGACGGTTTGCTGGAGCAATTCCGCAAGTTCTCTGGGAGGCAGCCTACCCCGGTGGTAACCCCAAAGCCCCTCAAGAACCCAGCTGGTAGCAGTGCCCTCTCAGCGGCTACTCCACCTTCTCGGGATCCCCGTTTACCCCCCCACCGGAACGCTTCAATGGAGAGTTGAGCACCTGTCGGGCGTTTCTAGCTCAGTGTTCCCTCATTTCGAGATTCAGCCCTCCTCCTTCCCCTCGGATCACTCCAAGATGGATCTCATCACGCTGATATCCAGGAGGGCTCTCACTTGGGCTACTGCTGTATGGGAACAGCAGCCGGCCATATGTGTTAGTCTGGAGGGAGTCATGACAGAGGTGAAGAAGGTTTTTTACGCCCCGTTCTCCGGGAGAGAAGCTGCCCGGAGGCTAATCCAGCTTCGGCAGGGCTCCTGCAGTGTGGCTGACTATGTGGTGGATTTCCGCACATTGGCAGCGGAGATCGCTTGGAACCAGGAAGCACTGTTCGATATGTTCCTGCACGGCCTCTCGGAGGAGGTCAAGGACGAGCTTGCTGCTCGGGAGTTACCTACTGATCTTGATTCCCTCATCGCTTTGACCATCTGAATCGATGGGCGACTACGAGAATGACGGAGGGGGAGGAAAGTCGATTTTGCTCGCACGCCCAGGGATCCCACCTTGCCTCTGCGTCAATCCGGAAGCGCGCAACGTCTTGTTGCCGAGAGGACCCCAGGCTTCCCGACTTGCCGAAGACGGCCGAGTTACTGCTTCCTGAGCCTATGCCACTAGGTAGGGCTGGGCTGTCACCAGCGGAACGGCAGCACAGGATCGACACGAAGAGTTGTCTGTATTGCGGGACTCTTGGTCATTTTGTGTTCTCTTGTCCTCTAAAGAAGCCAGGCTCACCGGTAGGAGCAAGGCCTCTGGTGGGCCATATGGAGAACGTTCCTGCTTCCCCTGCTCGCACCCCTGGCATCCGAGCTGAACATCCCCACTCAGCCCCTCTCCATTCCCATGGACATTAGAGCGCTGGATGGGAGCTCTATAGTCCGAGTCACCCACAGCACCACTCCCGTCCACCTATGGGTGTCAGGGAACCACCGCGAGGCTATCTAGTTCCTGCTCATCAAGTCCCCTCTGATTCCCGTGGTATTGGGATTCTACTGGCTCCAACGACACAATCCCCTCATGAACTGGTCTACTGGTGCCATCATGGGCTGGAGACTGTTCTGCCATGCCCATTGCCTGAAGTAAGAACAACTTGCCCCGGGATGTGTTCCTGTGGACTCAGAAGGTGCCCCAGACCTCTCCGCCATTCCCGCGGAGTACCAGGGCCTCCGAGAGGTGTTCAGCAAGGCCCGGGCCATGTTGCTTCGGCCACACCAACCCTATGACTGTGGGATTGACCTTCTCCCTAGCACCATGCCGCCCCATGGACGTCTATACTCTCTGTCGGGACTGGAGACCAAGGCTATGGATACCTACATTGGGGACTCCCTAGCGACTGGATTTCTCCGACCCTCTTCCTCTCCCGCCAGTGCAGGCTTCTTCTTCGTGGAGAAAAATGACAAGACCCTGCGCCAATGCATTGACTACCGGGGACTCAATGACATTACGGATAAGAACCGTTACCCGCTACCATTCATCTCCTCGTCCTTCGAGCCGCTCCAGGGGGCCAATGGGTTTTCCAAGCTGGATCTATGGAACGCCTTCCACCTAGTGCAGATACGAGAGGGGGATGAGTGGAAGACCACCTTCAACACAGCCAGTGGCCACTATGAGTATCTGGTCATGCCCTTTGGCTTCACCAACGCCCCTGCTGTGTTCCAGGCTCTGGTGAATGATGTTCTCCGTGACATGTTGAACTGGTCCATCTTGTCTACATTGATGACATCCTCATCTTCTCCTGCTCTCCTCAAGAACACGTGCTCCACGTCTGGCAGGTCCTTCAACGTCTTCTGGAGAATCAGCTGTTTGTGAAGGCGGAGAGATGCGAGCTCCATCGCTCCACCATCCCCTTACTGGGTTGCATCATCTTTGCTGAGAGTGTCCAGATGGATCCCGGGAAGGTGAGAGCAGTGATGGATTCTCTTCAGCCTACGTCCAGGGTGCAGCTGCAACATTTCCTGGGGTTGCCAAATTTCTATCACCGCTTTACCCGGGGTTACAGCACCCTGACCTCCCCCTTGTCAGCACTCACCTCGCCCAAGGTTCCGTTCACGTGGTCCCCAGCTGCTGATCGGGTGTTCCGGGACCTCAAACATCGCTTCACCACAGCTCCCATCCTGGTTCATCCGGACCCATCTCGTCAATTCGTGGTCGAGGACAATGCTTTGGATGTCGGTGTGGGGGCTGTCCTCTTCCAGCATACTGCCCTTGACCTCAAGATACATCCCTATGCCTTCTTCTCCCATCGCCTCAATACCATGGAAAGGAACTACGATGTGGGGAATCGGGAGCTTCTCGCAGTGAAGATGGCATTGGGAGGAATGGAGGCATTGGTTGGAGGGGGCGGAACATCTGTTCATCGTGTGGACTGACCACAAGAACCTGGAGTATCTCCGCACCGTCAAGCTTGCCTCAACTCCAGGCAAGCCAAATGGGCCCTGTTGTTCACACGGTTCAGCTTCTCCCTTTCGTACCTGCCGAGATCCAAGAATGTCAAGCCGGATGCACTGTCCCGCAACTATAGCCCCACGACTACTACCCTGGAACCCGATACCATCCTTCCCACCTCATGCCTGGTGACGGCACTCAGCTGGGGAATAGGGAAGCAGGTCCATGAGGCACAGCGTTCCCAGCCAAACCCAAGGGGGGGCCCTGATAACCGGATGTTTGTTCCTGACACCGTCCATTCCGCAGTCCTGGAGTGTGCTCACTACTCCAGGCTGGCCTGGCACCTGGGCGCCCGTCGGACCCTGGCCTTTGCGCGACAGCGTTTTTGATGGCCTACCATGGTCCTGGACTTGTCTGCATTTGTCACTGCATGCACAGTTTGTTCACAGAACAAGACTCTGCAAGCTCCGGCTGGTCTCCTCCAACCTCTGCCTGTCCCCGACCGTCCCTGGTTTCACATCTCCTTGGACTTTGTCACGGGTCTTCCCTCGTCTGATGGCAACACGCCCTCCTGACCGTGGTGGATCGGTTCTGCAAAGCCGTTCACTTCATTCCTCTCCCCAAACTGTCGTCGTAACCTGGAGGAAAGCCCGGTCGGCCCTCCTCAAGACCACCTCTAGGTATCGACGACAAGCGGATTGCCATCGGACCCTGGCTCCTCGGTATCGTCTCGGGCAGAAGGTATGGCTCTCCACCCAGGATCTTCCCCTCCGGGTGGAGTCTTGCAAACTGTCCCACTGGTTTATCGGCCCTTTCCCCATCTCCAAGGTTATTAGCACCTCTGCTATTCATCTTCTGTTGCCCCGTACCCTTATACACCCCACCTTTCATGTGTCCCATATCAAGCCCGTGTCTCACAGTCCCTTGTCTTCCATTTCCAGGCCCATCCCTCCTCCCTGTGTCGTTGATGGCCATCCGGCATACACAGTGAGACCCCTCCTGAGGGTTTGACCATGGGGCAGGGGTTTCTAGTACCTGGTTGACTGGGAGGGTTATGGTCCGGAGGAGAGGTGCTGGTTCCCCGCTAGAGACATCCTGGACCCATCCCTCATCGCCAACTTCTACCACAGGCACCCCGGTCAACCAGGTATGCGCCCAGGTAGGACGCCAGGTGGCACCCCTAGAGGGGGGGTGGTGGTACTGTCACGCCCTGATCTGGTTCACCTGTCTTTGTGATTGTCTCCACCCCCCTCCATGTGCCGCCCATCTTCCCCATTATCCCCTGTGTATTTATACCTGTGTTCTCTCTGTCTGTTTCCAGTTTGTCTTGTTTGTCAAGCTTACCAGCGTTTGTCCTGTCAGCTCCTATCTTTTCCTAGCCTCTCTTTTTCTCGTCCTCCTGGTTTTTGACCTTTGCCTGTCCTGACCCTGAACCCGCCCACCTGACCACTCTGCCTGCCTGCCGTCCTGTACCTTTGCCCCTATCTGGATTTTCGATCTCTGCCTGAGCCTGCCTGCCATCCTGTACCTTTGCCTCAGTTGCTGTTATAAAAATTGTTACTTCGACACGGTCTGTATCTGGGTCTTACCTTATCCTGATAAGAATATGCAGGCTATAAGAATATGTTGAAGGCTAGCTCTATTGGGTGCAGATGACTGAACTACTCACTTTTGTTTCAGTCTTCAGGTAAACAGTCGAGGAGGCATACAAAAGTATGTCTATTGGTATTTTATGCTGATTACATTTACCATCCTCTTCCCTTACCTCTTCAATGAATATCCCATAGGCCTCTACATTATGGACAAGGTATGAGTATGAAATGTACCACAAAAACCAAGGTATGAATGCTGTTATGTGCATGTTTTGTTAATCATCTGTATATTAAAAATTGTTTTGGAGTCACAGACTTCACCCTCCCTACACCTCTGATGAATATAACAGGAAACATGTTCGATCACCATGCACTGCAAAATCATTCTAGCTATGGATACGGAGAACATCAACACTAACATCAACACGCCAGAGGATAAACCCATTATACTTGGGTTTCTGCTGGGAGTTTACCTCGTATTTGGATTTTTTTATTCTGCTTTGCCACTAAGATCATAATAAACACTGACACCTAAAATATTGTGTTATTGTTATGCGTATTATTAATGGAGGGGGGGGGGGGGGTAGTTCAAAAGCGTACCCCAAAAGGTTCTTCAAAAAGTTATTTGTGGAATCATTAAAAGGGGTTCTTCGAAGATCTTATAGGGGTTCCCCCACAGTTTCAATTTGAAGAACCCCTAAAGGATACTCCAGGAACCTTTTCTTTTTAGAGTGTACATTATGGACAAGGTGTGTGTATGAAAACCATTATCAAAACAGTTTTTATCATTCACGTTCACCACAAAAACCCTAGGTATGAATTCTGTCGTGTGCATGTTATGTTAATCATTTTCGGTTTTAGAAAGATTTGCACAAATATGAAAAGATAGATGGTATCAGCATAAAACAATATCAATTCGATCATAACAAGGGACAAATCTTACCTTAAATTAAGGAGATCTTTACATTTTCAGTTCAGTGCCTGCACCTGCTGTCCTTTCAAATTAAAATCCAAATGTTTCAGTTGGGTGGTTAGGTTCCTGCAAGAACCACCACCAACTAAGAAGGTTCCTCGATGAACCCCACCTCCTATGGGGTTCTTGGAAGAACCTTTTGGGGGCAATTTTCAATGCCAAGAACCCCAAGTTGAACCCCTAATTTTTAGATTGTAGTTCAAAAATGAACCCCGGAAGGTTCTTCAAAAGGTTCTTCAAGGATCCACTAAAAGGGGTTCTTCGAAGAACTTATAGGAGTTCCCCCACAGTTTCAATTTGAAGAACCCCTAAAGGATACTCCAGGAACCTTTTCTTTTTAGAGTGTGGTTCCACAGAATGTACAGACAAGCATTATGTTGACCGTCTGTCATATTAAATCAATTTTTTCATGCATTTCCGTATACTGTACATCAGTGGTTCCCCAGGCACAGCAGGGGTTCAAACTGTAGAACCCAGTTCCTACATTTGAATATAAAAATGTATTTTTATCAAACAAAACTATGCTACCTTTTATCTCTGGGACCCTCAGGATGACAAATCAGATCAAGATGACTAAATGTAAGTACATTATTTACCTTCAGAGGTGAATGTTTATGTTAGAGCCGATTTGGACATATTTGTATAAAAGACTGAACATACAGAGCTCCATGTACATTTGTGTAAATATATGAATGTATATGATGAAATATTAGGTACGTATCTTTACGATTTATATTTACCTGATTGAGATATATTCATTTGTTGTTAGTGTAGCTTAGTTTTTTTTGGCCCCCCCTCTTGCCCATTCATTGTACTGTGGTAAGTGTGTTAGGATAAAGGCAGGAAGTTGGGCCTTCGGGGGAAGGAGTCCTTGCTAGATGTGGGAGCGGTATAGTTTTTTGACCATACAGACTTACAGACAGGTCATATTATGTATTTTCCATATCAAGTAATCTATGCTTTAAGTTGATTGGAGAATAATTTTTTTGTTAGATATAAGAAGAATAAACATTTTTGTTGCACCATATCCCTGGATCTCATTGAATGTTTGGCCGTTTGGAAACCTTGAGTGTGGACTGTATGAGTACGAAACAAACCCGTTTCAGGCTTGGGCAGTGGCTATGGTAAAGAGGAAAGGAAGCCACTACAGCACAGGTGTCAAACTCATTCCACGGGGGGCCGAGTGTCTGCGGGTTTTCGCTCCTCCCTTATACTTGATTGATGAATTAACATCACTAATTAGTTAGGAACTCCCCACACCTGGTTGTCTAGGGCTTTATTGAAAGGAAAAAACTAAAACCTGCAGACACTAGGCCCTCCGTGGAATGAGTTTGACACCCCTGCACTACAGTATCAAACCAGTTGCTGTGATAAAAAGTTGTTGTTGTTGTGCACTCTCCTCAACCAATAGCATGGTATTCTTTCACTGTAAAAGCTACTGTAAATTGGACAGTGCAGTTAGATTAACAAGAATTTAAGTTTTCTGCCCATATGAGACACGTCAATGTCCTGGGAAATGTTCTTGTTAGTTACAGCGTCATGCGAATCCCATTAGCGCACGGGGGGAACACTGATCCTGTAGAGGTTTCAAAATAACCACTTTGTCATGCTCGAACTCAATGGTGAATTTTACCATTATCTTGCTGAAATGACTGTCTTCTTCCATTTCCCAAGTACAGAATGACTAAAACAAAAAACACAATCACTTTCCTTTTGTGCTCATTGAAAATGTGCGGTCATTCTCGTCTAGGAAAGCACGAGGGCAGTTACCATGATTATCTCACAGAGCACATATAAGCTTTTAAAGACACCTCTTACTAGGAAACTAGTTGCCTCAGGGGAAATTGTTACAGAACAGTCATTACTGAGTGAGGAAATCGAACAGACATGGTTTGTGCCTGCTAGTTGGCAGCGTAACAATTCCCATACTGTTAAATGAAAAATGATAATTAAGCTATCTTTACAATAGAACACAAATACCTAAACTCATCTCATTCACTAAAAATATGTATTTGATTATGAATGGAATACTACGCCTATTATTCATTTAAAGCAATTTTTGTGTTCCTGTGATAAGAAAAAAAAACTTCCAATATTTTTCCAATATTTGCTGAAGCCTGGCACACAATGCTTATACTTGAAGTACTATACTGTTGAGTTTATTTTCAAGTATTTTAATCCGAATGCAGAGGGAAGGCCTTTTCATTTCTTACTTACTGATCCCCTCCCCTATACTTATCCATGTCACTATATGGTCCTGAACTTAACTACTGCCACATGCATAATAATTAACATCCAACATAATAAAGCAACTCACAGAAACAGAAATATATATTTTATTAAATTAAACTATGGTGGACCAGAGTAGATAAACCAAGCGTTGTGAATATAACAAGTTTCCTTTTGATAAGTTATAAGGCGTTTCTGCACTCCCATCCCACTGGGAACACACTGGTTGAATCAATGTTGTTTCCACATCATTTCAACGAAATTACGTTGAACCAACGTGGAATAGACATTGAATTGACGTCTGTGACAAGTGAGATTTTAAGATTTCCATAGAAAATAATATTAAATAGTTTGAAATTACTTTCATATGGGTTACAAAAACGTATGTATGCTATTTGCAGATACAAAAGCTAGTCAATAATCACACATTTATTGCAATGGCAAAATATGACTTATAAAAGTATTAAAATCACAGCAAAGTAGATGTTAATGGAAACAGCAGCCTCCTCCCTAATTCCATCCAGCTATTACAGTTGATAAAGCTGAAAAAGGATCTAGCACAGTCCAGTTTGACAGTCCGTGACACATGATTTTACAACACAATAACATACAAAGCCCCTCTCTGACATCTCTTTTGCCAGAGGTAATGAGGTTTGACTGAGTATAGCTTTGTAAAGGTGATGGTGGGACTAACCCAAAGGACAACAAGATCAGGGCTTGTTCAACGTTTATTTGAATTTAAAAGCAGTCCACTCTAGTCTTTTGGCCCAGCAATTCAGATAATATCTTCTTCCAAGGAAATGGTTTATGACTAGATTCCCCTTATCCAGTCCCCTAAGAAGAAAGGCACCATTGATCCCAGTGTGAGGAGAATGCTACTCATGGGTCCAGGTCCGGGGCCAGCAGCGTTTCTGTAGCGACGCCAGTCAGACTGGTTGTGAAACCCTTGACCTTCAGGATAGTGGAATCTCTGGTCCTCTGAGGATGAGTCTGCGTCGTAGCCATACCCACCTCCCCTGTACCCATTTCTTGGCCTACCGAGTGACCCCAGCCCGTAGCCAATGGCAGCCCCACCCAGTGCCCCAGCGGCTGCTGCCCCTGCCATCTTCAGCCCCTGCTTGGAGGAGCCATGACTCTGGGAGGGGGGCCCTTTGCTTCCCACCCCTGTACCCTTTCCCCAGCCCCTGAATCCACCCCCGCGTTTACATAGGGCACCAGGGCACAGTGCTGCCACCAGCAACATCCATGCCCACAGGAGGAGAAGCTTCTGCTGGCCTATCATGACTGGAGATTCCTGCAAAAAGAAAATAAACTTAAGCTTGAATAACATTTGGTGAAATGTTATGAATGCAAATCTAAGAACAACCTATTGTAAAAGTTTTATAAAGTCATCCGAGGTAACAGGAATTATAATATATGTTTTAGCGTTTTGTCAATGGGATGTTCTGAATGAGATGAAGGCACATTAACAGCCATATAGCACAGTCCAATTCAATGTACCTGTTAGTTGTAGGGAACCAAAACAAACCCTGCACCAAACAGACCGTTGGTCAAGAGTCAATTGTAATCTATGTCATTCAGACAGGCATTAAAGCTGATTACACGCCCCAGCACATTTCAAAAACATTGTCTGCACTTTTGCCAACAAACAAACAAGACAAAACAAATGGCACCTCATCAAATGTGAGGTCTAGAACATGCCCCATGCTCTGCCGACACCAGCACTTCTATACAGTACACGAGTAACCTCTTTTTCCTAGTTCCAATCATGAAAGACCATTCTACCTGATGAGAATGTAGTGTGGGATGGTGCACGTGCACACTAAGTAAGATAGAGAACAGGCTCAACTCTAAATCCTCTTGTATAAACAAGTAATACGGGTGCTTGGAACCAACAGAAATTCTATAAAACATTAAGAAAGGCCAGCTCTCACCAACATGCTTGCAATCAAATCATATTCAATAGAAGCTTCAATTGCAAATGATATTCAGTAAAGGCTTCAGTAACACTTTACTTGCCACCCAGTGTCAAAACCCACATTTATTCAAATCATTTTTTCCCTGCCAAGAAGTTTCCTTTCATTTTGAAAGTTTGTTTCTTAAATCCTTTGTTGTTGTTGTACTGAATTCTTCACAGTCATTTTTTTCATCATATTTGATAGAACTTGTAGAAAATACACTTTATGACACAGTCAGGAAGCATTATGACCATCCTGTGTCACTTTATTTGGACTAAAAAAATACATTATGTCTGACATCAACGTGTGCACAACAACAATTGTTGTATTTTTTATATATCATAAACATACTGTTGACACATAGGCGTAATGGAATGTTTTGCCTTGTGTGGTAGGTTTTGTGGGTTTTGACACTCTTACGTAGGTGTCATAACCTGCCATAAAATAACGCAATATATGTCACAACAGGTCTAAATATATGTGTCATGACAGTGTTATGATCATATTATAACAGGTTATGACAATTTATTTCAGCTCTTATGACATATTATGACATGGTTATTGCCTTGTCAGAACGTGTTATGACACCAAGTGTCAAGTTAAGCATTACCAAAGCTTCAATTGAAAATCAT
Organism: Salvelinus fontinalis; assembly: GCF_029448725.1. Lineage (NCBI taxonomy): Eukaryota > Metazoa > Chordata > Actinopteri > Salmoniformes > Salmonidae > Salvelinus > Salvelinus fontinalis. The sequence continues at coordinate 29,089,571 of NC_074685.1, forward strand.
ATTCAAGTGAGTGCTGACCTTTTTTCATTTGTAAGTGCACACACTAATCCTATTCACTCTAACCTTTCAAAATATGTAGTCTGTTTTGTGTTTCCATCAAGAATATTAGGCTACCATGTTGAAGGTCTGACATATCTATATCTATGTACTGTAAGGGAAATTTTGTACACAGATTCTGTACTTGGACATACAGTATATCACAAAATCTTTTGAAAAGGTAGTGATCTATCCTATTATATTTTCTATAATAGTAACAGCAGTACTATATAACACAGTGATAACAGAGTTATACAAATCAACACAAAATGACACATTTATCCTGTGCATCAGGTATTGTATAATTGTCAAAGCAGTGGGGGAAGAGGTTTTGTATTTTAGAGCCTACCTGGTCGAATGGTCACTGAGAAGACTTTCCTTGGTAATGTTGGAGTGGATCAGTCTGTTTTCACATTGAACTGCTCTGGGTCTCAAATGGTTACCTTACACTGCCATTCACAGTCACAGCATCCAGTCAACAGCCTCATAATGACAACATTGCTCCTCCCTAGAAAAACGTTTATCCCTTACTATTGGCTTATGATTGATAGTTGAATTGCTTATGTTAATTATTCTTTGTTCCTTTCCCCCACTGCCTCTTCCCCCCTCCTCACTGTTTGTTCAACCAATGCAATGTCTGCATTTGATCTCAGTGTACAAGTTTAGTCATTATTTCAATGATGCTCCACATTTCTATCAGTGCTCTTAGTTGCCTGGGATCTGCCCTTATCTTCCACACCACAGAAAAAGTATGAATTTATTCTATTTCTATGTTCCACACCCCCACACATCCAGGCAGTTGTCATGGTGACCGAACGGGGAATAGAGAAGAGGTGACATTTGAAAGTCTCTCAATTAGATGTGTTCATTATCTTTATTGATTACGGTCCATAATTGAAAAGACAATAATGATACAGTAGGAATAAATACATCTCACGGACTTCTGTAAGGTACAGTACCTTAGGTACATGATCTACATAAACATAGGCCTGCACCCTATATTTATTTTATTTTATTTAACCTTTATTTAACTAGGCATATATCACAGACATAACCACACTGTTAGTCTCATGAGTGTGTGCAGATTAATCTCCTACGGCTATCCACATACGGCTCAAGCAGTGAAAAAGTAAACATAGACTTTGGTACTAATAAATATTGAAATCTTACTGCAATAAACCGACATCAAGTACTGTAGGGAGATATCATGAATGGGGCCTCAGCGGTTTGAAACTTCATGTCATGCCATGTTGGTTAGTGATATGGCTTCCTTTATTGAAGTGGAGTGTACTGGACCATGGCCGTGACCAAAATAATCTGCAGGTTAAAGAGGTAGATTCAGATTTTGCCTTATGGCCAAGAATTCAAAAGAAAATAATATTTGCTGTTTATAGGCAAAAAATTGAAGAAATATGATTTATCAACTTAATTCTAAAGAAAAGTATTTTCTATGTGTAGATAGTTAGTGGTTAGGATAGTTAGTGCATGCCTGAAACTCTAGTAGACTCACCAACATGAGCAGTGGGGAGGCCACCAACCAGCAGGCTTTAAAGAAGATGTTTGGAGGCTGTCCCAGAATCCTCGTCATCATGATAGAGAGCCGCTGTAATTCTGAAAATCAAGTATACATAAGCAAACAGAAGAACTACATCATCATCATTATCATCATCATGTCTACGTGAAAATAATGAGAGCTGAAGAAAAGTTTGTCATTGTCAGACATTTCCTTGATTTTCTCTCAGTTCGAGAGAAAATCAATAATATCATACTGTACAACAGTTCACAATAACTTAGGGCCAGGTGAGGCAAAAAGAGACATTGAGCTGAGCTTATGAGTATTTTTGTAATAATAATGTATTTTTTTATATGTTTTTTTAACTCAATCTGATTGGCTGGGCCTGGCAGGGCCTGGCTCCCCAGTGGGTGGGCCTGTATCCACCCAGGCCCGCCCATGCCTATGCCTCTGACATACACCTGGGTAATGCAGGGAAACCCAAGCAGAAAAATCAGAAGGCACAGTAATAACACCACCAGCTCCATACTCTTCAGGAGAACGTTAGGACCAAATTTATCCATCATGCAAGTCACCAGGAGCTCCAAATGAGCAAACTACAGACATGATAAAACCAAAATCTTTCAGGAAAAACAGATTGATTGTGACATTTTCCTTAGCACTGAACTGCGGGGTGGATAATAATTGTGAAACTCATAGTACAACACAACATATTACAGATTTTTAAGAAAAGGAAGGCCCACAGCTGGGCACAGGCATGGTGGAGAAGATCTCTGAGTACACCACAAACACCAGGCCGGGCCCACCACACTGTTCATGAAAATAGATCGCTCCAACAGACAGTGAGTCAAGTGGCTGTGGCTTGCTATATCTTTTTATGGATAGGGGGCAGCATTTTCAAGTTTGGATGAAAAGCGTGCCCAGAGTAAACGGCCTGCTACTCAGTCCCAGTTTCTAATATATGCATATTATTAGTAGATTTTGATAGAAAACACTCTGAAGTTTAAAACTGTTTGAATGATGTGTGTGAGTATAGCATAACTCCTATGGCAGGCAAAAACCAGAGAAAAAATCTAATCAGGAAGTGGGAATTCTGAGGTTTGTAGTTTTTCAACTCATCGCCTATCGAATACACAGTGGGATATGGGTCATGTTGCTCTTCCTAAGGTTTCCACTAGATGTCAACAGTCTTTAGAACCTTGTCTGATGCTTCTACTGTGAAGTGGGGCCGAATGAGAGGGGAATGTGTCAGAGGTCTGCCAGCAGTCACGAGCTGGACACGCTCGTTCACGTGAGAGGTAGCTCCCGTTCCATTTTCTTTTCTGAAGACAAAGGAATTCTCCGGTTGAAGATTTATGTTAAAAACATCCTAAAGATTGATTCTATACTTAGTTTGACATGTTTCTACGAGCTGTAATATAACTTTTTGGACTTTTCGTCCGTACTTTCCGCTGGACCTGCACGCGTGTCGTGAGTTTGGATTTGTTTACCAAACGCGCTAACAAAAGGAGGTATTTGGACATAAATTATGAACTTTATGGAACAAATCAAACATTTATTGTGGAACTGGGATTCCTGGGAGTGCATTTTGATGAAGATCATCAAAGGTAAGTGAATATTTATAATGCTATTTCTGACTTCTGTTGACTCCAAAATGGCGGATATATTTTTGGCTTGATGGGTCTCTGAGCGCTGTACTCAGATTATTGCATGGTTTGCTTTTTCCGTAAAGTTTTTTTTAAATCTGACACAGCGGTTGCATTAATAAGGAGAAGCATATCTTTAAATCTGTTAATAACACTTGTATCTTTATCAATGTTTATTATGAGTATTTCTGTGATTTGATGTGGCTCTGTGCAAATTCACGGGATGTTTTGGAGGCAAAGCCAAATGAGGTTTTTGGATATAAATATTAACTTGATCGAGCAAAACATACATGTATTGTGTAACATGTTGTCCCGGGAGTGTCATCTGATGAAGAATATCAAAGGTTAGTGATTAATTTGATCAATACTTCAGCTTTTTGTGACTCCTCTCTTTGGTTGGAAAATCGCTGTATGCTTTCTGTGACTAGTTGCTGACCTAACATAATGATATGTTCTGCTTTCGGCAAAAAGCTTTTTTGAAATCGGACACTGTGGTTGGATTAACGAGAATGTTATCGTTAAAATGGTGTCTAATACTTGTATGTTTGAGAAAATTGAATTATGAGATTTCTGCAATTTCATTGGCTGTTGAGTCCTAGGCAGGATATAAAGCATGCAGACAGTTACTGTTCGATTTCACGATAGAATGGGCAAAATGAGTGACCTAAGCAACTTTGAGCGTGGTATGATCGTCGTTGCCAGGCACGCCGGATCCAGTATCTCAGAAAGGGCTGCCCTTATGGGCTTTTCACGCATGACAGTGCGATAAATGGTTGAACTAATTCCTGTCTCCAGTCTCATCATTATTGAATTATTATAAAGATGTGGTTATGAAACCCACAAGACATAGCACCTCTATTAAGGGTTCTTCCTAGAAGTCTCCATAAATTGTTCGACCAAGAACTCTTTTATCATCCAAAGGTTCTTCCTAGAACCCTACAGGAACGGTTCTACCGAGAACACTTTTATCTTTGAAGGGAAACCCTCTATGAACGGTTCTACCATGAACCATATTATCTTTGAAGGGTTCTTCAAAGATAAAATTAAATTAAACTCTTTATGACAATACATTACATATATCACAACGCCTTTCTTTGAGGGCCTAGTTATACCATAACACAGTGGTGTTAGGAAACTCCTGGTTTTACAGGCCACATTAGGTCTACAAGTCACATTATAGGCCTTTTCACACTGCTTTGTTCTTAGCCCCGGGCTATCTTAGACCCAGGCTAGACTGGCCTTGGGCTATCTTATCCCCAGGCTAGACTGGCCCTGGGCTAGCTTAGCCTGTGCTTGCTCACACAAGCATTTGTTAGCCCTGGGCTAAGGATTCACATTTGTATTCCAAAGCCCTGGGATAACGGACAAACACAAGATGCAACCAACACACACAAACAATGTTATAAGCAATAAGACATGTACTAACACATTATTTAATCTTGCTTCTAGGTTAGCATTTGATTTCCAACAGTGATGGTTTGTATAAACCTTGCTGCCTGCCTATCTGACATCGGAAACAATGTTACACTTTTGGAATTCGATCTCGCTCCTGTACAGAGAAGGTTGTGGCTGAACTTTTATGATCCAGCCGAAATCATGCAACAATATTATTATCATTGATATATCCAATTAAAGTAAATGAAAAAGCTACAATATGACAACAAACTTGAGCGTTTGCTGCCCTTACGGCTGTAGAGTTTGTAGCTTTAGTTTGCTAAGGGACTGTACGTTATTTATAATGAGGGATTACCTTGAGAAAATGGGATCGCTCCTTCAGTAAAATGTATTTTTACCTGAACACTTGAAACAAGTGCATCCTGTTTCCATTGATCATCCTTGAGATGTTTCTACAACTTGATTGGAGTTCACCTGTACAATTGATTGGACGTGATATGGAAAGGCACACACATGTCTATATAAGGTCCCACAGTTGACAGTACATGTCAGAGCAAAAACCAAGCCGTGAGGTCGAAGGAATTGTCCGTAGAGCTCCGAGACAGGATTGCATCGAGGCACAGATCTGGGGAAGGGTACAAGTTATTTTTGCAGCGTTGAAGGTTCCCAATAACACACTGGCCTCCATCATTCTTCAATGGAAGACGTTTGGAACCACCAAGACTCTTCCTAGAGCTGGTCGCCCGGCCAAACTGAACAATTGGGGGAGAAGGGCCTTGGTCAGGGAGGTGACCAAGAACCCAATGGTCACTCTGACAGAGCTCTAGAGTTCCTCTGTGGAGATGGGAGAACCTTCCAGAAGGAGAGACCCTCAGATTAAGATAGAGTTGGGTGCACCCTAGTAAACTATAGGCAGGATATATGGCCGATATCTAAGTCTATTTGTTACGATCGTTTGTTGAATAAATGGACCAAGGCGCAGCGTGCGTGGAGTTCCACATCTTTAATAATGAAACTCACAAAAAACAATAAAGGATAAACGATACGTGAAGCAAATGCAGTGCTCACAGGCACTACACAAAAACAAGATCCCACAAACAACAGGTGGGAAAAGACTGCCTAAATATGATCCCCAATCAGAGACAACGATAGACAACTGCCTCTGATTGAGAACCATACCAGGCCAACAATGAAATAGAAAACATAAATTGCCCACCCTAGTCACACCCTGACCTAACCAAATAGAGAATTTAAAGGATCTCTAAGGTCAGGGCGTGACACAATTGTACTATTGATGTATCTCATTCCTGTTGAGCTCATTGTACACATTTCACATTTCAATATTTACTCAAGGTGATACATTTTTTGTAAGTAATTTTATTTACAAAAGACAAGCCGGCATTCTTTTCCTAAATTATTCAATTGTGTGGTTTTCATTCTAACTGGTCCAATAGAGTTTAAGCTTAAACATTTAGTAGCAATTGTTACACTTGCTGTACTTTTTAAAAATGTCTTAGATCAATAAATTATTCGAACAGGGATGCAAGCTTTTGTTTGCTGAATGTTAAATACAGCAGCCAATATAATTCACGGGTAGTTTGAAAGAAGAGAATTGCAGTTATTTATTGAGACCTATAACCATTCGAATTTCAGGAAGAGAAGAGAAAGCATCTGCATCTTATTCTAGTCCTATATTATTCAAGCACCGTCAAACCGAATAAGTTAGCAGAACTCAATACATTTGTGGCAACTGATTGCTTTGTTTTGTGTTTGTTATGAAACTGAAAAGTATTGATTGATACAGTACTTAATTGATGTTAATTAATATACAATTTTGATTACAGGTAACATAAAGTAATACAATGATGAAGATAAGGACAACAAAATACATTTTCTTTAACTGTTGAAAGCAAGGAAGGAAGGTCGCAACAATAGAGAGAAAAATAGGTATGCTAATAACATGAGGGGAAATATTATGAAAGGTATACAGTTGAAGTCAGAAGTTTACATACACTTAGGTTGGAGTCAATAAAACTCGTTTTTCAACCACTCCACAAATTTCTTGTTAACAAACTATAATTCTGGCAAGTCGGTTAGGACATCTACTTTGTGCATGACACAAGTCATTTTCCAAAACAATTGTTTACAGACAGAATATTTCACTTATAACTCACTGTATCACAATTCCAGTGGGTCAGAAGTTTACATACACTAAGTTGACTGTGCCTTTAAACAGCTTGGAAAATTCCAGAAAATGATGTCATGGCTTTAGAAGTTTCTGAAAGGCTAATTGACATAATTTGAGTCAATTGGAGGTGTACCTGTGGATGTATTTCAAGGCCTACCTTCAAACTTTTTGCTTGAAATCATCAAAAGAAATCCGCCATGACCTCAAAAAAATAATTTTAGACGTCCACAAGTCTGGTTCATCCTTGGGAGCAATTTCCAAACGCCTGAAGGTACCACAATCATCTGTACAAACAATAGTATGCAAGTATAAACACCATGGGACCACGCAGCCGTCATACCGCTCAGGAAGGAGACACGTTTTGTCTACTTGAGATTAACTTAGTTTGGTGAGAAAAGTGCAAATCAATCCCAGAACAACAGCAAAGGACCTTGTGACGATGCTGGAGGAAACAGGTACAAAAGTATCTATATCCACAGTACAACGAGTCCTATGTCGACATAACCTGAAAGACCGCTCAGCAAGGAAGAAGCCACTGCTCCAAAACCGCCATAAAAAAGCCAGACTACGGTTTGCAACTGCACATGGGGACAAAGATTGTACTTTTTGGAGAAATGTCCTCTGGTCTGATGAAACAAAAATAGAACTGTTTGGCCATAATGACCATCGTTATGTTTGGAGGAAAAAGGGGGAGGTTTGCAAGCCAAAGAACACCATCCCAACCGTGAAGCACAGGGGTGGCAGCATCATGTTGTGGGGGTGTTTGCTGCAGGAGGGACTGGTGCACTTCACAAAATAGATGGCATCATTTTGCAGGGAAATTATGTGGATATATTGAAGCAACATCTCAAGACATCCGTCAGGAAGTTAAAGCTTGGTCGCAAAGGGTCTTCCAAATGGACATTGACCCCAGTCATACTTCCAAATTTGTGGCAAAAGTGCTTAAGGACAACAAAATCAAGGTATTGGAGTGTCCATCACAAAGCCCTGACCTCAATCCTATAGAAGATTTGTGGGCAGAACTGAAAAACACGTGCGAGCACGGAGGGCTACAAACCTGACTCAGTTACACCAGCTCTGTCTGGAGGAATGGGCCAAAATTTACCCAACTTATTGTGGGAAGCTTGTGGAAGGCTACCCGAAACGTTTGACCCAAGTTAAACAATTTAAAGGCAATGCTACCAAATACTAATTGAGTGTATGTAAACTTCTGAGCAACTGGGAATGTGATGAAAGAAATAAAAGCTGAAATAAATTATTCTCTCTACTATTATTCTGACATTTCACAATCGTAAAATAAAGTGGTGATCCTAATTGACCTAAGACAGGGAATCTTTACTAGGATTAAATGTCAGAAATTGTGAAACTGAGTTAAATGTATTTGGCTAAGATCTATGTAAACTTCAGACTTCAAATGTATATGAGTCAACCTACTTATTTAACAAATGCAAAATAAGCCCTATTGAAATAAAATCTGAAAGTTTATAACTGAAACTTTGTAGGCCGCATGTCCTGCACCAGCATCGCATGTTGTCTCCCAGCTTCATGGTTTGAACAAGGTGCTTAATTCCAGTCCATACAAGACAGTATAATACAATACTGTACAGTAATTCAGTCCACACTCAAGAAGATTAGCCTACTGGAGCTTGTTAAATTTATTTACCAAAGAGAGAAAAGCTACATCCACGGGCTATTATGTTTTTTTTGTCATGCATAATGTGCTGTAGCATATATAGGCTATGTATTGGATAATGGTATTATCACTTGCATTTTTTGGGGCTTGGGCTCATAATATGTCTTTAATGTCGGGATCATCAAATGTATTTAAGGTATGGCTCATCAAGCTCAGGTAGCATCAGGCTTGAATGTTCATGCCTATCAAAACTAATCAAATCCAGGCATATTTCTATGTTTTGAATGACACTCAGTTTTGGCGGGAAATATCAGGTTACCTGGAAGAAAAGGTGATTTATTATCAGGATGGAACATTTGTAAAATACTGGGAAAATATTCAACCCTAATGGTGAATGAAGGAATTGGCTGACAAAATCTATGGATAGTGGACAATAATTTTGTCTGTTTCACGCCCTGGCCTTAGTATTCTTTGTTTTCTTTATTATTTTAGTTAGGTCAGGGTGTGACATGGGGAATGTTTGTGTTTTGTTGGTTTTGGGTGTTTCTATGGTAAAGGGGTTGTTGGGTGTAGTATATGGGTTTGTGTTGAGTTCATGTGTCTAGCGTTGTCTATGTATGTTTAGTTGTCTAGGAGAGTCTATGGTTACCTGAATGAGTTCCCAATTAGAGACAGCTGATTTCGGTTGTCTCTGATTGGGAGCCTTATTTAGGGTAGCCATGGGCTTTCATTTGTTGTGAGTAGTTGTCTATGTGATACGTTTGTAGCCAGTGTGTGCACATCGTTGTTTTAGCTTCACGATCGTTTTCTTGTTTTGTTTAGTGTTTAAGTGTTTTTGTTTCGTTTGCCTTCTTCGTCAATAAAAAGGAGATGGCTTATTTTCCTAAAGCTGCGTATTGGTCCGTCAATCCTCCACACGATCGTGACAGTTTAACAGGTAGGCCTACCTCTTATTTATTGAATAGGAAGAAATAGGCTCCAACACAAAGACCTCCTGTTGTTAGTAGACTATAGTCAAATTAAAATTAAGATTATTTAAATGGATTAGGCCTTTTCAAATTAGTATAATTTCAGTTGTCCATCTCAGTCGCTACCGCTTCATAGTAAATTATGCAAATTACTCGAATATGGTTTATGGTGAGGTTAATAACTCTGATAAATAGCTTTATTATTGTCAACAAAAATCTATTATAGCTTTAGCAAGCTTACCTCCGGTCCTCCTCATCTGCATGCTATCCCTTTCAAACTGAACAGGACATCAGTAGGCCTAATCCGAGCACACATGCAGTATATAGATTATTTTTTTAAACAAATTGCCTTGCCCCCTGAAGTGCCACCGTGCACAGCGCAGTCATTGGTTAGGCGGCAGAAAATGGTTTACTCAGCAAAAGCAGGGCAGGCCGGGATCGTGATTGGGAACGCCTATCCATTGCAGTGTGTAATTGCACGTACATTTTGGTGGGGCAAAAAAACAAAACAAAGTGGGATGCATGTCAGCAACGCCACTACACTACACAACACAACACTAAACAATACATTAATTGCACCCACAAACTGATAGGGCCTACATAAAGCTGTCCCAACAGCAGTCCCAACATCTTACCACTGCTACACCTGGCTATCAGCGGAGCCTTGTCTGGCAGCGAAACAGTTCATTCAGCCTCATTTACTGCCTTTAAAAAAAACATAGCTGATATGGCTGACTTGCTTCAACAAATGTGGTTTCTAATGACAATTGAGATGTACAAACTATGGGCATAAGGGGACCACAAGCGGATGAGATGCACGAGCTAGGACGTAGTCAATATAACTATTTGTTTAGCACTTTTGACATGTACAGTGACAGAATTCAGAACATGGACTGTTTTTACAGTGTTCTGCCTGTACACCAAGTCAGAACCGTAGGATAAATAAAGGGGGCATATAAGCAGACAATGAAAGCTCTTACAATATTCAATGATTACATTTCTCTAAAACAGGTTATAGGCTACATGTGCACCACCAAGTCAGAACAGTAGGCGAAATTAAGAGTTGTAAATAGACCAAATTATTAGGGTGAGGCACATGGGCTATTAACATCTTATTACACAATATACACTTACTATTACTTTCTTAGCTACAGTATACATATCTCCCTGGCATATTACATAATTTCTGCAGCAGCGTACAATACATTTTTGGACTCAACGTGTTGTGCTGTGCTCACTTGAACAGGAAGGTGGCATGCTGGTCCTTCATGGGCAAATTTGGTCATCAAAGTCTGTCATTTTCTGGATTTATGGTGCTTTCAAAACAACAGGGAACTCTGAAAAAAACAAGGTTGAATCATGATGACCTCATTGATCTTCAGGTCGTAGCTCCTGAAAGAGACCGGATTTACAATTCCAAGTTGTATGACCATTCAAAACGTATTTTCCCAGTTGGAGTTTATTTATTCCCGATTTACAAGTTGTCTTGAACTCACGGAAGTCAAGTTTTCGCTGTTCCGAGTTAACAGTTGTTTTAGGCGGGGCACAAATCAGGCTTCATTGACAGCATGACCAGTGTTGAATGTGTATAATTTTGAACTTGGAAAAGAGCCTATATATATATATAGTCAAAGTGCAAGTAATCTTCAACTGTCCCTCAGGGAATCAATTGACATTGTAATTACACACCTGGGGGTCATTCATAAACATTTACTTCCACAGGAAAATAACCACTTTCTGTGAAAGTTACATAAAATCCCATTGAAAAATATCATGCAATTTACAGGTCACTTTATATTAAAAGTGCAAATTCATTCGGGAATGAAAGTGATATTCAACATTTTAAAATACATTCCCTCTCCGGGTATGCAATGAGTAGATGACGTAGGCTGTAGGTGCCGGGACGGCTGGGACGTATGGTGGCATGATATATGATATGGCAACATCAATAAATCCCACCTTCCTATCATGATGCTGATGAGCTATACCCGGGTGGGGGGGAGGGGGGGGGGGGGGTGCAATGTAAAAAGCTTTTACATTTCCAAGCTATTGAGTGGATACTTATCCTAGGTATCCAGTTTTGTGACCCCAAACACACACACACACACACACACACACACACACACACACACACACACACAAATACAATATTAGGTTTCAGCCTACTCAATAACAATATTCATATTTGCATTCCTCTGTGTTAACATTAACGTACACTAGCCTCAGGCAAACATGCAAAGGATCATAATCTGTTCAGACATGGGCAGTTCTGTACAGTGTACTAACATTTCCATTTTTATGTTGCCATTCCCTGGGTGTCCATGGTAAGGAAAGTAGAACTGTCAATAGAACCATTGTAGGGATTATTTTCCCATACGTAGTGGAATCAAACGTTTAAAAGGTCATTTCCCTATGCCCCCTGCCAAATGTTTACTGTCCTTATTTCGATGTGTGTAAATATTTTTCAATGATCAAACGGTGAGGGGTTAAAGTGTAGAGGGGCTTGTAGGGTCTGGTATCGGAAGCAATAAAAGGTCATCAGGACTTATACTTCTATCCATGTTCTCCGTCCGTTCCTAGACCTAGATGACGTTCTCAAAGAGCTGCATGGAGGCCATGATATTTTCATCCTGGTGAGAGAAATGAAAAGATGAGGAATCGTTTGTTAAGGACACAATGTCAATTGAACACTACTTATGGCAGAACTGTTCTTAGCTCTTCATATGCTTTGTGTTCCTCTGACATGAACAGGTTCTGTAAGACAAACCTGTCAGCTAACCTGCTGTCTGCCAGCTACAGGAATACCTGAAATGTTAGCCAGGCAAGTTAAAGCCATGTACTAGCATGTGGCTTGTCTGGGCATTCTAACATGATGTACAGTACATCTTTTCATCAGTAAAGATTGTGGAGGATGTGTTTACCTTCTGACAAGTCTCTATGAACTCATCAATGGTCACCACCCCGTCTCTGTTCCGATCCATTTTCTGAAAAAGCTAGCCATTAAATATCTTATACGATTACATACAGAACTACAATTTTTTAAATTTTATTTAACCTTTATTTAACTAGGCAAGTCAGGTACAAACAAATTCTTATTTACAATGATGTCCTACCCCGGCCTAACCCTAACGACGCTGGGCCAGTTGTGCGCTTCCACAGTAACAAAATGTGAAGCTTTTAGGTTGGGAAAACTCAAACAGGCAAGAGTTCTTATTACACAATAGCCAAACAATAAATCTTTAGGACAGAAACAACACAAACATAAGGACAGAAGGTGTTAATCAACGTGAAATGTTAGACATGGGGGTGGGATGGGAGGGGGTCATACACTGGGGGTTTATGTACCTGAAAGAACTTGTCCACATGCTCAGATGGATCAACATCTCGTACACTGGGAGAGGTATACCTGCCCATCATGTCATAGATGGACGTCATTATGGCCAACATCTCCTGTACACAGGTTTACACGTACACGTACACACACACACACACACACACACACACACACACACACACACACACACACACACACACACACACACACACACACACACACACACACACACACACACACACACACACACACACACACACACATACAGTCATGAGTCAGCACCAGGTCTTGGAGTGTTATGTCTAGCAGAAGAGCATCTCTATGCAACAAACAGGAAATGCACGACCTTACACTGTACCTCCTTGGTGATGTAGCCATCCTTGTTGATATCATATAGATTGAAGGCCCACCGGAGTTTCTCTGTTTCTGAACCTCTGAGCAGTACAGATAGTCCAATCACAAAGTCCTGCAAAAAAACATAGAAAACCTTACTGACTGTCGAAGTAACAGATTTCATCTACTGAAGGGAGTTTGTTTTTTAGATTGAGCAGGTTATCGGGATGGCTAAGGTTGATTGTTCTGGAAAGTTTTATATGAGAGGACAACTGACCTAACTTAAAAGGAGCTTTGCTTACCTCAAAACGGATAGAGCCATTTCTGTCCATGTCAAATGCGTTGAACAGGAAATGTGCATATGTGGTGGCATCTGAGAAGGGATACCAATAATGTAGTTAACATTAGGCAGGTATACAGTGGGTGACAGCTGGTTATTTATTCTCTTTCCACTTTTATCCACTTTGATGGTCGCTCTGGGTGAAATGGGTCAGTCTTTATAGCATATATAAATCAATAGGTGAGGTTCTGAGTTGTCAGAATCTTTCATTTCTTATCAAATGTTGATTACAAAACAGTAGGATAATGCTCTCTATTAAATCACAGCCCATTTAAAGAGCTGACAACGTAGCAGCAGCTGAAAGGGAGTTTCCCACCTATCTGCAGTACTATTACATTGTGCCTCCCTTACATCACTTGAGGGCAGACTCCTACCTCCCTGGGGGAAGAACTGTGAGTAGATGTTCTTGAAAGTCTCCTCATCCACCAGCCCGCTGGGACACTCCTGTTCAGAGGGAAATTAAAATATATTTAATAAGTCCTAAGTGCTTTTAACTTGTATGCCCTGTATGCATTTATAAATGTAGTTAAATATCTATGAAAATAGATATATCTAACGGTTTGTTATCGGCTAATATATGTGTAACAGCTTGTAGTGAGTGAGTGTAAATATCTGTGTAAATAAATGTGTGTAGCTATGCAAGTATATCAAACACATTGTGAGATGATATCTTTGCAGTCCTTCAAGTCCCTAACAGTGTGTTTATCCTCTACCCCACTCCCACTCGGTGCTCTACGCCCAGCCAAGTCCCAGTCGCACGTTTTTAAAGCCTCTGTAGAGTGACTGCAACTCCTTCTTGGTGAACTGGGTTTGGACCTGGAGCTGTTCCAAGCCTTCAGGCTGGTGACGAACAGTAGAAAGCTCCAATTCACAGTCGCTACTCTCTGTTTGAGAGAGGAGAGGGAAAGAGAGAGAGAGGAGGAGAACCCAGGGAAATGAAGGAGAGTCGGGAGAAGGGGAGAGGTGAAAGGGAGGGGAGAATGTGGATCAGGTGAGAGGCAAGAATAGGACGGGAGCGGATGAGAAAGGTCGAAATCAGGAGAGGAAGACGGGACAATCAGAACAAATTGGGAGGGAGAGGAATTTGTGTGGTGGGTAACAGAGAAATTGGATTTGATGAAAATGGTGTACAATTTTTTGGCAAAAAGAAGGTGGACAGGTGAACAATAAAGTGGGAGAGGATAATGAGTGAATGACAAAAAGAAATGACAAATACAGGGAGTTACTGCTGTGTGTGTGCTCACCATCTATGAAATACAAACAAACATCGCGAGGAATGGGGAGAGGAAGACAGGGGAGAGATTGAAGTATAGGGAAGTGAGAAGGGGGGAACATATACAATCAGATTAAGCCAGACAGTCACAATATTTTGGTTTAAGTTGTTTCTTTCTCTATAAACCAGTAATAAGACATGAAACCTTCGATGTCTTGAGGCAGTTTGTCTAGAGTTGCAGTGGAAGCCCGTCTTCTCTCATAAAGTGACAACACTGAAATCCATTTATATCTTCAACTATCAACAACACAGTACAAGAAGCTTCTGTCTATCTGTGAGGAATATGAGGGCCTTGAAAAGAACAGGGCACTGTAGAGTCTCTCCTTGTTACTTACCATCTAATGTCAAGGGCTCCCAGGCACCAAACTGCTTGAACACTACAAAAAACAGGCCAATGACTACAGTAATTGCAATCAGTTCCATGCCTTCCAGCACCATGGCTGACTTGTTTGAATAAGAACCTTTATCCGCTTGCTATTGGCCAGCTCTGAACATATTGGATGCGTTTTCCACAACTTAACAAATGTTTGCTGCTGGATGTGTGTGTCTAAGAAAACATCAAAACAAACAATTGAACAAGATGTCTGAAAAATAGCTGCGAACACTGAAATCTATTGGTCACACTTTACTCCCCCCATTTCTCCACCCACACACAGTGTTAAAGGAAGTGAACTCTCAGGTGACGATGCTCCTCGTGATGAACAAGGTAAAGATCCAGTGAAAGGCCTCCCGGGTGGGGCAGTGGACTAGGGCACTGCATCGCAGTGCTAACTGCGCCACCAGAGTCTTTGGGTTCGCGCCCAGGCTCTGTCGCAGCCGGCCGCGACCGGGAGGTCCGTGGGGCGACGCACAATTGGCATAGCGTCGTCCGGGGTAGGGAAGGTTTGGCCGGTAGGGATATCCTTGTCTCATCGCGCTCCAGCGACTCCTGTGGCGGGCCGGGCGCAGTGCGCGCCAACCAAGGGGGGCCAGGTACACGGTGTTTCCTCCGACACATTGGTGCGGCTGGCTTCTGGGTTGGAGGCGCGCTGTGTTAAGAAGCAGTACGGCTGGTTGGGTTGTGCTTCGGAGGACGCATGGCTTTCGACCTTCGTCTCTCCCGAGCCCGTACGGGAGTTGTAGCGATGAGACAAGGTAGTAATTACTAGCGATTGGATACCACGAAAAATTGGGGAGAAAATGGGATAAAAAAAAAAAATAAATAAATAAAAAGATCCAGTGAAAGTAGAGATCCATTAACAGTCACTCTGTTTCAGGTGCCCTTCATTTAACCCCTTGTTATCCAGCAAAGGCAAAAAGGTGAGTTTGATGATAATATCTTCTTGTCTTCAAAAAGTCCCTCTAAATTCAAGTCCAGTGCATGGTATTGAGTTGAAAACAAACGTATACCACTTGATTCCTCATCTCCCAAATATCTCCATCCTCTGTGAAGTATCTTCCGTAGTACACATTCTGCACCAGTTAAGGGCTGAACCCTCTGTGTCTCCCATTTTGGGTAAGTCTGTCCTACAGGTCCATCAAGACAGGAATTCTCCCTCTAGTGCAGTCTCCAGTTGGAGCAGGTGAGGAAGATGAGAGAGAGAGGGGAGTAGGGCAGCGAGACCGGAGGGATGATGTGTTGTTTTTTTACTAATAGTTTCTAATTGACGGTCTGAGCGTTTGCTTGTTTCCCCAGGCATTTCAAGGATGATGTAAAGCTGTAAACCAGGCATTGATCCACATCCACTGATGGCTGGAATATGACCAGCAGCACTCAGAGTGAAGGAGTCTGCACTGCCCTGTGTGGCGCTGCCTGTGTCTACCTCCCCATTCACACAGCCAACTTAACACTGGATTCAAAAAGAAACCTCACATTGTGGTTCTAATTCAACAAACTGATATCAAAAGCTGATATTTCAATTGAGTTTATTAAGGGACTTTAAACAGGAGGAATAGTGAAGGTAGACCGAGTGCCCTAATTATTTTTCCTATCCCAGAACTCCTTACAAAGTCACTGTAAAGTTTTAGCAACATTCCTTGACAATCCACCAATGCTTTCATGATATCAGTTGTGGTGTGCATGAGTGTGAGGCCGTAAAAAATACAAATAGAGGTAGAGTTCACATCTGATGAGTGTGCACATCTTATTGGAGAGAGTTTAAGCAGGAGCTGAGAGAGGGAGCAGGGGAGGATAAATCAATGAGATGCAAAATACTGGTCTTAGGACTGGAATGGGAACAGGCCAGAAATGCATTTTACCAGAGAGAGATTTAGATGGAGTTAGCCACTGGACTCAATCGTCTTTATGCAGCACATCAAGGTGCTGCACATCAAGGTGCTGCACCTTGTGGACACTGTATGGAAACCACTGAAGCACAGCTGCACCACTGCACTGGGAACACAGTCCCACAAATGAGCCCCTGTTCATAATTCCCGAGTACTACTTTGCAAACACATACATGTCAAACATTTGTATTTTAAAGATAACAGTACCCTCACTTTCAACTCCATTCCTACAAAGAGCAAGCACAGGTGACCAAACCACTACCATCAGAATGATCACAGAGCATTTTTAATCCACTGATGTCTCTATAACCGTATGAACTGCCACAACAGTGTCAGGCAGCCTTGTGTTCATGCATACAGTACAAGGTTAGATCATGTAATAGACCATTGAAAACCAAGACAGCAGCAAAATGTTCATGCTCCTGAAATGCTGATCTATCTTAACTCTTACATTAAAGATGGACAAGGCTTATTGCTGGCATATCAGCATTTCTGCACTCTTAAAGAGCAAACATTAATAACAACAGTAATGAGAACGTCATGAAGGCCCATAGCCCCAGAATGTCAATCATAAGACCCAGCCCCCCAGTTCAACCCCTCCCCCCCCCTCATTCCCTCCCTCCCTCCCTCCCTCCCTCCCTCCCTCCCTCCCTCCCTCCCTTCCTCCCTCCCTCCGAAAGGTTCTAAGACTGCCAGAGTATGAGACTAACATCTGGTGCATAGGAATACTTATATTGTGTCATGTAATGATTAATACTATCCAGCAGATGGCAGTGCCTAGACATGGTTGTATTGGTGGTTCCTTACTGGAAAGGGCTTAGAGTTGAAGCAGGGCAGGGCGACGGAGGGGTTA
This sequence comes from Salvelinus fontinalis, assembly GCF_029448725.1. Classification (NCBI taxonomy): domain Eukaryota; kingdom Metazoa; phylum Chordata; class Actinopteri; order Salmoniformes; family Salmonidae; genus Salvelinus; species Salvelinus fontinalis. The sequence goes on from NC_074685.1 coordinate 29,107,348, forward strand.
ACATGGGGGGGCGGGATGGTGGTTGGGGGTCTCTTCGCTCTGGTGAGTGCACATGAACATGTTAGCCCCAGTCTGCATGCACAGAAGGGCAATGTCAATAATTTAGATAGGTAGAGAAAACGAGGGCATACCGGGGGTATAAGCAGTAACAGACACTCTGCTATTCCCTCCTTATTCAGCTCATACTTCCACCCATAAAAAATACAAATATCAAACTGGTTCAGGTGCTGAACAGAAAAAAATAATAATGTACTCTTTCAACAACACCCTTATTTACTTGACAATATTGTGTATAGCCTTGGATGTCTCTCTTTTTGCATGTGTTGTACGTGTTCCTGAAAAAGGGTATAGCAAAGGATCTAATGAGAAATAATCCACAAAGGCTTTGAAAAAAAAGTAATTGATCATTACCCTTTTGACAAAATGACTGGCCATAGTTTCTTTCTGGAGGCAGCTTCCCTCCAGTAAGAGATGACTGGTGCATTACTGTCAACACTGGGACTTTTATTTCAATAATCATTTTAAGCTTTCTAAATCCCTACTAAAAGGAAAAGGAAAGAAGAGAAAAAGGAGAGAGTGGGAGAGTTTACAGGAGAGTTTACAGGAGAGTTAACAGAACAAGTCTCAGCAGTAAGCCTACAGCAATCAGTTTGCTGGGATTGTGGAGAACGAATAGAGATTTATTGATAGTATATTGAAGTGACACAAAGAGATGAGTGGCTAGAACAGTAGAAGTCCACTGAGAGACAGCAAGAGAGATGATAGAGTTTTAAAATATAGTCCTATAAGATGGGGTAGACGCATTCAAATTAATCTTACCTGCACCCCCTCCCCCTCTCCTCTGCCTTCGCCTTCACTCCACCCCAGCTATCCCACACAGGAAAGAACACATACAACTCTGTAGCTGGGATGACTGAGCCTCATGTAAGTATGGCACTGGCACTGGCACTGTCCCTGACCTACCTGGCCCCTGAGTGTTTGTGGTGCTGTCAATGATCCATTTGACGAGGCAGCACTTCATCAGAGATTTACGAGTGATTCGGGGCTTCTGCCATTTCCCTCTGTCCTCCCTCTGTCCTCCTGGGCTGGGCTCCTTCCCATTGGCATCAGGCAGCAGGCCACCGTCCACTCCCTTTCCATCAGCCTGGGGGACACAGAATTAACTGGGTTAACAGATGACAGAGAGAGGGGTAAGGACACTACAGAGAAGACTGTTGGTACAGACGGGTTAGAGGATGCATAGAGGAGAATGTATAGGCTGGACAGAGAGGGGGAGGAAGAGAAAGAACATGATTTTATGGAAAATGTGTACAAAGAACCCTGCATAAAATAATCTAAGAAAAATAAGCCATCCCTAAGCCATCCCTATTCCACTTTTTGTTTAATTAATCTATTGTTGTTCATGCATTTTGCATCATACTCTATGATTGTGCGTTTTTGCAAAATGCATCATAGCGGCTGTATTTCGAAAGTTTTACAGTGCCTTCAGAAATTATTCACACCCCTGGACTTTTTCCACATTTAGTTGTGTCACAGCCTGAATTTAAAATGGCTTAAATAGAGATGTTTTTGTCAATACCCCATAATGTCAAAGTGGAATTACGTTTTTCAAAATTAATAAAAAATTTAAAGTTGAAATGTCTTGCGTCAATAAGTATTCAACCACTTTATAAGTAGCCTTGCACGAGCCTTGGCATGTGATGTACAAATACACTCCCTGGACAGGACGCTAATCAATTGCAGGGCCTTCTTTTTCTTTCAATATCAAACAATCTATCTCCTTAATGCTGAGTATCAAACAGCAGAGACACATCAGCTCCCATTTTACACAGCCTTTGGTATGACTCGGCCGGGGATCGAACTCCCAACCTTCCAATGTCAGGGTGGACACTCGGAGGCCGCTGACATGGTACCCTTTTCTTATGACAAGCCCAAAAAAGTTTAGGAGAAGACAGTGAATGTTCCTGAGTGGCCAAGTTATAGTTTTGACTTAAATCTACTTGAAAATATATGTCAAGATCTGAAAATGGTTGTCTAGCAATGATCAACAACCAATTTGACAGAGCTTGAAGAGTTTTTTAAAGAATAATGGGCAAATATTGCACAATCCAGGTGTGGAAACTCAAAGAGACTTGATAAGAAAAGACTCACAGCTGTAATCGCTGCCAAAGGTGCTGCTACAAAGTATTGACCCAGGGGTGTGAATACTTATGTAAATGAAACATTTCTGTATTTTATTTTCAACACATTTGCAAAAATGTATTCATTTTGTATTCAAGCTGTAACACAACAAAATGAAAATAAATCCTTTAAAGTTGTCAATTCTTTCAACTTACCATCTACGCATTACCTAGCAACACTGTCTGGTTAGAATAAAGCGTGATAAAACAATGGAATGTGCATAGTTATAAATCCAATGTGCTCCAATAAGGATCACACACAGTGGGGCAAAAAAGTATTTAGTCAGCCACCAATTGTGCAAGTTCTCCCACTTAAAAAGATGAGAGAGGCCTGTAATTTTCATCATAGGTACACTTTAACTATGACAGAACGAGGAAAAGAATGAGGAAAAAAAATCCAGAAAATCACATTGTAGGATTTTTAATGAATTTATTTGCAAATTATGGTGGAAAATAAGTATTTGGTCAATAACAAAAGTTTATCTCAATACTTTGTTATATACCCTTTGTTGGCAATGACAGAGGTCAAACGTTTTCTGTAAGTCTTCACAAGGTTTTCACACACTGTTGCTGGTATTTTGGCCCATTCCTCCATGCAGATCTCCTCTAGAGCAGTGATGTTTTGGGGCTGTTGCTGGGCAACACGGACTTTCAACTCCCTCCAAAGATTTTCTATGGGGTTGAGGTCTGGAGACTGGCTAGGCCACTCCAGGACCTTGAAATGCTTCTTACGAAGCTACTCCTTCGTTGCCCGGGCGGTGTGTTTGGGATCATTGTCATGCTGAAAGACCCAGCCACGTTTCATCTTCAATGCCCTTGCTGATGGAAGGAGGTTTTCACTCAAAATCTCACGATACATGGCCCCATTCATTCTTTCCTTTACACGGATCAGTCGTCCTGGTCCCTTTGCAGAAAAACAGCCCCAAAGCATGATGTTTCCACCCCCATGCTTCACAGTAGGTATGGTGTTCTTTGGATGCAACTCAGCATTCTTTGTCCTCCAAACACGACGAGTTGAGTTTTTACCAAAAAGTTCTATTTTGCTTTCATCTGACCATATGACATTCTCCCAATCTTCTTCTGGATCATCCAAAATGCTCTCTAGCTAACTTCAGACGGGCCTGGACATGTACTGGCTTAAGCAGGGAGACACGTCTGGCACTGCAGCATTTGAGTCCCTGGCGGCGTAGTGTGCTACTGATGGTAGGCTTTGTTACTTTGGTCCCAGCTCTCTGCAGGTCATTCACTAGGTCCCCCCGTGTGGTTCTGGGATTTTTGCTCACCGTTCTTGTGATCATTTTGACCCCACGGGGTGAGATCTTGCGTGCGTGGAGCCCCAGATCGAGGGAGATTATCAGTGGTCTTGTATGTCTTCCATTTCCTAGTAATTGCTCCCACAGTTGATTTCTTCAAACCAAGCTGCTTACCTATCCTACAATGTGATTTTCTGGATTTTCTTCCCTCACTTTGTCTGTCATAGTTGAAGTGTATCTATGATGAACATTACAGGCCTCTCTCATCTTTTTAAGTGGGAGAACTTGCACAATTGGTGGCTGACTAAATACTTTTTTGCCCCACTGTATCAAAGTTACAGTCAATTCACAGAGGCTGAAGAAATACAGGATGCTGTGACTGAAGATAAGAGTAGGATGGGCTGTAGGATGACATGGATGAAGAAAATACAGGATGCTGTGACTGAAGATAAGAGGAGGATGGGCTGTAGGATGACATGGATGAAGAAAATACAGGATGCTGTGACTGAAGATAAGAGGAGGATGGGCTGTAGGATGACATGGATGAAGAAAATACTAGATAAGGAGAGAGGAAGCTTTAAAACTCCTGGATTGATGGGGAATGGAAGGCCCACTAGTATGTATGGGTGTGACTATGTAAAACATATTCTCTGTTAATGTATGTGTGTGTGTGTGTGTGTGTGTGTGTGTGTGTGTGTGTGTGTGTGTGTGTGTGTGTGTGTGTGTGTGTGTGTGTGTGTGTGTGTGTGTGTGTGTGTGTGTGTGTGTGTGTGTGTGTGTGTGTGTGTGTGTGTGTGTGTGTGTGTGTGTGAGTGAGTGAGTGAGTGAGTGAGTGTGTGAGTGTGTGAGTGTGTGAGTGAGTGAGTGAGTGAGTGTGTGTGTGTGTGTGTGTGTGTATGCATGTGCATGGCTGCACACATGCGTTCTTGTTTTGTTACAGTATTTGAAGAGAGAATGGAGCAAAATATCCGGGGATTCCCAGCCCCCTCGTAATCTCCTCATCTCCTATTTGAATATGAAAGGAAGCCAAGGCGCACAGAGCACTGAGGAACTCACTCAATAATTCACACTCCTTAAAACAGCATAAATAAAAGATCAGAGTCAGCTGCCATGGTGGGGATGAGTACCAGCCATGTGCTAAACACTGAGTACCAGCCATGTGTTAAACACTGAGTACCAGCCATGTGTTAAACACTGAGTACCAGCCATGTGTTAAACACTGAGTACCAGCCATGTGTTAAACACTGAGTACCAGCCATGTGTTAAACACTGAGTACCAGCCATGTGTTAAAAACACTGAGTACCAGCCATGTGTTAAAAACACTGAGTACCAGCCATGTGTTAAACACTGATTACCAGCCATGTGTTAAACACTGATTACCAGCCATGTGTTAAAAACACTGAGTACCGGCCATGTGTTAAACACTGAGTACCAGCCATGTGTTAAACACTGAGTACCAGCCATGTGTTAAAAAGACTGAGTACCAGCCATGTGTTAAAAACACTGATTACCGGCCATGTGTTAAACACAGATTACCGGCCATGTGTTCTTCTTGCGACTATAGGGGGTGCTGTTTCAAATTAGCATAATTGTCTCTACAGATGAAACGGCTTCCTACTCAATTCTTGATCGTACAATATGCATATTATTGTTATTATTGGATAGAAAACACTATCCAGTTTCTATAGCCGTTTGAATTATGTCTCTGAGTGGAACAGAACTTTTTCTACAGCGAAATCCATCTCAGTTCAGTTTCAAGGGGTGTGTATATCCTATGGAACGACACGAACTGCACCCGCCTTCCCCTGGATGTCAGTAAGCAATGAGAAGTGGAATGGGGTTCCTACGTAACTCTCAGAGGTTATAAAAGACCAAGGAGTGAGGTACGCCATCTTTTCGACGTTGAACTTTACGCAGAGAGAGACCTGGGCATGCCATTTTCGAGCGCTCAGTAAGGAACTTTAGATATATCAGTCTGTAATTTAATTTGATATAGGTGTTAGAAACATCATAACGAAGCTATTTGAAACCGAGTTATATCAGATTATGCGAGTATATTGCTATTTTTCGGAATTTCCTCAGTATTGCGTATTGAGGATTTGGACACGTTAGCTAATGTTAGCAATTGTTAGCTATAGTTAGCTGCTATATCATAAGTTGAATGCAACGTTTTACAACCAAGCAACGATTCTTTTGGACAAAGAACCACCATGGCAAGATTCTGATGGAAGCTCGTCGAAAAGTAAGAGCTATTTATGATGTTATTCCGTTTTTATGTGGAAAAATGTAAACTCAATAATGGTGATTAGTGACGCCGTTATTGCGTCACTAGTCTGGCTGTAACGCACACTGTATGTCTAGTAACGTTAATTTTAAAAATCTAACTCTGCGGTTGCATTAATAACTAATACATCTTTCATTTCATGTCCAACCTGTATTTTTTTAGTCAAGTTTATGAATAGTTTTCGATAAAAATAGTTGTATTATCATGATGCTGCCGGGCAGATTGCTTGAGTAGTTGGACAGTATTTCCATTGTGTAAGCACGATTTGTGCCGCTAAATATGCACATTTTCGATCAAACTCTATATGGATTGTGTAATGTGATGTTACAGGAGTGTCATCGGAAGAATTCTGAGAAGGTTAGTGAAAAAATTAATATATTTTGGCGATGTTTACGTTATCGCTCTCTTTGGCTAGAATCAATGCTCTGGTAACGTTTGCATATGTGGTATGCTAATATAACGATTTATTGTGTTTTCGCTGTAAGACACTTAGAAAATCTGAAATATTGTCTGTATTCACAGGATCTGTGTCTTTCGATTAGTGTATGCTGTGTATTTTTACGAAATGTTTGATGATTAGTAGTTAGGTAAACACGTTGCTCATTGTAATTATTCTAGTCCATTTGTGACGGTGGGTGCAATTGTAACCTATGACATCTACCTGAAATATGCACATTTTTCTAACAAAACCTATCCTATACCATAAATATGTTATCAGACTGTCATCTGAGGAGGTTTTTTCTTGGTTAGGGGCTATCAATATCTTAGTTTAGCCGAATTGGTGATAGCTACTGGTGTTGAGAGAAAATGGTGGACAAGAAAAATGGTGATTTTTGCTAAAGTGTTTAGCTAATAGATTTACATATTGTGTCTTCCCTGTAAAACATTTTAAAAATCTGAAATGGTGGCTTTATTCACAGGATCTGTATCTTTCATTAGGTGTCTTGGACTTGTGATTTAATGATATTTAGATGCTACTATTTAATTGTGACGCTATGCTAGCGATGCTAATCAGTGTGGGGGGGGGGGTGGGGGGTGCTCCCGGACCCGGGGTAGGTGCTCGGTAGAGGTTATTATACACTGATTACCGGCCATGTGTTAAACACAGATTACCGGCCATGTGTTAAACACTGATTACCGGCTATGTGTTAAACACTGATTACCGGCTATGTGTTACACACTGATTACCGGCCATGTGTTAAACACTGATTACCGGCCATGTGTTAAACACTGATTACCGGCCATGTGTTAAACACTGATTACCGGCTATGTGTTACACACTGATTACCGGCCATGTGTTAAACACTGATTACCGGCCATGTGTTAAACACTGATTACCGGCCATGTGTTACACACTGATTACCGGCCATGTGTTACACACTGATTACCGGCCATGTGTTACACACTGATTAACGGCCATGTGTTAAACACAGATTACCGGCCATGTGTTACACACAGATTACCGGCCATGTGTTAAACACTGATTACCGGCCATGTGTTAAACACTGATTACCGGCCATGTGTTAAACACTGATTACCGGCCATGTGTTAAACGCTGATTACCGGCCATGTGTTAAACGCTGATTACCGGCCATGTGTTAAACGCTGATTACCGGCCATGTGTTAAACGCTGATTACCGGCCATGTGTTAAACGCTGATTACCGGCCATGTGTTACACGCTGATTACCGGCCATGTGTTAAACACTGATTACCGGCCATGTGTTACACACTGATTACGGCCATGTGTTAAACACTGATTACCGGCCATGTGTTACACTGATTACCGGCCATGTGTTACACACTGATTACCGGCCATGTGTTAAACACTGATTACCGGCCATGTGTTAAACACTGATTACCGGCTATGTGTTACACACTGATTACCGGCCATGTGTTAAACACTGATTACCGGCCATGTGTTAAACACTGATTACCAGCCATGTGTTACACACTGATTACCGGCCATGTGTTAAACACTGATTAACGGCCATGTGTTAAACACAGATTACCGGCCATGTGTTAAACACTGATTACCGGCCATGTGTTACACACTGATTACCGGCCATGTGTTAAACACTGATTATCGGCCATGTGTTACACACTGATTACCGGCCATGTGTTAAACACTGATTACCGGCTATGTGTTAAACACTGATTACCGGCTATGTGTTACACACTGATTACCGGCCATGTGTTAAACACTGATTACCGGCCATGTGTTAAACACTGATTACCGGCTATGTGTTACACACTGATTACCGGCCATGTGTTAAACACTGATTACCGGCCATGTGTTAAACACTGATTACCAGCCATGTGTTACACGCTGATTACCGGCCATGTTTTAAACACTGATTACCAGCCATGTGTTAAACACTGATTACCAGCCATGTGTTAAACACTGATTACCGACCATGTGTTACACACTGATTACCGGCCATGTGTTACACACTGATTACCGGCCATGTGTTACACACTGATTACCAGCCATGTGTTACACGCTGATTACCAGCCATGTGTTACACGCTGATTACCGGCCATGTGTTAAACACTGATTACCAGCTACGTGTTACACGCTGATTACCAGCCACGTGTTACACACTGATTACCAGCCATGTGTTACACACTGATTACCAGCCATGTGTTAAACACTGATTACCGGCCATGTGTTACACACTGATTACCGGCCATGTGTTACACACTGATTACCGGCCATGTGTTAAACACTGATTACCAGCTATGTGTTAAACACTGATTACCGGTTATGTGTTACACACTGATTACCGGCCATGTGTTAAACACTGATTACCGGCTATGTGTTAAACACTGATTACCGGCCATGTGTTACACACTGATTACCGGCCATGTGTTAAACACTGATTACCAGCCATGTGTTAAACACTGATTACCAGCCATGTGTTACACGCTGATTACCAGCCATGTGTTACACACTGATTACCAGCCATGTGTTAAACACTGATTAACAGCCCTGTGTTACACGCTGATTTACCGGCCATGTGTTAAACACTGATTACCAGCCATGTGTTACACGCTGATTACCAGCCATGTGTTACACGCTGATTACCAGCCATGTGTTAAACGCTGATTACCAGCCATGTGTTACACGCTGATTACCAGCCATGTGTTAAACGCTGATTACCAGCCATGTGTTACACGCTGATTACCAGCCATGTGTTACACGCTGATTACCAGCCATGTGTTACACGCTGATTACCAGCCATGTGTTACACGCTGATTACCAGCCATGTGTTACACGCTGATTACCAGCCATGTGTTACACGCTGATTACCAGCCATGTGTTAAACGCTGATTACCAGCCATGTGTTACACGCTGATTACCAGCCATGTGTTAAACACTGATTAACAGCCATGTGTTAAACACTGATTAACAGCCCTGTGTTACACGCTGATTACCAGCCATGTGTTACACACTGATTACCAGCCATGTGTTACACACTGATTACCGGCCATGTGTTACACACTGATTACCAGCCATGTGTTACACACTGATTACCAGCCATGTGTTACACACTGATTACCGGCCATGTGTTACACACTGATTACCGGCCATGTGTTACACACTGATTACCAGCCATGTGTTAAACACCAGGACAAGAGAGACCATCCCCCACACACACATACACACACACCACCCTCAAATGACTACACTGAACCATGGTGTCAACTGTCGCCTCCTGAGCGATAAACAAATGCAGCTTCTTGCTTACGCTGGCAACATGGCATCGAATCCAGGAAGGGTTGGTACATGATATGCATGCAGGGTAAATGGTTTGTCCACATTGCTCTGCAGCAAACTGTTCTTCTTATTGATCACGTTGACCACTATCTGTGGGTGCTGAACTATTCTTCACACACACTGTCAACAATACAGTATACACTGAGTGTACCAAACATTAGGAACACCTTCCTAATATTGAGTTGCACCCCCTTTTGCCCTCAGAAGAGCCTCAATTCGTTGGGGCATGGACTCTATAAGGTTTTGAAAGCGTTCCACAGGGATGCTGGCCCATGTTGACTCTTATGCTACTTACAATTGCGTCAAGTTGGCTGGATGTCCTTTGGGTGGTGGACCATTCTTGATACACACGGGAAACTGTTGAAGGTGGAAAAACCCAGCAGCGGTACAGTTCCATGTCCTAATTGTCTCAAGGCTTAAAAGTCCTTCTGTAACCTGTTTCCTTCCCTTCATCTACACTGAGTGAAGTGGATTTAACAAACAACATCAATAAGGGATCATAGCTTTCATCTGGATTCACCTGGTCCAGTCTATGTCATGGAAAGAACAGGTGTTCTTAATGTTTTGTATACTTAGTGTATGTCATCTCAACAGTGGATAATTGTAGGCCCTGGCATCCGCAGTACTACATTATTAACGTTTAGCCTGACATGTGGGAGATGCAGCAGGGTTTAACTTTCCTCCCTTAATAATCCAACTCATCATGCACACTGCGGGCGACTGCACCATCCGCGGATCACCACACATGTCATCAACACATGCCCTCTTCATTGTCAGCCCCTCTTTCTCCCTGTGTGTGTGGAGCTTGTAGTCTCTCCCTTGGTCCTGACAGAGTAGGAGAACACAGTGTACACAGAGCTCATTGACATGCAACACAGATACAGCATCCTTCCCCTTCTTCTCTTGCCATGAATCACAGTGAGGTGGTACTCACCACTCCAGTAGAACTGGCTCATAACAGGACTGCTAAATACAGATTGTCTGGGTGATCACAAGCCCTAATGATGAACTTTCCCTGCCCTGACCTGAACAATGCACAAGGGACATTTTCTTGTGGGAGAAATATTCCAAAGAGAAATGTTTATTTATTAAATAATACATACTTGGACAAGCAAATACATTTTCGCTTTCTTACAGAAATACTTCAAATTGTCTCCATAGTCCCCATACACTCCTCCAAGATGTCTCTTCCTCTCTCAATCAATCCTGCTTCCTTTCTCCTATTGGCGAGCTAAAGCAGATTTCACGACAGGTGAGAAAAGGGGAAAAAAAGATATATTTTATTTGCCTGGATGAATTGTTCAATGAACAATCCAATAGAAGCAACGATGTGGTTACTTTTGAATCTTGTCAACGTGTCCACTGAGTCTGAAATCGCAATGTATGAAACTCTTTCTGTTTAGATCTACAGGCCTGAGTGGTTCCTCAACTACTGTGACCTTCTGGGAAAGAGCTCCTTTTACATATTTCCTAAGCAATTGTAACTATTTATTCCGGTTTTGTATAGTTTGGTGAGGAAGGGGCCAGCAGTGGAGAAGCTTCAGTGTACAGTGCTACTGGCTGGTAAATCACAGACCCTTTAGTGCAGGGTGTTGCAAAACCTTTTTTGACAAGTGCCCCTTTTTCACATTTTCACACGCCAAAGACCCCTTTTGTATTATTATTATTGTCTATTGAGATAGCCTATATTAAATACACCACCAGCTTGATTTTGTTTAATTTGAGGGTTTTTAAACTCATTTCCTACAATTCTACTTAGTTTAAAAAGACTCATGACATATTTTAGATAGTATATTTAATAATAATAATAATGATCATGGATAAGGAAACTGTCTGGACCCGATTTCCCCAAATGTTATTCCGCTACTACATATGTTTTTATTATGATAATTAAAATGAACCCTCCATTTAATTCTACATATTTTCTTTTACAGAAAGTGAACAGATCAAATGATCGCAACAGAGTCCCACATAAGATCACTTCCAAGCAAAGTCTAATTTCTTTGACTCCTCGACTGTAGATGGTTGAACCTCAGCTTCTGTCATAGAGACAAACCCCTCTGATGTTCCCATGTGCATCAGAGTAGCATCTTCCTCTGGCATTTTACCACTTGGTTCTGGCCTAAAGCATCACAAACGCATGCGCTGTTTTAGATCGGTCTAAACAATCGCGGAGAAAAAAAAAAATCCCAATCAAGCCAGGTCCCGCGTACCCCACACAAGACCTTGGCGCGCTGTGCCCCCTATGGTGAGAACATCTGCTCTAGGCTTCCGTTGTACTCATAACGCCTGGCTGCATGGAACAGCTGGGATCAGCAGATTATTGTCACAGAGGGATGCACTGTAATTCAGAACACTGTTATTATATTGTATTAAATATGATCTCTGTGCACTGTGTCTCTCACAGTCAAAATACAGTACAGAGTGGGACAACTACAGTGGAAATGGTTATATCATTTACATAACGCTCCCTCGTTGCTTTTGTGGACGTCCCAAGATACAGTGCCTTCAGAAAGTATTCACACCCCTTAACTTTTCCACATTTTGATGTGTTACAGCCTAAATTTAAAATGGATTACATTTAGATGTTCTTTCACTGGCCTACACACAATACCCTATAATGCAAAAGTGGAATTATGTATTTCAAAATGTTTACCAATTCATTAAAAACGAAAAGATGAAATGTCTTGAGTCAATAAGTATTCAACTCATTTGTAAGCCTAAATAAATTCAGGAGTAAGAATGTGCTTAACAAGTCACATAATAAGTTGTGCACACTGTGTGCAAATATAGTGTTAACATGATTTTTGAATGACTACCTCATCTCTGTACCCCACACATACAATTATCTGCAATGTCCATCAGACAAGCAGTGAATTTCAAACACAGATTCAACCACATAGACCAGAGAGGTTTTCCAACGCCTCGTAAAGAAGGGCACCTATTGGTAGATGGGTAAAAAAAGGACATTGAATATCCCTTTGAGCATGGTGGAGTTATTCATTACACTTTGGATGGTGAATAAATTCACCTAGTTGCCGGAGAGGAAGGAAACCACTTAGGGATTTCACCGTGAGGCCAATGGTGACTTTAAAACAGTTACATAGTTTAATGGCTGTGATATGACAGAGTGAAAAGAACGAAGCCTGTCCAGAATACAAATACTTTAAAAAAAATGCATCCTGTTTGCAACCAAACACTAAAGTAATACTGCAAAACATGTGGCATAGCAATTTACTTTTTGTCCTGAATACAAAGTGTTATGCCTGGGGCAAATCCAACAGAACACATTACTGAGTACCACTCTCCATATTTTCAAGCATAGTGGTGGTTGCATCATGTTATGGGTATGCTTGTAATCGTTAAGGACTGGGGAGTTTATCAGGATAAAAAATAAATGGAATGGAGCTAAGCACAGGCAAAATCCTAGAGGAAAACCAGGTTCAGTCTGCTTTCCACCAGACAATGGGAGATGAATTCACCTTTCAGCAGAACATTAACCTAAAACACAAGGCCAAATCTACACTGGAGTTGCTTTGCAAGAAGACAGTTCCTGAGTGGCCGAGTTAAAAAATTGACTTAAATCTGCTTGAAAATCTACGGCAATACAGGAAAATTGTTGTCTAGCAATGGTCAACAACCAATGACAGAGCTTGAAGAATTTTGAAAAGAATAATGGGCAAATGTTGCACAATCCAGGTGTGGAAAGCCCTTAGAGACTTACCCAGAAAGACTCACAGCTGTAATCACTGACAAAGGTGATTCTAACATGTATTGACTCAGGGGATTGAATACTTATGTAATCAAGACATATATTTTTATTTTATTTTATTTTTTACAAATGTTACAATTTTTCTTCCACTTTGACATTAGAGTATTTTGTGTATATCGTTGACAAAAAAAAAGAAAATTCAATCCATTTTAATCCCTCTTTGTAACACAACAAAATATGGAAAAAGTCAAGGAATGTGAATACTGTCTGAAGGCAGTGTAAAAGTGTATGACAATTTTTTGGGGGTGGACTGCAAGTCTTGAAGGCATGCTGTACATACAAAAGGGATGCTGTACAGAGGCTTGCATTGCAGTTCTACACGTCATTGTGCAGAAGACATTGCTTAGAGCAATGGAGTGTGTCTTTATGATCATTATGCAACTACTTTTCTTCAGCTCACATTTAGGTGTGTGAACCCTCCACCCTCACAAATACGCTATTATTAACTTGAGCATTGGATACTTTCCTGACCATCAACCAAATTCAAACAGACTAATGGACCCTGAATCCATCGCAGGGCTAGTTCCACAAGCTCTGTACAAAAGTAGACGCCTCTCACCATAGGCTCTATTTAAAGTGTCACAAAGTGCCAGTGGAAACAACCTGAGAGAGTGAGAGAAAGAGAGGGACAGAGAGTAAACAAAAAAGAACACAGTGCTCCTAATCCCTGGGCTGATGATAATGTCCTCCTCCTTGTTTCCCCTCCATCAACCTTTCCTCCATTGTTACCTCCACTCCGGGCACAAAGATCAAGGGCTCCTCTCTGTTTCCCAATGTGAATCTAGCAAGGAACACAGTCTAATTACAACTTGGGAGTTAGTGAAACTGCCTGGCAAACTTGTTGAGTGGATTCTTAAGATCTTATTCAACAACCACTTTCTGTGGAGCTTTCTGTCCTTTTCACTCCCTGAAAGAATGCCTGATTTGTAACACAGTCAACATTTTGTCCCAGAGAGGAAGTGATATTGTTCAGTAAGTGCAGTAATGCATTAGTAGACACACCACATAGGACAGCCGCTGCAAGATGAGTGATGGAAAAGGACATCACATGAGGTCACTGTTACATAAGCCAAGGGGATAATGCCTTTAGTTGTGGTTCATCATCACACTGCTCTTGTGTGTCACGCTATGCATGTCTGTCCCCTCACACATCTGGAAGATGCATGTCTGTCCCCTCACACATCTGGAAGATGCACGTCTGTCCCCTCCCACATCTGGAAGATGCACGTCTGTCCCCTCCCACATCTGGAAGATGCATGTCAGTCCCCTCACACATCTGGAAGATGCACGTCTGTCCCCTCCCACATCTGGAAGATGCACGTCTGTCCCCTCCCACATCTGGAAGATGCATGTCAGTCCCCTCACACATCTGGAAGATGCACGTCTGTCCCCTCCCACATCTGGAAGATGCACGTCTGTCCCCTCCCACATCTGGAAGATGCATGTCAGTCCCCTCACACATCTGGAAGATGCACGTCTGTCCCCTCACACATCTGGAAGATGCACGTCTGTCCCCTCCCACATCTGGAAGATGCATGTCAGTCCCCTCACACATCTGGAAGATGCACGTCTGTCCCCTCCCACATCTGGAAGATGCACGTCTGTCCCCTCCCACATCTGGAAGATGCACGTCTGTGTCCTCACACATCTGGAAGATGCACGTCTGTCCCCTCCCACATCTGGAAGATGCACGTCTGTCCCCTCACACATCTGGAAGATGCATGTCTGTCCCCTCACACATCTGGAAGATGCATGTCTGTCCCCTCCCACATCTGGAAGATGCACGTCTGTCCCCTCACACATCTGGAAGATGCATGTCTGTCCCCTCACACATCTGGAAGATGCACGTCTGTCCCCTCACACATCTGGAAGATGCATGTCTGTCCCCTCACACATCTGGAAGATGCATGTCTGTCCCCTCACACATCTGGAAGATGCATGTCTGTCCCCTCACACATCTGGAAGATGCACGTCTGTCCCCTCCCACATCTGGAAGATGCATGTCTGTCCCCTCACACATCTGGAAGATGCACGTCTGTCCCCTCCCACATCTGGAAGATGCATGTCTGTCCCCTCACACATCTGGAAGATGCATTTCTGTCCCCTCCCACATCTGGAAGATGCATGTCAGTCCCCTCACACATCTGGAAGATGCATGTCAGTCCCCTCACACATCTGGAAGATGCATGTCTGTCCCCTCACACATCTGGAAGATGCATGTCTGTCCCCTCACACATCTGGAAGATGTACGTCTGTCCCCTCCCACATCTGGAAGATGCATGTCAGTCCCCTCACACATCTGGAAGATGCACGTCTGTCCCCTCACACATCTGGAAGATGCACGTCTGTCCCCTCACACATCTGGAAGATGCACGTCTGTCCCCTCCCACATCTGGAAGATGCATGTCAGTCCCCTCACACATCTGGAAGATGCACGTCTGTCCCCTCCCACATCTGGAAGATGCACGTCTGTCCCCTCACACATCTGGAAGATGCACGTCTGTCCCCTCCCACATCTGGAAGATGCACGTCTGTCCCCTCACACATCTGGAAGATGCACGTCTGTCCCCTCACACATCTGGAAGATGCACGTCTGTCCCCTCCCACATCTGGAAGATGCATGTCAGTCCCCTCACACATCTGGAAGATGCATGTCAGTCCCCTCACACATCTGGAAGATGCATGTCAGTCCCCTCACACATCTGGAAGATGCACGTCTGACTTACAGATTCTTGTCTAAATCAAAATCTGTGCATTTGCTTTGAAGACAACAAAAAATGTGTTCAATTATCAAAAATCACAGTTAAGAATCCCAGTGTGTGTGTGTGTGTGTGTGTGTGTGTGTGTGTGTGTGTGTGTGTGTGTGTGTTATGCAGGGGGGTTGTGTATTATACATTATTTACAGTGTATTAACTGGAGGGCAATTGCAACTACTTCTTGACCTGTTTTTCCTTCAAAGCAAGATGACATTTCAGCTCCATATTTTTCAGTTTGTTTACCAATTAGCCTTTAGCACATTAACAAGTAAACACATTGCGCTTCTACAGGGAGTTGTCATAACCCAAAAAGTTTTAATGTCAAATCTCAACATAATGCTCAAAACAGCAAGGCAACGGCTGAAAACAGAGTCAAACTCAAGCTGCAGCTGCAATGAGTGACGTCTACATACTGTATCTGACAGAATGCTGAGCACCTTCAAGAGAGGAAGAATCCCCCATGTACCTTACAACTTCAGCAAAAAGCTTAATAATTGTATTATGAAATTGCTTTTTGCAGCTACTAGACTTCTGTCTAGCACAACTGCTACAATGGTTTGAACAACAGTCAGTCACTCTATAGATCAGTATGCACACCATTAGTTGATTAAATACATTAAGTGATTTCTGAATGCCTCCCTTGGACAATGTCTTAACTTGAAAAATGAAATAGTGATTGCCTGCTTGAATTTGATACTCATAATTAATTGAGTAGTACATGGTTACAACGCAATTAAGCTACTGACACACAATACTGCAGATGGTAAGAACCAATATAATTAAGTTGACCCTAGCCATTTTCACAACATGGCATAGAATAAAGTCATTATCAGAGCAGGTACAATATCAGTGACACATTTGACATTTATATTTAGGTCATTTAGCGGACGTTCTTATCCAGAGTGCATACATTTTCATACACCAAGCAGCTTATATGACAACTTTTCCATGGCATCAACAAGCAGTTTGGTTACTGTTGCACTTGATTGATTCAACAACACTCACGTGCTTCCACTTTATGAGACATGCAATATCTCAATGAGTTTTTTCTACCGTAACGAAATGCACGAATGACGTGCGCATGGATTTGGCAGATCTGTCTCGTACTGAACTCAAACTTGAGAGTGAATGTGCCGGAGCAGTTTGTTTAGGCTATTCCAACAATTAAAACAACACATCAAAATATACATGTAATATTTTTTTGATTTACCTGCATGATGTTGATGTTATGTTGATTTCTTGCTTTTTGCAGTAAACCGCTCTGAGGCATTCATCTAGTCGCGCACACTTTCTGTTCTGAGGATCCTGATGTAAACAGTAACCTGTGAGGCATAAACTTGTTCATTTCAAAGCACCGCACGAGAGAGAGAGAGAGAGAGAGAGAGAGAAAGAGAGAGAGAGAGAGCACCACCAGTATGCCTTCTTCCACGTGCTGTCCGTGGTTCTGAACACGCTGTGGTGTTTTTTTTAAAGACAGCAGTGCTACACTGAAAAAAAGTGTCTTGGCTTGGAAGTATTGCACAAGCCAAGCAGAAGAAGAGAGGATGAGGAGATGAATGACTTCCCACTGTTTTGGCTTGTATTCAGAGGCTACTCGGGCTAGGTATTAGCAGTTCAAGACATTTTTTTATCAGTTAAGATAGAGTGAACACAGGATGAATGTGTGGCAAGGTCAAGGTAAAAATATCCCTTAGGAACCTGTGATTGTATATTATACTGGACATTAATAGATGTTATAAAAGCATATCAAGAACCCATTTGAAATTAATACAAACGCTGATGGTATTGCCAGATATTTTATGGGAATTGCCATGCCACTAATGTTTACACAGTCCTGCCTCTAAAATTAGCCTGCACAGTTGTATTTTCACTATTTAAACAGTGATCTGAGTCCTTTCTCTTTTCTTTTCTATAGACAGATGATTGACTAGAGATTGGTCCTCTTTGACCTCTCATGTCGTTTATCCCAACAGTCAATTAGGAGGTTCATTTCCTATTGAACTCAATCACGATAACATAACACACAACGCTAATCACAGAGGTCTCTCCTGAAGAGCGCTTAAGATTCCCACCCAAAGACCTTGATTCTTGTTACCTTCCGAAATCATTCGATTAATGACAGAGCATTTTTATCTGCACTGATCTCCCTGCTGCATAGGCAGACTTAATGAGGTGTTCAAAGCCTCTCCTGCTCCTTTCCTACACAAAAATGGAAGTAGGGTTTCATTCAGAATGTGAACTGTAAAGTAAAGCTATTTGATCACATTACTTGTCAAATATCTGAATGTCATTCCATTCACTGCTTTGATTATCTTATCACCGCAAACCAATGGTGTCACTTGCAATTTTATAAGAAGCAGTTCTTGTTACGTTGTAAAAGCGGAGTCGACTGTATGTGCGATCATATATCAATCCATTAAATCACTTTCAAATTCCAGTCAGATCAATAGCAGGAACAGCAGGTTTCCCTGCCCCCCCTTTTTCTCTTCACCTGGGGATTCTATTATTGTCGAGAACTGTCAACTTGTTATACTTCCGTGGAACTGTGTGACTTTATAATGAGCAAGATAAAGGCCAGGGAGGGAAGATAGAGAGAGATATATATAGAGAGAGACAGACAGACAGACAGACAGACAGACAGACAGACAGACAGACATCTCAGCTATCCAAAAACGCATCTTCTCTGGGGGAAAGGGAAGGTACAGTGGGGCAAAAAAGTATTTAGTCAGCCACCAATTGTGCAAGTTCTCCCACTTAAAAAGATGAGAGAGGCCTGTAATTTTCATCATAGGTACACTTCAACTATGACAGACAAAATGAGAAAGAAAAATCCAGAAAATCACAATGTAGGATTTTTTTATGAATTTATTTGCAAATTATGGTGGAAAATAAGTATTTGGTCACCTACAAACAAGCAAGATTTCTGGCTCTCACAGACCTGTAACTTCTTCTTTAAGAGACTTCTCTGTCCTCCACTCATTACCTGTATTAATGGCACCTGTTTGAAGGGTATATAACAAAGTATTGAGATAAACTTTTGTTATTGACCAAATACTTAATTTCCACCATAATTTGCAAATAAATTAATTCAAAATCCTATAATGTGATTTTCTGGATTTTTTTCCCTCATTTTGTCTGTCATAGTTGAAGTGTACCTATGATGAAAATTACAGACCTCTCTCATCTTTTTAAGTGGGAGAACTTGCACAATTGGTGGCTGACTAAATACTTTTTTTGCCCCACTGTATAAGCAGGTGCGGTGACTCTTTAATTCATTAAATAATAATAGAGTAACAAGTAATTATGTTTTAAGAGCCAATCAATTAGTGTCACACAACGATCTACCAATTAAGGCTTATACTCTTTAATGTGATTCATTTCTTTGGTATTTCGTTACACTACATCTATTAAAGTCCACTGTAATTTCTGTTACAGGGACCAAGCTAAAAAGATTCTATATTTCCATGAGTCTGTCCCTGTGTGCCTCTGGGTGCTTATCTCCCTACAGGTCTATCTCATTCCTGCAGCCACTATGGCTATTTTTAGTCTAGTGACAAGTGCGCTCCAGCTAGCGCTTGGTGTCCCTGGTGATTACACACCAATGGTGAGTCTAATTGAGAATGTGAGTGTGTGTGTGTTTGTGTTTGCTTTTTCATCATATCTTCTCCAACAATGGATGCTGTTGGACCGTGCAAACGTGCATGCACTCACACACACAACAACGTTCTTTGCCATGTTATTTAATCTATCTAATCTGTTATTTAATCTACTATATCCGTCCCTTTCTCCTCTCTCTATACTTTCATCCCTCAACCTGTTTTACATTCACACTTCTTGCACTCCTTCTCTGTCATCTCTCTTTTTCCCTCTCTGCAATCTCACTCCTACTCTCTGTCATCTTTTCTCTGCTTGCTTTACTTGCCACACACCTCCTCTCTGTCACCCCATCCGTACCAGTTCCCACCCTTCCTGCCAGCTTGCTGATTCAACCCAGTATCGCCTTTTTTTGCTTACATACTGACTATCGTGTGATGTTAAGCAGATTCAAAAAATCTATCATGCATTGATAATATGCATAAAGTATAATAGCAGACGTCAAAATATAAGTATTGGAGATTTTGAGAAAATTAAAATGTATACCTCACTAATTTAGGGTGATACAGTATTGAAACTCCCATTGCTATGATTCAGAGTGTTTGGGAAAACAAGTCAACGTCACCATACAGGTACTATATACAGTAGGTACGTAACAGAGTCAACGTCACCATACAGGTACCATATACAGTAGGTACGTAACAGAGTCAACGTCACCATACAGGTACCATATACAGTAGGTACGTAACAGAGGCACATGTTGTGTACCCATTTACAAATCATGTCAGAAGTTCACATCATGCATTATTTGGGACATACTGTCACGTTCCTGACCTGTTTTCCTTGTTTTTGTATGTGTTTAGTCGGTCAGGGCGTGAGTTGGGGTGGGCACTCTATGTTATGTGTTTCTATGTTGGGTTAAATGTGTTGCCTGATATGGTTTTTAATTAGAGGCAGGTGTTTGACGTTTCCTCTGATTGAGAACCATATTTAGGTAGGCTGTTCTCACTGTTTGTTTGTGGGTGATTGTTCCTGTGTCTGTGTCCGTTGCACCACACGGGACTGTTTCGTTTGTTCATTCGTTTGGCTAGTCTTTCCTGTTCATGTCTATATGTAAGTTCTTATGTTCAGGTCAGTCTACGTCGTTGGTTTGTTATTTTGTTAATTATCAAGTGTAGTTCGTGTCAGTGTTCGTCTTGTCAAATAAATTCATTATGTCTACATTCAACGTTGCATTTTGGACCGACCCTTACTCCTCCTCCTCATCCGAGGAGGAGGCATTAGACAGCCGTTACAGAATCACCCACCAACAAAGGACCAAGCGGCGTGGGAGAAAGCAACAGCGATCACAGGATTCATGGACATGGGAGGAAATATTGGACGGTAAAGGTCCATGAGCACAGCCAGGAGAATATCGCCGCCCCAAAGCTGAGCTGGAGGCAGCGAAAGCAGAGAGGCAGCGTTTTGAGGAGCTAGCTCGGAAGCAGGAGAAAGATCTGGGCTACACTACGTGGGAGGAGATCGACAGGTGGGCGATCGACCCAAGGAGAGTGCCGGAGCCCGCCTGGGATTCTCTGGCGCAGTGTGAGGAGGGATACCGGCGAATGGAGGCAGCACGACGACGCGGTAGGAAGCCTGTTAGTCAAGCCCAAACATTTATTGGGGGGGGGGGGGCGGGGGGGGGGGGGGGCTAAAGGGTAGTGTGGCGAAGTCAGGTAGGAGACCTGCGCCAACTCACCGATCTTACCGTGGAGAGCGAGAGTACGGGCAGATACCGTGTTATGCGGTAGAGCGCACGGTGTCTCCTGTACGTGTGCATAGCCCGGTGCGGGTTATTCCATGCTGTCTTCTCACTTCAACTTACCAGATAACTTCAGAGGGAAAGCAGAGAAAAGTTGGACTGGAGTCAATTTGACATGTATTAGACTATTTTTGCTTTGTCTTGACTGCCATCAAGTGGCCATACGTGGCAATAGCACAGTGTCTCTGGTTCAATACTCTGATGAACAACATGAGGGATATAACATTGTTCCACAATGAATTCAACTTCTATAGAACTGTATTTGTGTGTAACAAAACAGCATATTTACAAAGGATGAGGGTAAAATAGGAATAAACAGTTACCGAGAGTACATTATTGAGAGGAGCAGTATGATGAGGATAAACAATCCGTGGCAAACATACTGTATCCACCAGACAACTTCAATGTTTCTTACATACCAACACATAAAACCTCTCTCTAGTTATATTGCATTAACCATGATATAGTACACACCATTCCTACAGGTTTAACTGACATCTGTAACATTTTGGGAATTGCAGAACAGCCAAACCTCTTTAAAGTTAACCTTCCACTAGCACCAGACAGTCTTCTTAAGGGTTCAGTCCAGGTGTTGTCAGTCGTGCTTTAGGTCAGGTTGATGATTAGGATGCATCCTTGTCAATTTTAGGTGCCAGGTAGTACTTGATGTGGCCGATGTCTGCAATCCTGTACTCCGCCACTGGAGGGAAAGAGCAAACAGGTTGAGATGGTCTTACACACCTTACCCTTGAACAGAATCTCCACAGACCTGAGTCTTCAGGGCCAACAATGATCATGGAAGTTATGAACAGCTAACTTGTTACCATACTATTACCAGATTATTACCACTTCAATCCGTTCTGTACCGCTACTTACTAATAGGCAGCATGAGTGAAGGACGGCCTTGGTTGGCTTTGAGAGTTGCAATTAAAAATGAATAAGTAAGTGGTGTGACTCTCTGTGAAGTCTTCCCTCTGCAGTCTTTGGGCATGTAGCGTACCTAGAGGGATGCCAGCTGACATGCAGAGGGTGACCGTGTTGGAGAGAGAGGAGTAGCTCTGGAGAAGAAGTTCAGGTAGTTGAGGGTAAAGATCAGCCGTACTGGTTCTTTGATCTCAATTCACCTGTAGGAGACAGAATCAAAAATGGGTCACTGGAATTATGGCTCTCGCTTTCTTCAGCTTGACCCATTTAAACGTAATCAGCCTCAAATAACCCAGAGGGTGGAGCAAAATTAGGAATGAGGCATTTTGCTGCAAAACGGTTTTATTATGCAAAGTTCTCTGTTAATAGTACTTGTGCTGAGCCTTTTGACAGATTGATTTAAAAGGTCATGTAAGTCGGGGCAGCAGGTAGCCTCGCAATTAAGAGTCTTAGGCCAGTAACCGAAAACTCGCTGGTTCGAATCCCAGAGCCAACTAGGTGAAAAATATGTTGATGTGACCTTGAGCAAGGCACTTAACCTTGATTGCTTGAGAGTCACTGTCAGTAATGGATGATCCCTGGCCCTGATCCCGCTTTCAAGGGGAGTGGGATATGCAAAAAACACATTTCCAGACCACACACGTGTATAATACACACTTGTATCTAATTATTAAGTGTGCAGTGCACTTGGCTCAAGTCAACAATCCAAACAACTACAGTAATTGCTATTGAAGTGATCGGCCTAGTGGTTAGTTGCCTGACTACAAATGATGTCCTGTGCCTGTTGATTTGACTGTCAGGACAAGTGAGTGTGAGTCTGTGTGTAGAGGCAGTCAGGCCTCTCTCACCGACTCATCCTCATTGTCCACAATGTTGTTCTGGGACAGCTTGATGTTGCCAGTGTCCAACTCCTCACTGGCTGAGAACTGAACCCCGCCTTTTTGCACAAGTGATCATGACAGCATCCCGATTTGGGACAAGTCTCTACAAATCCGTGAGAATTCGCCTGACGGCATTTTCACCACACAATTGTACTCTTGTTCCTAAAGAGAGAACAGGATATCGTGCGAGCTAAACATTTTGCCAGCTCCTCCACTTCCACTGTACATCAATGGACATTGAAAAGATCACATCTAAATTGCACTGAACCGATTGTGAATAAGGAATAAAGATTGCTTACTGGAATACGGAGCTGTTCCACATCCAAGTCCATCAACTTAGTCTCATAGTCAGAGACTTTCTCCTGATCTAACAACACAGAGACAAGGTTATACATTAGGACATGCCTCAGAAAATATATGACCTTCATACATGGAACAGGTCACTCAGCAGGTGTTTACAGAGAGTGTGTGTATGTGGCCAGCCTGGTCTCATAGACTAGACATAACATAGTAAATGTAAACCGGGACAAATTAGTTTTTTAAAGTTTGGTATAGTCACATAAGGCAGTTACTTAATATCCTTTTACTGCAGTGGGCTAAATCAGGGTCACACAGAGTGATTCTTGGTAGTTTTAAACAAATCTACTTTGAAACAAAAGTATACATCTCACACACATGGTTATGGGCTTATGTACCATGTCAGATATAGAGTTGAAATGTATTCAATCTTGAGTTTGCATCCCAATATTACACTTTATATTCATCACAGAAGACTGAAGTATATCAAAACTGTTTGACATACTGTAAAAAACGGATTTTTGTTGTAAAAAAAAAAGTATTATGAAAAATATTAATAACATTCCACCCAAGAGGCCAAAGACGGTGCTTTTTGTCATTGACTGCAGCAAAGGGCTAAAATTAATGTAGAGTGGTTGGTCGGGGTGGGTAGGCATTTAACACGAACATCTAGCAACCCGAATCTCATCACTAACCCTTCCCCTAACCCAGGGTTTCCCAAACACGGTCCTGGGCACCCTCTCACACCCGGGTGCACGTTTTGGCTTTTGCCCTAGCAATACACAGCTGATTCAAATAACCAAGTCATCCTCAAGCTTTGATTATTTGAATCTGCTGTGTAGTGCTAGGGGCAACAAACTAAATCTGCACCCGGGGGACCCTGGACCAAGTTTGATAACCTACCCTAACACTAACCCTTTTAGCTAACTCTTCCCCTAACCCTAACCCCTAACCCTTTTAGCTAACTCTTCCCCTAACCCTAACCCTTTTAGCTAACTCTTCCCCTAACCCTAACCCTTTTAGCTAACTCTTCCCCTAACCCTAACCCTTTTAGCTAACTCTTCCCCTAACCCTAACCCTTTTAGCTAACTCTTCCCCTAACCCTAACCATTTAACCTTACTCCTAAACTTAACCCTAACCCCTAGCCTAGCTAACAGTAGCCAGCTAGCTAACATTAGCCACCTAGCTAGAATTTGTAACATATCATAAGTTTAGCAGATTTGTAACATTGTATGTTTTGCTAATTCATAACATACTGTACGTTTAGCAAATTCGTAACATGTAATACAAATTGTAATTTGTAACATATCGTACGAAATGGGTGATGGACGTCCACAATATATACCATACGAAACATGACATATCATACTACACTGAACAAAAATACAAACACAAGATGTAAAGTGCTGGTCCCATGTTTCATGAGCTGAAACAACATTTCCCAGAAATTGTCCATATGTACACCAAATAATATTTCTCTCAAATGTTGTGCACAAATTTGTTTACATCCCTGTTAGTGAGCCTTTCTCCTTTGCCAAGATAATCCATCCACCTGACAGGTGTGGCATACTAAGAAGCTGATTAAACAGCATGATCATAACACAGGTGCACCTTGTGCTGGGGCAAATAAAAGGCCACTCTAAAAATGTGCAGTTTTGTCACACAACACAATGCCACAAATGTCATGCAATTGGCATGCTGACTGCAGGAATGTTGACCAGAGCTGTTGCCAGACAATTTTATGTTAATTTCTCTACCATAAGCCGCCTCCAAAGTCGTGTTAGAGAATTTGACAGCATGTCCAACCGGCCTCACAACCACGTGTATGGCGTCGTGTGGATGAGCGGTTTGCTGATGACAATGTTGTTAACAGTGTTCCCCATGGTGGCGGTGGGGTTACACTATGGGCAGGCTTAAGCTACGGACAACTAACACAATTGTATTTTATCGATGACAATTTGAATTCATAGAGATACAGTGACGAGATCCTGAGGCCCATTGTCGTGCCATTCATCACCTCATGTTTCAGCACGATAATGCACGGCCCCATGTTGTAAGGATCTGTACACAATTCCTGGAAGCTAAAAATGTCCCAGTTCTACCATGGCCTGCATACTCACTTGACATGTCCCATTGAGCATGTTTGGGATGCTCTGGATCGACGTGTATGACAGGATGTTCCAGTTCCCGCCAATATCCAGCAACTTCCCACAGCCATTGAAGTGGAGTGGGACAACATTCCACAGGCCACAATCAACAGCCTGATAAACTCTATGTGAAGGAGATGTGTCGCGCTGCATGAGGCAAATGGTGGTCACACCAGATACTGACTGGTTTTCTGATCCATGCCCCTACCTTTTTTAAACGGTATTTGTGACCAACAGATGCATATCTGTATTCCCAGTCATGTGAAATCCATAGATTAGGGCCTACTTAATTAATTTATATTGACTGATTTCCTTATATGAACTGTAACTCTGTAAATTGAAATTGTTGCCTGTTGCGTTTATAGATTTTTTTGTCCAGTATAAATGGAGTGTCTTGGATTTACATACAGAATAATATGAAATGCTCTGAGACCTACTTACTGGCCTACTTACTTTCAGTCTCAAACATCAGGAGAAGAGTCTCTGCAGTGTCATTTGCACGTAGGGTGATGATGTCCTCATTCCCTGCACACCTCAACATCTTGGACATGCTGCAAGTAAGCCATCAAGTGTTAATTTTAGGTCAACTCAACAGTTATCAATGCATGCCAACTCATGAAAAGGAATGCACACTTTGTTCACGCACCTGGTTAGGTTGACTCCCATAGCGAGCGTGCGATCACAGCGATACTAGTCGAATACATCACTTCGCAAGTTGAGGTGCACGAGGGAAACATGTGACGAGTCCATACTCTGGAAGGAGATGCCCGAGGACCTCACATCCCAGCAAGCTTCAGTGACAAGGTCTTTCAGAGCGTCCAAAACTTTCTTTGGTATTAGACCTTGGGTCAATCGTGCCTCAAACATTTCGGTTTTGTTTGTGTTTTCATTGCTGATTTGGAAAGCAGTATTTAGGATCAGCTGCTGCTACAGGTCGAAATATGCGCAAGGAGCCCTCCTAATGTTATTCCCACAATTAAATGTAGGCCGCGCGTCTACAAAGCAGTCCTGTTGCACAAATAAAACCACACGAATAATCTGGCATGATGTGAGGTACTTGGTGTAAGAATAGTTTTTTATTTTGTTTATTTATCCTTTATTTAATCACAGAAGTCACAATGACATTTAAATATATTTTTCAAGTGAGCCCTAGCCAAGAAAGCAGCATACATTAAGTTACACATGAGACAACACAACATAAAACATAACAATGAATGCAAGTTAAAACAGTGCATAAGATCATTTAAAAGGTTTAAAAACATGTGCAATCTGTGATCAACAGCCATCCAATCTGGGATTTAAAATCATCAATCAGAATAAAATGATCTAGTTTCACTTTTTGCAAAGTGTTCCAAGATGATGGGGCAGCAAAGCTAAATGCTTTTACCAAACTAAGTTCTTGTGTTGGGAACATTATATAAAATACAGTTCTGTGATCTTAGATGGTAATGTCAATTACTCTGTAGGGTGAGTAAAGTGCTTAAATATATTGGCAGCTGCCATTAGATGGCTTTATGGACAACCACGTACCAGTGAGTCTGTGGACTTACAGTTAAGGATGGCCATCCTGCCAACTGATAGAAGGTACAGTGATGAGTAAGAGGTCTTGTGTTGATTACAATTCATAATTGTATGGTACTTGATCATTTTGTTTTCGGCAATAAATCAGGTATTTTGTTTAAAACTAACATTTTGTTTGACTTGGGTTGATCCGAAATTATGAATTGAATCAAACATAAACAAGTTCTGGATTTAATTTAATTATGGATTTATTTATTTTTGTATTCTCTCCACCCCAGTTCAGTATTTCCATGTGTAGTAAAAGTCCATCTCCTTCCTTTCCTGGGTCCTGTGTGTGCACTACAAGATAACAGGCACTTTGACCACAAGATGTCGACATTCTGCTTCTGATTCAGTGGTAGGCTACGCGGTGGTAGGTGGTAGGCTATTTCAGTGGTAGGCTACGCGGAACAAAAGGGATGGTGGGTGTGTTGTAAATTCACTCTGGAAAGCCAGAGTGTGCTCAGAGTGCACTCTGGGTGTTAATAAAGTCAGAGTCTTGTCAGAATGTCTGTTCCTAAATTCAGAGAGTTTCGCTCACGGAGCGTTCAGAGCGCAAACTGGACGTTCTGGCCAAGGAGTAGGGTTGATCCGAGCCTTCGGACCTCACAACGTCGGTCAAGCACCCAAGCTAACTGGCTAAAGTTGGCTAGCTTGCTAGCTTCTTTCAGACACAAATGAGAGAACACCTCACTCTGACCATTTTACTCACCCTAGCAGAGCTGGTTCGGCTGTTTTCATGGTATCTCGAGTGTTCTTGACTAACTGTGCTGCTGGCAACAATTTAATTTATTTTCTAAATTGGCGAAGATTACTGACACCGGTCATACTCAACGGGTGTTGCGTGTTCGTAAATTCATCAGTTATTCTGTGCTCTGGCACACAGACAAGACTGCTCTGAAATCGGAGTAGATCGCCAGAGGGAATTTACGAACGCACCCTAAGTTATCCTTTGTGACAAGGCTGAGACAAGGCTGACACACTTCAGTTGACACAGTATCTACTCTGCAATAGTCTATGTGCCGGGGGGCTAGGGTCAGTCTGTTTTATCTGGTGTAGGTCTCCTGTCTTATCTGGTGTCCTGTGTGAATTTAAGTATGCTCCCTCTAATTCTCTCTTTCTCCCTCTCTCCCTCCCCTCCCGGAGGACCTGAGCCCTAGGATCATGCTTCAGGACTACCTGGCCTGATGACTCCTGACTGTCCCCAGTCCACCTGGTCATGCTGCTGCTCTAGTTTCAACTGTTCTGCCTGAGGCTAAATTCACCGGAAGTGCTACCTTGTACCGGACCGGCTGGTTTTGACTCTCTCTCTCTACCGCACCTGCTGTCTCGACCTCTGAATGCTCGGCTATGAAAAGCCAACTGGCATTTACTCCTGAGGTCCTGACCTGTTGCACCCTCTACAACCACTGATTATTATTTGACCCTGCTGGTCATCTATGACTTGAATATCTTGAAGAACAATCTGACCTTAAATGGCCATGTACTCTTACAAATCTCCACAGGCACAGCCAGAAGAGGACTGGCCACCCCTCCGAGCCTGGTTCCTCTCTAGGTTTCTTCCTAGGTTCCTGCCTTTCTAGGGAGTTTTTCCTAGCCACCGTGCTTCTACATCTGCATTGCTTGCTGTTTTGTGTTTTAGGCTGGGTTCCTCTATAGCACTTTCCCAATATGAACCCATAATTGGTAGATAATCAATTATCTCCATACTTTATCACCATTCGGCAGTCCCTACTTTCATCTCAGGCTAAAATAACAATTTGCCCAGCTTGCAAACTGTCACATTTCCCCACCGCCCAAAATATACAACAGATTTAAAATGTACAACGTTTTACAATCATTCTTCTGAAGAAATGAGAAGTGTGTGGACAGGGTGGACAGGGTGATGTTTGAGGGCCAGCGTGCAGACTGTGGGTTGATGAACGTCTGTACCCGCAAGGTGATGGCGGCCACCCAAGGGGATCACTGGAACATCTGACCCAGTGTGAGATTAGGAGGCTGCTGGCCAGGGAGAGAGAGAGGCCATCCAGACCCTGGGGGTGAGCCTGGGGGGCTGCGCTGTGCTCTGGTGAGGGACAACATGGTCACCCCAGGGGAGAGGTCCACGGAGCTACGCACCAAACAGAGGCCCAGCCGGGGTATGGCCGTGCGCCGGACACGCTAGCTCCTTCTGGTTCTCCTCGGCAGCAGAGGCATCAGCAGTGGAGACCTCAACCAGAAAGCCTATCAGTTGGCTGCATGCCTCTGGAATGTAGGACAATAACTTGCATGAATGCACTGCTTACCTGAACTCTTGCGTTTCTCCAGTGTTATCGACAGTAAAGGATCTATAACAGAGTAAAACTGAGTTGAAACTGTCCAAAACTGGCTACACTGTCTCCTAAGGTTACTGCCATATTTGTTCTTCTTTAACTGCAGTGACCTGGTATGCAAGACCAGTACACACTATAGTGTGTATCATTTTCATCACGTCAGCCACAGAGAGTGAACTAGTATGCAGTGAGTGACCTAGTATGTAAATACACAGTAGTCTGTATGGTCAGGTCCCACATTGTTATTACATTATTATGTCAGCCACAGAGAGACCAGTATAAACACGCAATGTAACACTAACTGACAGTTTAAGGGTTAAGAGTCAGACACTCAGTTTAATTAACCTCTACAGCACAGGTGTCAAACTCATTCCACGGGGGGCCGAGTGTCTGCGGGTTTTCGCTCCTCCCTTGTACTTGATTGATGAATTAACATCACTAATTAGTTAGGAACTCGCCACACCTGGTTGTCTAGGGCTTTATTGAAAGGAAAAACCAAAAACCTGCAGACACTAGGCCCTCCGTGGAATGAGTTTGACACCCCTGCTCTACAGGATGTAGAGTGTCTCCCCCGCGGGACGTCCCTCCTCAGTTGAGCTAACGTAGGCTAATGTGATTAGCATGAGGTTGTAAGTAACAACATTTCACAGGACATAAACATATCTGATGTGGGCAGAAAGCTTACATTCTTGTTAATCTAACTGCACTGTCCAATTTACAGTAGCTTTTACAGTGAAATAATACCATGCTATTGTTTGAGGAAAGTGCACCGTTATGAACTTGAAAATGAATTAATAAACCATTTAGGCACAGTCTTGATACATTTTAAACAGAAATACAATGGTTCATTGGATCAGTCTAAAACTTTGCACATACACTGCTGGCCAAAGTCTAAATTGCACCTAGATTCCTAAGTCATGTATTGGCCTTTTTCTTGCATTTTAAAGATGAAAGAAATTACAAAAACGTATGTTTTGTTCTAATGTGTTATATTCTCCTATATTAATTTCACATTTCCACAAACTTCAAAGTGTTTCCTTTCAAGTGGTATCAACAATATGCATATCCTTGCTTCAGGTCCTGAGCTACAGGCAGTTAGAGTTGGGCGTCATTTTAGACGAAAATTGAAAATAGGGTTCGATCCTTAATTAACAAGTAGTAGGCTAATTATTATTGATGTTTGGAACACAAAACACCAATAGCAGTGTAAATACGTACCCTGTCAAGCGTCTTGGAGAAATGGTTGCATGTTGTGTTCATAACCTGCATAATAGCATAACCTGAGTCTAAGGTAGATACACCTTCAGAACAGAGTGTATTAGAGCCATGAACAATTAAGGTAGTATGACTCATGCATGCTGTGCTTAAGGTAGTAGAAATAAAAAAGAGCATATGCTCAAAGTATGAAATCAACCCATAGGGTTTGACAAGGTGTTTGTTTACAGTGGAGTGAACTTAAAGGCCCATTGCAGTCAAAAGTATGTTTTTCCTGTGTTTTATATCATATTGTACAACAGCTGATGAAACTAACACTGAAAAAGTGTGAAAAAATTTGATCAGTGTTATTCCTGATTGTTGCTTGTTGAAAATACAATCTACACAGGACCTTCTAATCTGCAGGTTTGCATGGGCAGGAGTTCCGGCTTTCGATCGTGACATCACCATGCGGTAAATTGATTAAGAGTTTCAGACCTCTGTCAATAATAGCTAGTTTTCTGTTTCCCCTCCCCACTCAGACCACTCCCAACAAACATTCCTAGCTAAATTCTTGCTTGAGAAATAGTTTTAGTTGAAAAGCATTTTTTCCCTTTTTCTATTACAGTAAGTTACTTACAGTATAAATGGCTGCATTGGGCCTTTAATAGAATGTAGCTAGCGCAGGCTGACACTGTACTCGTACTATAAATTAACATAATTGCTTGAACTAGACTAATAACGTCATACACTTCTATTGGAAATTTAAATGATGGAAAACCTGTTTGCTAGAGGGCAATCCAGACTTAAAACTTCATATTTGTCCAGGAACAGTGATGGCTGTTTTCTCTACAATCTTATTGTGCAGGAGTTGGCTGTAGCTGCATTCTCCAGGAAGTTACCCAGCCCTGTTATCTTGCCATTGTCCTAGCCCTGTCAATAACCATTTGCAGTAATTGGTGTTTTGATCGTTTTTTTTCAACCATTTTGTTTTTCCAGCCAGCTAAAGAGAAAATAGGGCACATCTGTTTTGACTCACAATTTGCACAATGTAGGCCTAAACACACACACACACACACACACACACACACACACACACACACACACACACACACACACACACACACACACACACACACACACACACACACACACACACACACACACACACACACACACACACACACACACACACACACACACACACACACACACCGCCCTAACTTCTGACGTCAGAGGGGGAGTTTAGAAGGGGGCACAAAAATCACCCCTGCCTTTTTGGGATGGAACAAGAGACAGAGGCCGCCTCCTCACCAGCCCCTTCCTTTCCCACAGTAAACAGGAAGACTGAGCCAAGTCAGACCGGAGACCAGAAATAGGAGTCAAACACTCAGGAGAAGGAGGACGTCTTAACAGCTGCAAATCCAGCATAAACAAAAGAGAAGTTTGATAAAAGGAATGAACATATGGAGTAAGAATCACTGAGAGGTGGAGAAACTCCAGTTAACGTCTCAATACAACGTTGAGGTGGAGAAATCCGCTAAGAAAAGTTTTAAATACAGAGAGGGGGAGCTTTCAAAGCAAACTAAAAAGGAAAATCCTAGGCAGTCTACTATGGCTGGGAAAGTATCCAAGAGCTCAGCACAGCGACTCAGCCGAGACTTGACCTGTTCTATCTGCCTGGACCTCTTCAAGCAGCCTGTCTTCCTGCCCTGCGACCATACCTTCTGCCAGGCATGCATCGCTGGCTACTGGGCGGGCCCCAGAGGCCAGGTCCAGGGGGGATCTGGATCCTGTCCACAGTGCAGGAAGGTGTTCCCTGGCCAGAGCTACCGGCCCAACCGCATCGTGGCCAACATAGTGGAGAGCTACTGCCAGGGCCTGGAGGAGAGCGGGGGGCTGCTGGGGGACGTGGGGGTACCAGAGAGGAACTCTGCCCCTGCTCCTGCACCACGCTGTGGCCGGCACCGAGAGGAGCTGAAGCTCTACTGTGAGGAGGACCAGGAGCTGGTGTGTCTGGTGTGTGGACTCTCTCAGGAGCACAGGAACCACACCATGGTGTGTGTCCAGGAGGCACAGCAGAGATACAGGGTAAATCCAAATTCTAATTGATTTCTGTTGCCTTTTTACACTGCTAAAATTCACAAAGAATGCTTGTAAAAGGCTTAGCGTGGGGAAAAATATGTACAATAAGCCAAAGGAATTGAGGACAGGAAAAATACATTTTTGGGCCATGGATGGAGTATTATGCATGGAAGGAATTGAAGCAAAACATTTTTTGGGATCAAACATAGCACAGAAAAACTTGAAGTGACTTGGCATCAACAACTAAAATGTCAATGATTTGTCATACCACTTCAGGTGTCACTTTATTTTTGTACGACAAACTGCTCATTATCCTCCGCTGTTCGTCTGCTTTCAAGTTGCATCCGGCTCTTTTCCCGTAACATTGTTTTTTGCCAGCCTCACTCCCAGGGCTGTATTTACCGTGGATGAGCTCTGGTGAACTGTAGAGAACAGAAGGCTGATGACGACTTACAGTAATGCTGCTGCTTTGTTCTGGCTATGCAGGCTTCTCTCAACAGCTCCATGGACTCTCTGAAAGGGGAGCTGAACACGGCCCTGCAGTGTGAGAGAGAGACTGAGGAAGAGGTCAAGAAGCTCAAGGTAAGAAAAACTATAGTATCTCATACCTACACCTGATAACAATCTATATATTGCTCTTAAACCTTGATCTTCTCAAACTAGGAGCACACGGCGGACCTGAAGCAGCGCATCGAGGCCCAGTTCAGCGACCTGCACCAGTTCCTTTACCAGGAGGAGAAGCTGCTGCAGGTGAAGCTGAAGACAGTGGAGCGCATGGAGCTGATCAGACTGGACGAACACAAGGCCCTGCTCTGTGTGGAGGTCTGCCGTCTGCAAAAGGCCCTGAACGAGATCGAGGACAATCTGAGGGTGCAGGACCCCTTTACACTGCTGCGGGTGAGACAGGACAGGGCTACTGTTTACCTACTGGAGTTATTCTTGAACGAATGACTACACTGAACGATTTCTAGGTTAGATTTTGTTTATTTGCATGTGCTGTTTGAACAAAAATATGGATGTGAGGACAAACCTAGTTTGCACACTTCTAGGCATTTATATCTGCTATGATAATGTAGTAAGTATCTATTCTAGACATTCTACAGAAGGACCCCAGAGTGAGGGAGGAACACTTTAGGCAGAATGTGGGCCCATGACCTCACTCCTGGTCAATGGTGAGGATAAGGAGATTATAGGAACAGGCTCAGACTCAGGGACTTTCCCCCAACTACGGGGAGATCCCAGAGGGTGGGATAGCATTAGCTCAGACACTGATGTCATATGGAACACTGCTTTTCCTCTTGTTAACCACTGCCAAAAGCTAATTATCCCTCTCTCCCCTCTGTTTTTCCTGTCGTGTCCCAGAATATCAAGACCCTGCTCCAGAGGTGAGAGCATGGCGGGACGTGGGCCGTTTTAGCTTTCACCATGTTATTCCATAATGGGGTTTTCCTGTTTCTGATATGTATTGTCTAAAGCTTGTGTTGTCTTTGGCAGGCCGTCTCCGAAGTTTGAGAAGCCTACCCTCACGGCTCCTAGTCTGTGTGAGGGGCGGTTCGCAGGGCCCCTGCAGTACCGAGTGTGGAAATCACTGAAAGGAAGCATCTACCCAGGTACTCTAATTTAAATAACTCATCTTGAATAGAGTGAATGTCAATTACAGCACACAGGAGTTCAGGAGCTTTCAGCTACTATTCTTGCTCTGCAACGTAGGTGATTTGCAGTGTTACATTTACATTTAAGTCATTTAGCAGACACTCTTATCCACAGCGACTTACAAGTACATACATTCATACTTTTTTTGTACTGGCCCCCCGTGGGAATCGAACCCACAACCCTGGCGTTGCAAGCGCCATGCTCTACCAACTGAGCCACACGGGGCCACGTGTTGTTGTAGTACGGTCTCGAGATGTGGTCTCGGTCTTGTCTCTGTGTTGTCTCTGTGTCGGATACATTTGTACTAGGTCTTGACTCTGTTTCGGACAGCGAGGACTCATAATTTCTTCTTGAGACCAGTGGAGTAAAAAAATCTCAATTATCAGCTTCCATTCAGTCAGCGCATAAAACCTCTTTTCCAGGCCAAATATATACACACCTTTTTTGAAACAATATCTTAACAGCCTTTATATCTATTATCAGTACAGTGGTGAACCTATAGGCCTTCAGTGTGTGACAGGTTAGTACAGTGGTGAACCTATAGGCCTTCAGTGTGTGACAGGTTAGTACAGTGGTGAACCTATAGGTCTTCAGTGTGTGACAGGTTAGTACAGTGGTGAACCTATAGGCCTTCAGTGTGTGACAGGTTAGTACAGTGGTGAACCTATAGGTCTTCAGTGTGTGACAGGTTAGTACAGTGGTGAACCTATAGGTCTTCAGTGTGTGACAGGTTAGTACAGTGGTGAACCTATAGGTCTTCAG
Organism: Salvelinus fontinalis; assembly: GCF_029448725.1. Classification (NCBI taxonomy): domain Eukaryota; kingdom Metazoa; phylum Chordata; class Actinopteri; order Salmoniformes; family Salmonidae; genus Salvelinus; species Salvelinus fontinalis. The sequence continues at coordinate 29,142,584 of NC_074685.1, forward strand.
TGTGTGACAGGTTAGTACAGTGGTGAACCTATAGGTCTTCAGTGTGTGACAGGTTAGTACAGTGGTGAAACTATAGGCCTTCAGTGTGTGACAGGTTAGTACAGTGGTGAACCTATAGGTCTTCAGTGTGTGACAGGTTAGTACAGTGGTGAACCTATAGGCCTTCAGTGTGTGACAGGTTCATCAATCAATCAATCAATCAATTTTATTTTATATAGCCCTTCGTACATCAGATAATATCTCGAAGTGCTGTACAGAAACCCAGCCTAAAACCCCAAACAGCTAGAATGCAGGTGTAGAAGCACGGTGGCTAGGAAAAACTCCCTAGAAAGGCCAAAACCTAGGAAGAAACCTAGAGAGGAACCAGGCTATGAGGGGTGGCCAGTCCTCTTCTGGCTGTGCCGGGTGGAGATTATAACAGAACTATGCCAAGATGTTCAAAAATGTTCATAAGTGACAAGCATGGTCAAACAATGATCATGAACAATTTTCAGTTGGTTCATGATTCTGAAAGGACAGCAACCATAATACCAGCGTACTGGTATTAAAACACAAAGGGCCAGTGGTGTAGTGGAGGGTATATGCTATTTTTTCCCCAGTGGGCATTGCTTATACTCACTTTTTAATCCCTACTGATGCATATCAAAGTAGTGTAGTGGAGGTATACGACTTATCAATTATGTAGTATAATAGAGAAATCATGCACAAAGTAGCCTACACAATCGCAAATGTCATGACGTTGGCCTGGAGGTAGGTTTATGACAGTCATAAATGCCTCTCCCTACTCTACTGATGTGACATTAGAAAGCCCCTTTGGTTAACATAGAGATTCTGGGAACATTAGAAGTTGGGGGGGGAAATTAACTATATTCTGGTAATCCGACCAAGTGAACATATGCGGTGGTACTTAAGGTATATTATGTCAGTTCGGTTGTCATCGGGCACATTCTCATCAATGATAGAAGGACATAAACTCTACTGTGGAAAGTCTGCACATCAGAGGTATCGGATTCACATGGAATTGTTTAATTCAAATGTTTGAATATGAAATTATTTGTGAAGAGATTAAATGTAATTTTAGTTTCCAAATGAGAGATTTGGGTTTTCATAAGTTTAAGGCTCTGCTCAACCAGTGGCCGATCCCTGTGAAGAGACATGGGTTATAAACTTTTCAGACACACCCCTCTCCCTCCACTATATAAGCCATTGACGAAAATGTAAATTCCTGTTCCGAGGATGTGAGGACGACGGTCCAATGTCAGAATGGTTCAGATAACATGTCAACTACAGAACTAAGCCAACCTCATCATGAGCTTTGGTTGCGAATGGTATGAACTTTGAAATCTTATTCACTATAGAAGTGATATCTGCTAGACGTTGAGTTGGCAACAGCAGCTGCAAACGTAAATTAGGACAGACAGAGTATCCCGTCTACCAACCAACGACGTTACTACAACGTATTCAATTTACCGGCAGCAGCAGAAACATTCCTCAAAGGACAAAGGACCTGGTTTGGCAACACGGTCTTCCATCTACCACCAACCTACTGAAGCGCAGCTCAGAGTAAATATTTATTGCATTTTCCTTTTCCAAATGGGCGGTAATTTAGAATGCATAAGATATTGTATTTACGATAGCACAGCTTCGCCCTTTGTTCCTCAGTCTTCCCGCTCTTTCACTCAAACCCAGCCCTTTTTCTTTCGTGTAACAAGCTGTCATATCTGTTCCGCCCGCTAGGGACGTTTTCCTTTATGACGTAATTTGTAATCAAGTTATGATTTATTCTGTGTATATGTAATTCTGTGTGATTTAATTAGGTATTTAGTAAATAAATAATTAAACCCAATTTTGTATTGCTGATTCAACTTGTTAGCCAGGGTTCGCGAAGATAACCAATAATTTACAACTTTCAGGTGAGACTGAAATAAGGTGACGATTAATATTGACTGCTATTGATGTAAAATATTACTAGGTCTTTAAGAGTTTATTCGGAAGATAACAGCTCTATAAATATTATTTTGTGGTGCCCCTCTCTAGTTAATTACAGTTACATGATTAGCTCAATCAGGTAATATTAATTACGGAGAAAGTATTTTATAGAATAGCATGTCATAACACTTAATCCGGCATAGCCAAAGACACGACACAAAGCACATGAAATATATTCACATGCTCGCCGCACACATAGCCCAGTTTCAGAGGAATATCATCTGCAGGCAGCAAGAGTGTTGCAGCTGTCATCTGGTTTTGGAATGGAGCAGCTCACAGAAGAATGACATCGGTACCCTGTAGGGTAGGAAAGACATTTCAACTCATGATATCTACCAGTAAATGCTTAACTAAAGCAACAATGGGTATGCAAACCAGGTATTGAAAATGTTTAGTCCGAAGTGTTGGTTAGTAGGCTATTTGTGATAAGCAATTGTCTTCATGCACTATTTGCATCAGGGGTGTAGACATGGATTAGTCTGAGTGGACAGAGGCCCACCCACTGGGGAGGCCTGCCCTGACAGATTGATGTGGTCAGAGCCGGGCGGGCCTGTACATTACGCAAGGGCACCGCCTCCCCCTCGTGTCAAAGCAGGTGTCAATGTTTACAACTTGGATGAGAGGATGAAGCGAAACTATCCTTCTGGTTACGAAAAGAGAAAGAAAAAAAAACATAATGAGAGTGAATTGTGGGAACAGCAATGAGGTAAACTTGTGTTCTCTCCTCTCCAAGTTTGATCTCAGCAAATAACAGTAACGTTAAGTTGATCTGCTAGCTCGCAGTGCATCTCTCTCGTCTGTCTGTCTTGCTAACCTAGCTGGGCAGTGCATCTCTCTCTAGTCTGTCTTGCTAACCTAGCTGGGCAGTGCATTTCTTGGTCTGTTTGTGTCTTGCTTGCCAGCCACTTCCAGGGCTGTGTTCTGTGACTTTGTGCCTGACAAAAGTGAGACTGAAATACAACTATTTATTACGTTTGATAAACGCCAACGGTGTTTATAAACTGTTGCTCGGAAAAGATAACTAACACAGATCCAGTACAGCCGGCTTCAGCAAGTACTAACACAGACCCAGGTGAAGTACAGGCAGCCTCAGCCAGTACTAGTACAACCAGAGGTGTACAGCCAGCATCAGATACAAGGTGAACAAGCTCCTCCAAGCCGCCTCAATGCAGTTGGATATCGCAGTGAATTTAATCTCAAATCCAAAGGCCTCCATCACTACATACCGGGAAACTGGATTCTCTGAGGCGCAGAAAACATCCAAAAGCATTTGTGAAGAAATTAATGTGGAGGCTGTTCTGAAAGAGAAGAAACTGAGAAACAGCAAAAGGCATTTCAGCTATGAGGCTCGTGATGAACCAGTGACTGATGCAATGAAAAACCTTGAAGTCACCTACTTCAACATTGTGGTCGACTCTGCTGTGACATCCATGGATGAGAGATTTGAAACACTCAACCAGGTGAAAACCAAATATGGAGTGCTGCTGAACTTCAGCACTGCCTCAGATGTCCAGGGAATCTTTAAAGGCTCACTGCATGAAAGTTGAAAACACTCTAACCTTTCAGAGATGTCTGTGACATCAGTGGAATGGATCTGGCACACGAGATTCAGAATGTACCTGATCTGCCATCAGATTACTGCCTTTGAGCTGCTTTCCGTTCTCTGTGAGAAAAAAAAACCTGTAGAAACTCTATCCTAACCTTTGGATAGCCCTAAGAATTGCAGTCACTCTACCAGTAACAGTAGCATCGGCAGGAAGGAGCTTTTCAAAATTAAAGCTCATCAAAAGCTAAAAGTCTTCCATGTCACAGGAACGTTTGAGAGTCTGGCCATCATGAGCATAAATCATGACGTTAGGAAACACATGTCCTATGATGACATCATTGATGATTTTGCCTCAAGAAAGTGCAGAAGAGGAATATTTTGACGATAAGACTTTAATTCAAATGTTTACACACTTAGGAACATTTAAGATTGTATGGCAGAAGTGCATTTGTGTAAATGACTGCTTAACTATGTGACATACTTTCTCAATTTCTTCCAGACAGTCCAGATAGACTGGTGCCCATGCGGATGCTGAAAATACCCAGGCTGTAGAGGGAGCCAAAGTTAATCACACAGCTGTATAGGTTTTATTTGACTATTTTGAGACGTATAGCTGCAGCCATAGCCTATAGGCTTATGTTTACATTGTATAGACAAAGCTAATTGTATAATATTGTGAGGACTGGACTAATTACCAGGCAGCAGAGCCAAAGCTCAGTGTTATATTTTATAATTTTCTACATTTTATGACAATTTCTTATTTATGTTAATATTCACTTATCTTAAGATTCTATAGAAAATATTATATTCAATACATATTGTTTGTTTATACCTCATTCTGTCCTGTATCAGTCTACTTATTCTTAGACTGACTGATGGAGCAAACTTTTTAAAAGGAGGGAGGATTGTAGTGGGAACCCTGGTGGGTTAGGTGAGACTGTGGCAATGGCAAATGGTTTACATGGCTCACGGGTCAGGTAGGAGGGCCCCTTGGCAGAATTTTGCTTAGGGCCCCAGGGAAGTCAGGACCAGCTCTGGATGTGGTTTAAGCATTTTTGTGGACTTAGACCATCACATTTTCCATTTTTTCTGTGATTTTGAGTGTAAAAATCGGACAAATCTATTGGAAAACTCATTAAAAAAAACGAAGGAAAACATGATTTTTCAAACAGGGTGCCTTTCCTTCTCTGGGCGGGTCATTTAGGAACTCTTTTGGCAAAATTAGAGTATACCCACTTCTCAGGCACAACTACACCACTGCATAGGGGCGATGGAAAGACAGCAGTCACACACAGAATGATATTAAACGATAAGCAGTCCATAAACTCGGACACAGTAAGCCAGTAGGTCCCAATCATAAAAATACAAAAACACAACCATTAAGCATTTCCCAATTGATACTATTACTTCCCATTGCATGTTTAACACACCAAGTAACCGGTAACTTAAAGTTTGAATTGGAACTGACAGTGTTTTAACTACTTTGCAGATATGAAACATAGAGACAATCACAATCATTGCCAAAAGGCACCTAAAGACTCTCAGACCATGAGAAACAAGATTCTCTGGTCTGATGAAACCAAGATTGAACTGTTTGGCCTGAAGGCCAAGCCTCACATCTGGAGTAAACCTGGCACCATCCCCACGGTGAAGCATGGTGGTGGCAGCATCATGCTGTGGGGATGTTTTTCAGTGGCAGGGACTGGAAGAGTAGTCAGGATCACAGGAAAAATTAGTGGAGCAAAGTACAGAGAGATCCTTGATGAAAACCTGCTCCAGAGCGCTTAGGACCTCAGACTGGGGTGAAGGTTCATCTTCCAACAGGACAATGACCCTAAGCACACAGCCAAGACAACGCAGGAGTGGCTTCGGGACAAGTGTCTGAATGTCCTTGAGAGGCCCAGACTTGAACCCAAACAAACATCTCTGGAGAGACCTGAAAATAGCTATGCAGCGAAACTCCCCATTCAACCTGATATAGAGCATGAGAGGATCTGCAGATCCTGGGAGAAACTCCCCAAATACAGGTGTGCTGAACTTGTAGTGTCATACCCAAGAAGACTTGAAGCTGTAATCACTTTCGAAGGTGCTTCAACAAAGTACTGCGTAAAGCGTCTGAATGTAAAATGTGATATTTCGTTTTTTTAATACAAAACCTGTTTTGTGTGTAGATTGATAAAGGAAAAAATATACTTAATCAATTTTAGAATAAGGCTGTAACTTAACAAAATGTGAAAAAAGTCAAGGGGTCTGAATACTTTCCGTATGCACTGTACACAGCTAGAGATGCTGGTGTCATTTTGTTAGCTAGCAAGAACTTGAGCAACTGTTATGAAATGAACATATCCCTTGCGTTCACAAATTCATTCTGACTATCTACTCTGATTCCAGAGCACTCTCGTCTGTGTAACAGAGCGCAAAACAACTGATGAATTTACAAACGCGCAACACCTGCTGAATAAACATAGGCAAAACAAGTAATATAGTAGTTAAGAATGCTCTAGATAACATGTGTAAAGCCTAACCAGCTCTGCTACGGTGAGTAAAATGGTCAGAGTGAGATACATTTATGTCTGGAAGTAGTTAGCTAGAAAGCTAGCCAACAAGCAAAAATTGTCAGGCAAGCTGCAGAAGGACGAGGAGGCTACAAATTCTCCATTGTTTATGAGTGCAATTTTGACAGCCAACTTGCTGAAAAAGTATGAGAGGGTTTACAGTATCTAGTGTACTTTCCTTACATTTTAGCTAATTTTGCTCTGGATAGCAATAGTTGTTGATCTTGTTGTTGTTGATGCGCATAACTGAGGGAGAGAGAGCCTACCTTGTCATGGTTGTTTGATCAGCAGTTCCCAAATCCAGAAATCCATTTGGGTGTATTTTGTGGCTTTTGGCGAATGCATTCTAATGATCTAAAGTCGGGCTGTTGCAACTGCCTGTAAATACACAGTCCAGTTCAACGTGAATGATGGCGGCCGGTGTGGCAAATTACTTGTTTGTATGAAGGTCTACCTTAGCTCTGATTGGCTATGTCGCATTGGTCTGTGTAGACTCCGGTCCTGGACAAAACAGATGTTTTTATATACTGCAGCGTCTATGATTTTATTTTAGTACCTTCATTTAACTAGGCAAGCCAGTTAAGAAGAAATTCTTATTTACAATGACGACCTACTCCAGCCAAACCCGGACGACGCTGGGCCAATTGTGTGCCGTCCCTATGGGAATCCCAATCACGGCCAGATGTGATGCAGCCTGGGTTGTGTTAGACCACTGCGTCACTCAGGAGCCCAAATTCCCCAAACTCACGGATACTTTCCCGCTCTTTATTTCCCAAACATTCTACGAATTTATGAAAACATGAACATGACCATATCTAAGTGGTCGCTTGTCAGAATGTTTATTTGTAATTCTTCCTGGGGGTATATATGAACAGATTTTAATAAGATTTCATGTTTCTAAAATGCTGTCAGTTCCACTTTAAGTACAACAATATTTCACACACATAAATTATTTTCAAAGAGGTGGCTAACAACAGTTCCACTCACCAGATGATGATCATTTAAAACGTAACTTCTTGTTAAAAGTTATTTTTGAAAAGGGAGAAGCTAACAAATGATCAACAACATCTTCTTTGATAACACCTGCTGCAACCGCTGCGAACTAGCCGACAACAAAACCTAGTTAGCTAGACTGTGGGGAAACTACTGCTCGCTATTACGCAGGGACCTGTTGGACTTTAATGAGTGGGACCGTTGTAAAAACGGTCCCCCTCATTAAGTCAAAATGTGATTGGTTTATTCCACTGTCACTCCAACATTTTTCCCCAATACAGTTAAATGGCAGATGCCTTTATCTAGCTTTTGATGGCCTAGCCAGTGGCTGAATTAGCTAGGTAGATTTCTCCCCCAGAGACCAGCAAAAACATCTGGAATTCTCTTCAGCGTTAACTCTTTCCTTTACAAAAACTGAAGAGATTAAATCAGAACTATCTTTGAAAATAATAATATAGTAATAATTATTATTATAATAATTATTTTATAAATCCTTAAACCTTCTCTGAAGGCGTAGAAGGCCCATTGTTCCCCACTGTGTTTCGGTTAGTAATCATTGGTTGAGTGGCTCTATTTTCCCTCAGCATGCATTATTTACTATTCTGAATGTCTTAAGAATCCATATGTTGTCTTGTAATATGAACACAGAAATATTGGACATTTTGAACTGTTATTATTGTGGTGATATGAAAAAATTACAATCATGGTCTTTAATTGGACTCGCATTTTGCTAGTCTCGGTCTTGACTCCGTCTCGGACCCCTTCTCACCCTCCCGGTCTCGGTCTTGACTCGGTCTCACCCTCCCCCCTCTGGTCTTGGTCTTGACTCGGACTCGATTTGCTCCGATCTTGTTCTTGAATTGGTCTCGCTTTAGCTGGTCTCCAACACAACACTGGTGATTTTCACAGACTTTACTACACAGAATTGACCATTTAATTGTTGTTTTCTTATTTTAGATAGAAGGTTAAACTGTTTCATTGAGAAGGACACTGCTGTACCACTTTTGTCTGTATTATGGAATGTTATACTTGGTTTCCTTGCTCTCAGTTCCAGCTGCCATCACCTTAAACTCGAGCACGGCCAACCCGTGGCTCAGCCTGACCTCATCCCTCACCTGTGTCCGCTACCAGACCTTCAACCACTCTGTCCAGGACAACCCTCACCGCTTCAACGCTGCCCTGTCCCTACTGGGCAGTCAGGGCTTCACCCACGGCCGTCACTACTGGGAGATAGAGGTGTACAGCAGCACTGTGTGGACCGTGGGGGTAGCCAGAGAGTCTGTATCCAGGAAGGGGGTCATCAAAGCCCTGCCATCCAACGGCTTCTGGACCCTGTCCTTGTCCTATGGAATACAGTACATGGCCTGTACATCGCCCCCTACTGTCCTGTCACTTGAGGAACCTCTGGCTAGGATAGGGGTGTATCTGGATTATAAGAGGGGTCTGGTGTCTTTCTACAATGCAGAGAGCATGACTCATCTCTATACCTTCCGTGAAACCTTCACAGAGACGTTGTACCCCTACTTCAATCTGGGATTCCTAGATAAAGTGCATGAGAATGAGCCCCTCAAAGTTTTCCTTCCCAAAATCTGACAGCCGCGGCACGCATCTACACATCGCAGAGCCTGAGGCGAGCCTTATACTGGTACTAAACCTCCCTCAGAGTATAACTGTCAGATAATATGCAACATTTTAAAAAATGACACAAAATACTACCATATTGTTTTGAGATGTTAACGAGTAAGTAGGCCAACTGTACAAATTCAGAAATGTCTCAATATCTTACTGAAGTCATCTTGATGGGGGTCAGTGAGCTTCAGCATCAAGGTTTGTTTAAGGTTTTTATCATCATTATTATTAATGCACAATAACCTTTTGCAATATTACAGCGTATATTGTATGGGCCTGGTGTTAACTGAATGATGAATACAAAATTGCCTTATTGTCTACAATGTACGGCAGTTCAGTATTTTGAGACAAAGGTGCGGCAATTATTTGGATAAGAAATTTTCAATGCATGATTATACTTTTCATATAAATGTTGGATATCATCAGTACACTGCAAGATATCGTTCAAAATAAACTCTCATTTGTTTTGTGTCTCTGTGTTAAAATATAACCCTTTTTTGATATGAACAGTCTTAGCAAAAAACAGCAACAAGCATGAACTTCTGTTAGTGAATATCAGAGCACAGGAAAGAAAAAACGAATTAAGAGGTCATTTGAATAGCGTTTTCTGTGTGATTGTGTCCTTTTCTTACTGAGCTGAGTAACGGTCCAAATTATTGGAGGACAATTTAAGATGCGGACCATTTCCTAAAAATCCCTGATAGTGCAAGTCAGAGAAGTGCTTATCCACAATGGAGCTGTCACTGTCTCATCAACAATTGTTTTTGTCCGTGTGAGTCATTTTGAAAATGAACATAGTACATAGAGCTACTATAGATAAAGTGAAAAGCAATTATAAAGTCTCTACCAGCATTCAGGAGCAGAAATGGAGATGGATTGGCCACACGGTCTGCAGAACATCATACAACATTCATTGAATGAAAGTCTGCAAAGCAGAAGTGGTAAAAACACAACAACTGAATAACAGTCTTGTTTCTTTAGGATAGCACCATACTAGCATAGCACCACTAGCACCATACTAGCATAGCACCACTAGCACCATACTAGCATAGCACCACTAGCACCATGCCAGGTACCTCAGAAGTACATGTGGACACAGTACAGTACAGTACCATAACATTAAGTGCTACCCACGTTTTGCCCAGGATTAGCAGATCAGACTTAGAAGTTACATGTCTGTACAATCTCCACAAGAGTACATTTCATACGCTTTTTCTTCCCTCCCATTCCCCTTGCCTTTATCTCATTTCAAAAAACGGTATTATTCAAAAGTTATTTTTGGAAGGAAACTGCACTCAACGTAATGGCATAGGCCTAAGCTATTATCAGTGGAGCGAGAGAGAGCGAGCGAGAGAGCGAGACAGAGACAGAGAGAGAGAGACAGAGAGAGAGAGAGACAGAGAGACAGAGAGACAGATAGAGACAGAGAGAGAACGAAATAGAGAGAGAGACAGAGAGAGAGAGAGAGCAGTTCAAACAAGCACATTGAAATGTTGTATACCATTTAGGGGGGGATGTTGTATACCATTAGTAGCACTTTAAGGAAAGGTTTGTCATTCCACCATGCAGGCTGATGCAAAAACATATATCAGTAATTGTTTCATGGATTTAATGGATTAATAAAGATAGAGCGTAAGCGAGGGAGAGGGAGAGAGAGAGAGAGAGAAGAACACTGGGTTAAAAACAGTGAAACAAACATTAGGAACACTTATTGAGGACAGCACGGGACTTATGAATATGTTGGTCCTTCTGTGAAGTATATATTTGGGCCAAATCATCGAAACAAATGGAAAAGAAGAGACCACCACCTTACACTATATTTATTAACTTAGCCCTTGAAAACAATGACAACAGATGTTTGTTTCCATGTCCGGCTAACATTAGAGGGGGGGGGGGGGGAATCATCCCTGTTCTGCATTGGAGGACCATACAAATTACAACTGTGTGCTCAAACACATTTGCCTGGTTCTCTCTGTCTTTCCTTATCATTCATGTGCACACGTAATGATATACAGTAGTTTCAGTGCCAAGAATTAAAGTCAAGAGTAAAATGTCATATTTAGGAATCAAGCTTTTATCAAAGCCACGTTGGAAGGCTAGCTTCCAAGATCAGGCTCAGCTGAGCTTCAAGTTAGGAGGTGGAGGACCATACAAATTACAACTGTGTGCTCAAAACACATTTGCCTGGTTCTCTCTGTCTTTCCTTATCATTCATGTGCACACGTAATGATATACAGTAGTTTCAGTGCCAAGAATTAAAGTCAAGAGTAAAATGTCATATTTAGGAATCAAGCTTTTATCAAAGCCACGTTGGAAGGCTAGCTTCCAAGATCAGGCTCAGCTGAGCTTCAAGTTAGGAGGTGGCCGGGGAACTGGGGATTAGTCCCTATAACATGTTACCTTTAAGTCATTTAGCAGACACCCTTATCCAGAGCGACTTACAGTATTGAGTGGATCCATTTTTTTACCCATACTGGTCCCCTGTGGGAGTCGAACCCACAACCCTTGGTGTTTAACATTGCCATGCCAACTGAGACAGATATGTACCCTGACCATTGTGTATCCTGTATAGTAATACCACCACACCACTGTTCCTTACAGGCCTGTGGGATCTTTTTAGTTGAGAAAATGAAAATCTTTGGGGGGAATTAAATGAAAGTCTCCCCCACATATCCACCCTCTCATTCACCCTCCCTAATCTAAATGATACAAACTTGAAAACACTGTCTATTGCTGCATGGCTTCACTCCTTACAGTTGTGATTGGAGGGTAAGGGGGGTGGCTTTGGGCGGTGGGTGGAGTGTGGGGGGACAGCTATCCAAGCCCCTTCTGCTCTTAGGGAACTGGGAGTATCAAAGCATTGGGGTGCACATTCTCCTCTTAAGTCTGGGGAAGAGGGGTTCATGAGCAAAGGGTCTTTGAACCTTGCGCTGGTGTACCGTACCTGGAAGCCCTTCTTATTGCTGGTGACATCAGAACTACATAACAATGGCATCCCCAGCAGAGTAGGATGTCTTCAGGGGGATGAAAGAAAGTGAGTGAGAAAGAGAGAGTCAGAGAGAGAGAGGAGAGAGAGAGTCAGAGAGAGAGGAGAAAGAGAGAGTCAGAGAGAGAGAGAGGAGAGAGAGGAGAGAGTCAGAGAGAGAGGAGAGAGTCAGAGAGAGAGAGAAGAGAGCGGGAGAGGAGAAAGAGAGAGTCCAGAGAGAGAGAGAGGAGAAAGAGAGAGTCAGAGAGAGAAAGGAGAGAGAGTCAGAGAGAGAGAGAGGAGAGAGAGAGTCAGAGAGAGAGAGGAGAGAGAGAGTCAGAGAGAGAGAGAGGAGAGAGAGTCAGAGAGAGAGAGGAGAGAGAGAAATAATCTTACACTTCTAAATTTTAAAAGTATGCAAACAGCCCTGGCATTTTGTGAAACGCTACATACAGTAATAATGTGTACAGTAGCTGCTACAGTCTAGTAGGTGTACTGAAACGTTTGGTCGTCCTTACCCCAGATCCACAGTAACAGCTAAGCCTTGGGGCCTTGATATCAGCACCGTCAAATAGCTCCACGTAGTCGTAGCTGCAGTCTGCCTTTTCCTCAATCTCAAAGGTTTGGAATATGAGCTCTACTCTGTAGCCCTTCTCAGTAGAGACCACCCATTGGCAGTAAGACACCCCTGGGTAGTTGTTATCCCCAAACTGGGCGTGGGAGTAAAGATCTTTGGTCTTGACCTCAGCTTTAATGCTTCCTCCACACTCTGAGAACGCACAGCCACAAAATGAGAGACCGAGGCTCAGAGAAGGAACTCATTCAGATATGGAATGTGCAATTTAGCAACACATAATTCTCTGAGAGCCAGTTATTTTCCCCCAAAAAATTCCACTACATTCCCTGTGGTATTGTGTAACTTTATATGCGTGAGTTGAAAGAGACCACTAATCACAGACCCAGATGGCAACATGGCCATTGTAACCCTCAATTTATGCAGGATTAATTCCTTGAGATGAATCCTCTCATTATTCAGGGGTCCAGACAAAACCACATATGTTGTTCACGCATTACTAACATAATGTACTGTACTTTAGTGATAATATAATTACAAACAAAACAAAAACCAGAAATATTGCCATCAGCATACAAGAAGAAATTTGCATCAGTGGACACAAAGCTGTCATTAACGATGAAGGAGGTTAACAATGGTCCCCGGATCAAATCCTTGTGGCCCATCCTTTTCAACCTCCTGTAATTGGAGTTGTCTTTGGGATAACGCAAACCTTTTTGATTGATTTGAGAGACAAAATGAGGCCAACTGGATCAAAGGCCTTGCTAAGATCAATGAACACCTCTTAACTGGTCGGCTGAGATTGATGCATTATTTATTCTAATTATCAATATTTTAAATAGGCTATGGCAGTGGATTGACCAGGCCTAAATGAAAAAGGTTGAATAATTGATTATATAATATTAATAACCAATATTAGTTGATTATTCAAATTTCTCTGAAATCAAAAAACCATGATAGAAGTTCGCACATCTCCCTGTGCACAAATAAGAATGATCCATTTCAGTCCTTTCCTTTCTGGTGTCACAAAATCCAAATGCCAGTGTACGTGTCACCTGCACTGTCTCAAAGCCTCTCTTCTGGACTAAGTTGTCAGAGAAGAAGCTCAGGAACATCTTGTTGCCGCTGGAGATGACTGGCGAGGGTTTCTTGGTGCCACGGAAGCATCCTAGACTAGGGGCCCAGCCCATTGTAGATCTCCAGGTGGTCGTAGGCACACTCCGAATGAGCCTCCATGTCCATCTCTTTGAAAACCTGAAAATTGTATGAAGATTCAGCGAGGTAGGTGGTAAGAATCTACATGAACCTTATTCTGATAATGTCTACGTACTGTTACAATGTAAATTACAAGCATGACATAACAGGTGCTATTAAAACAATGCCAATCTTGTCATGACACTAGCAGTAAACGTAGAAGTTTGATGATGTGGCCTGGGGTGGTAGAGAGGGCCCAGGTACAGGCCTTCTTGCTGGGGTACTTTTCAGGCCAGTTGGGGCTGGTGGAGATGCCTGACACACTGCTTACCACATGATCACAGCCGGCTGGAAAAGAAACATCGCCGAACAGCTCAGTAATCCAAGAGATCCAAGACAGATCATATCCCCAGCTCTTTGATTTCATGAGCCATGTAAAATAGGATGTCAAGGGCTTTATGTAATTCCTGGATGGATGGATACGGCCTTTCTGGGTGATACGGCCTTTCAATATCAAGCCTGATATTGGGCGCTGTGAGCAGCGCTGTGTGAATACCCTGGGTAGCTACCAATGTGCCTCTGACCCTAGTTCTCCTAAAACACCATCAATGTAGTATGAATCACACAACTTCACCATCCCACTCACAGGACAGGCTCAAGGTTTTTAATTGAATAATGAGCTTCTCAGGAAATAAATATCCCAATATTGAGACCATTGTATTTAAAAAGCTGTCATCAATCGTTGTCTTCTAACTAAATATTGATATTCTTTACTACTCTGAGAGAGCTCACTAGGTTGCAAACTGTTACAGTAAGGGAGGCTAATGAGAACGTCAGGTCCCACCTACAGTACCAGTCAAAAATTTGGACACACTTATTCATTCAAGGTTGTTTTTTTCTTTTTTTCCCCTACGTTGTAGAATAATAGTGAAGACATCAAAACTATGAAATAACACATGGAATCAGGTAGTAAGCAAAATAGTGTTAAACACATTTTAGATTTTTGATTTATCTAAGTAGCCACCCTTTGCCTTGATAACATCTTTGCACACTCTAGACGTTCTCTCAACCAACTTCACCTGGAATGCTTTTCCAACAGTCTTGAAGGAGTTCTCACATATGCTGAGTACTTGTTGGCTGCTTTTCCTTCACTCTGCGGTTCAACTCATCCCAAACCATCTCAATTGGGTTGAGGTCGGGTGATTGTGGAGGCCAGGTTATCTGATGCAGCACTCCATCACTCTCCTTGTTGGTCAAATAGCCCTTACACAACCTAGTGGTGTGTTGGGTCATTGTCCCGTTGAAAAACAAATGATAGTCCCACTAAGCGCAAACCAGATAGGATGGCATATCGCTGCAGAATGCTGTGGTAGCCATGCTGGTTAAGTGTGCATTGAATCCTAAATAAATCACAGACAGTGTCACCAGCAAAGCACCCCCACACCATCACAACTCCTCCTCCTCCATACTTCACAGTGGGAACCAGACATGTGGAGATCATCCGTTCACCTACTCTGCGTCTCACAAAGACAAGGTGGTTGGAACCAAAAAATCTCAAATTTGGACACGTCAAACCAAAGGACAGATTTCCACCGGTTTAATGTCCATAGCTCGTGTCTCTTGGCCCAAGCAAGTCTTCTTATTATTGGTGTCCTTTAGTAGTGACTGACCTTCATGTCTTAAAAGTAATGATGGACTGTCATTTCTCTTTACTTATTTGAGCTGTTCTTGGCCATAATATGGACTTGGTCTTTTACCAAATAGGGCAATCTTCTGTATACCACCTCTACCTTGACACAACACAACTGATTGGCTCAACCACATTAAGAAGGAAAGAAATTCCACAAATTAACTTTTAACAAGGCACACCTGTTAATGGAAATGCATTCCAGGTGACTACATCATGAAGCCGGTTGAGAGAATGCCAAGAGTGTGCAAAGCTGTCATCAAGGCAAATGGTGGCTACTTTGAAGAATCTCAAATATAAAATGTATTATGATTTGTTTAACACTTTTTTGGTTAAATGATTACAATTGTGTTATTTCATAGTTTTGATGTCTTCACTATTATTCTACAATGTAGAACATTTTAAAAATAAAGAAAAACCCTTGAATGAGTAGGTGTTCTAAAACTTTTGACTGGAACTGTATGTTGTTCAGTTATTCAATATGCACTAGGGTATAGACTACAGCTCTACAAAATGAAATAAGCATCCATTATCATTAGGTAGAGTAATTTTGAATACCATATTTCGAGTGGCATTAGGAAAGAAAAATAACTTTAGCGCTAGCAGGGGGAAACGTATACTACACAAAGTGCAATCATGTCCTTTTGATGCAAAATTAAGTTACAAAAATAAAAAACTAATGTATCCTCAGATGCCAATCAAAGCTTGATGGAATACCTTTCATAATTTACTTTGAATAAGGTCTTGTTGCTCTGGAATATGTAAAAAGGCTCTTTGCATGTATCCTAGCTTTTTCAAAATCCATTTAGTGCCTCGCTGATAATACAACTGTGATGAAGTGGTATGACTCATAAAAACACACTCTTTCCTCGAATTAACCTGTCTAGGATCAGCGTGGCGCTAGCGGCACACCCCCCCCCCCCCCCCCACTGAAAAACCAGTGCCGCGAAATTCAAAAAAAAATTTTTTTTTTAAATATTTAACTTTCACACATTAAAGTCCAATACAGCTAATGAAAGACACAGATCTTGTGAATCCAGTCAACATGTCCGATTTTTTAAATGTTTTACAGGGAAGACACAATATGTAAAGATGTACATCTATTACCTAAAAACACATTAGCATAATCCACCATCTTTTATTTGTCCACCAACACCAGTAGCCATCACCAATTCGGCTAAACTAAGATATTTATAGCCCCTAACCAACAAAAAAACTCATTAGATGACAGTCTGATAACATATTTATGGTATGGGATAGGTTTTGTTAGAAAAAAGTGCATATTTCAGGTAGATGGCATAGGTTACAATTGCACCCACCGTCACAAATGGAATAGAAAAACTACTTAGAGCAACGTGTTTACCTACTTACTAATCATCAAACATTTCGTAAAAATACACAGCATACACGAATCGAAAGACACAGATCCTGTGAATACAGACAATATTTCAGATTTTCTAAGTGTCTTACAGCGAAAACACAATAAATCGTTATATTAGCATAGCACATACCACATAGCAGCCCAGCATTGATTCTAGCCAAAGTGAGCGATAAAAGTCAACATCGCCAAAAGATATTAATTTTTTCACTAACCTTCTCAGAATTCTTCCGATGACACTCCTGTAACATCACATTACAACATGCATATACAGTTTGATCGAAAATGTTTATATTTAGCCACCAAAATCATGGTTAGACAATGTGAAATGTAGACAAGCTGGTCAGAAAATGTCCTTGCGCCACTTAGACAGTGATCTACTCTTATACATAAATACTCATAAACGCGACTAAAAAATATAGGGTGGACAGGGATTGATAGACAATTTAATTCTTAATACAATTGCGTTATTACATTTTTTAATTTATCCTTACTTTTCAATACAGTTTGCGCCAAGCGAAGCTACGTCAAAAAACATGGCGTCCTAAGCCACTAAAATGTTTCGACAGAAACACGATTTATCATAATAAAAATGTCCTACCTTGAGCTGTTCTTCCATCAGTATCTTGGGCAAAGGATCCTTTCTTGGGAGAAATCGTCTTTTGGTGGAAAGCTGTCCTCTTGCCATGTGGAAATGCCAACTGCGTTCAGGATGAACTGAAAAGCGTGCCCAACTATTCACATCGTTTCAAAAATAAATGTCCCAAAATCGCACTAAACGGATATAAATTGCTATAAAACGCTTTAAATTAACTACCTTATGATGTTTTTAACTCCCATAACGAGTAGAAACATGACCCGAGTAATATTACCCCCTTCACTAATGCTTGGAAAAGGTGCGGGCCGGTGTCCTCTAGGCGCATGACGCAGCTCCAAAAGAATGACTAGCCTCAGGGTTTTTTCATTTGTAGGGCCTGTGAACGCGCAATCGACCCCATTGGAATCGTCATCACGTAAAGGCATCCAGGGGAAGACGTAAGAAGTGTCCGTATAGTCATAGCAATATCAGTGCCCTTTTAACTGACTTCAGAACAGTGGCCAACATTTCTGAAATCTGAATCCATGTCAGGGAAATTGCTGTAGAATGGGCTCTGTTCCACTTAGAGACAAAATTTCAACTCCTATAGAAACTATAGACTGTTTTCTATCCAATAATAATAATAATATGCATATTGTACGATCAAGGATTTTGTGGGAAGCCGTTTCAAAAATTACCCAATTAGCATAAATAGTCTAAACAGCGCCCCCATCCCCAACAGGTTTTAAGGATGATTGTTGAGGTGGCAGACACTGAGTTCATAAATAAGTATGTGTCCAATTGATGTCCAAGTGATAAAGAATATCAACATTTAGTTAGAAGACAGGGACTGATTAGTGTTTTTTTTAACTACAATGATGTCACTATTGGGATACTTATCTCCTGAGAAGCTCATTATTTCATTATGACAATTGCTCAGATGGATATTTGGTGATGTTAGACTGTGGCTTGAGTTGTTTAACACCTTGAGACCGTCCAGTGATGGTGAAGTTGTGGGATTCATACTACATTGGCGGTGTTTTTAGGAGATGGATAAGTAAGCACCCCTTGCACTCACCCTCACAGCTGTGCCTGTCTGAGGTGAGCTCAAAGCCAGGGCCAGAGGCGCATCGGTAGCTGCCCAGGGTATTCACACAGCGCTGCTCAGCTCTACCACCCACGGACGCTGTGATGATATGCCATTAAGAAGAAAGGAACCAGAGGAAGCCATCACTTCTGCTGCACATTGTATTAATACTTTCACTTCCTTCACATAGTATTTTCAGTCGACAGAAATAAAGAGTTCATAATATACTCCATCTCTTTCACCCAGAAAGGCCGTAGTGAAATCCCATGAAGGAAAAAGAGAAAATGGAGTAAAACATTTCTAAGAAACCCTCAGACTTCCCTCCCATTGAAGCTGCGTACACTAACCACAATATCATAATGCAAATGGCCAAAGTAAAACTATTCAAACTTTTATTGTGTACACACAGGTGGACATCCTGCCTTCCATCTAAAGCCCACAAATACTAAGTTTATCAAATGAACTGATATGCGGAGGAAGACGTAACGTAACTCTTTTATTCCATAAGTCAGCCATGTCAGAAGATGATTCCACAGATGTTAATGTGAACTAATATATTATGACAAATTCTTCGCTGGTAGTAAATGTTGTAAAGGATTTTGGTGCAAAATTACCCAATCCTGTGGCATCTCATCATCATCACTAACACTAGACACAGATGGACATTATTCTTGATCTCCGATCTTTGAAGTAGTTTGCAGCAAATCCAGCCTTGTTCACTGACCCATCAGACACAAACCTCATCCAGAGCTGGTTGGAGCTGGTCGTGATGTCATCTGGTTTGTCTTAGCCACAGAATCGGCCCAGCAGTGGAATGCTCTCTGACTTCCCGTTTCTCACCTCTAGGTAGTCATAGGCACAGCGGTCATGCCTCTCAATCTGTGGTAGAGACAGGCAAGGCACATTGGAGAATGTTGATACGGGATGCTCAACTGTCCTACAAATTCACATCTATTCTGCTATGTCAGTTATAAATATGATTATTTCAAACTGACATAGAAGTCTCCATCACAAATCAAATTGTATTTGTCACATGCGCCGAATACAACAGGTGTACACCTTATCATGAAATGCTTACTTACAAGCCCTTAACCAACAATGCAGTTCAATAGAGTTAAGAAAATATTTACTAATATAAACTAAAGTTAAAAAAAATCCAAAATTATAATAATAAAAAAACAACACAAGACAATTACATAATAACGAGACTATATCCAGGGGTACCGGTACCAATGCGGAGTCAATGTGCGTGGGTACAGTTTAGTCGACGTAATTTGTAAAGTTAATATGCATAGATAATAAACCGTGAGTAGCAGTGAGTAGCAGCAGGGAAAGTACACTGTGCATTCAGCAACATGGACAGAACTCTTGTTAACGGGTATGCACAAAAACACAAGAAAGAGAGCTCAACATTACATTTAAACCACTCAATCAGTGTGAGGAGTGAAGTCTCTGATGGGCATTGACTAGAGCAGTGAAGTCAGGTATAGTTTCTGACGTCGCTATGCGCAGGATTGGTGAGAGGTGAGAGTCAGAAAGAGATGATCTGTGCCTTGACTTGTTATATTTCATCACTGCAAATGTCTGTTCACATACATAGGTTGACCCAGACATGTACAAACATCTTTTGAGCATGACTCCAAATCTTTGAAAAGTTTTGTTCATTGAGAGATGCATAGAACCTCGTCAGTGACATTGTTTTGAATAGTTCTCCAATCACTGCATCAGATTGTACATCAATAAGCACAAGTTGCAGGTCAGTGAGAGTGTTATCCACATTGAAGGTGAAAGGAGAGGAAACCAACAGCATGTCATTTTCCAACACTTTGAAATCCTCAAAACGACGAGAAAACTCACCATTCAAAGCATGCAGCAGCGATGTATACTTCTCCCGCTGGTCATCTGATAGGGAACAGACTAGTAGTGTGGGAAGGTGGGTGATATTGTTGGCTTCTACTTGACGGGTCAGGAGGAGTAATTTTCCCTTGGAAGCTTTGACAAGGCTGTACATCTGATGTGCAAAAAAAAGCCCTTCCCTTGTAGTTTGGAATTCAGTTCATTTATGAGGGCCATGATGTCCACGGTGAAGGCAAAATCAGCCAACCATTCTTTATCTTTTAGTTGAGGGAAATCAATATATTTTCCTTTCATTTGCAAAAACTCAGCACTCTCTGACTTCATGTCCCACACCCTTTTAAGCACCTTTCCCAAACACAGCCATCTCACGTTTGTGTGGTAGGGGAGATCTGCATGACCCGACTCTGTCTCTTCCAACAGTGAGACAAACTGCCTGTGGTAAAAGATTTTGCTCTTATGAAGTTTACCACTTTTGAGAATGTATCCACAACATGGCTCATTTTCAGAACACATTTACAGAGCACCTCCTGATGAATAATGCAATGCAGGAAAAAAAACAATTCTGATCTGGATTCAGCTCAGCTACATGATCTTGTATCCTTTTCAAAAGGCCAATGTTTTTTCCTGTCAAGTTTGGGCACTCTTCATTGACTGCACTGAAGCAAGCTCCTCTGTAATTTCAAAGTCTGGGGTTATGCCTCGTAAGAATATCAACAACTGCACCGTGTCATGTGCATCACTGCTCTCATCCAGGGCCAAGGAGAAATAGGTGAAATCCTTTACCTTGTATTTCAACTGTTGTTCTATATTCTCTGCAATGTCCTCAACATGCCGTGTCACTGTTTGTCTTGACATGGAAACATTTTCAAACAGCTCTTTCTTGTCAGGGCAAAGTATTGCTGCAGAGTCAATTAAACATTCTTAAATGAATTCGCCCTCAGCGAATGGCTTGCTATATTTAGCAATCCTGTGGGACAGCACATAGCTAGCTCTCGCAATTCCGTCGTTTGCTGAATGCAGTTTTGTGAAAAGTTCTTGCTGCTTTTGCAACTGAGAAAGCAATTCTTTCGATGCACTTGCCCTCTGCTCAGAAGACATATTTCTATATTTCTCTACATGCTTTGTCTGGAAGTGTCGGGACAAGTTGTTGTTTTTCAAGACAGCGATGCGCTCTTCGCACACAGCTTTCCCTGATACCTGAATAAAGAAATATTTTGATGTCCACTATTGCTGGAACACCAAATATTCATTGTCTACTTTCCTTTTCTTTGAAATGTTTAAAAAAATAATTTTGGCACAATTTCTAGCTAGCTACTATTTGTAACTGTGACGTGTGTGTCGGCCTGTCAGTCTGTCCTCGCGCAGTTATTTATACGTGCCTTGAAAATAAATGTCCCACAAGCTGTGGGAGTTAAATCATTACACATAGGCGAGTATTCATTGGGCTTTTAATTTGAATAACAATTATGTTTTTCAAAACTTTACTATCACAAATTCTTTACGTGATCTGAGCATGATTCCGCGGGCCGCATACGGCATTTGCCCAGGCCTGGTCTAGTATATACACTACCATTCAAAAGTTTGAGGTCACCTCGAAATGTACTTGTTTTGAAAGAAAAGCAAAAAAAATTGTCCATTAAAATAACATAAAATTGACCAGAAATGCAGTGTAGACATTGTTAATGTTGTAAATGACTATTGTAGCTGGAAACGGCTGCTTTTTTATGGAAAATCTACATAGGCGTATAGAGGCCAATTATCAGCAACCATCACTCCTGTGTTCCAATGGCACGTGTGTTAGCTAATCCAGGTTTATAATTTTAAAAGGCTAATTGATCATTAGAAAACCCTTTTGCAATGATGTTAGCACAGCTGAAAACTGTTGTTCTGATTAAAGAAGCAATAAAACTAGCCTTCTTTAGACTAGGTGAGTATCTGGAGCATCAGCATCGGTGGGTTCGATTACAGGCTAAAAATGGCCAGAAACAAAGAACTTTCTTCTGAACTCATCAGTCTATTCTTGTTCTGAGAAATGAAGGCTATTCCATGTGAGAAATTGCCAAGAAACTGAAGATCTGGTGCAATGCTGTGTACTATTCCCTTCACAGAACAGAGCAAACTGGTTCTAACCAGAATAGAAAGAGAAGTGGGAGGTCCCGGTGCACAAATGAGCAAGAGGACAAGTACATTAGAGTGTCTAGTTTGAGAAACAGATGCCTCACAAGTCCTCAACCGGCAGTTTCATTAAATAGTACCCGCAAAACACCAGTCTAAACGTCAACAGCGAAGAGGCGACTCTGGGAGGCTGGCCTTCTAGGCAGAGTTCCTCTGTCTAGTGTCTGTGTTCTTTTTTCCATCTTAATTTTGTATTTTTATTGGCCAGTCTGAGATATGGCTTTTTCTTTGCAACTCTGGCTAGAAGGCCAGCATCCCGGAGTCGCCTCTTCACTGTTGATATTATGTAGAAGTTAGATAAAGATCCCAACGTGTGTCCCCTACATGAAGTTGAAACAGCGGACCTTGGAGGTGAGGCAGTTGTTTTGTAGCATCAGCAGCATAACTAGTGTTGTGGTAATTTCCTGTATTACTCAATAATGAGAGAGCCAACCACACACAAGTCAGAGTTATATTATAAAGTCCATCTTTAATAATATATGAGCTTCACCACAGACCTTTTTGACTCTCAGATCAATTCAGTGTCTATAAATGAATTCTCTGAGAGTCTCTACAAAACAATTCTTAGTATCATTTATAGCCAAAATACACCCCTCTCAACTTACAAAGAACCTTTTACTTGAAAGAGGAGTATCCCATAGCTAGATAGCATTAGCTATAAATTATCGTTCAGTTTGGTCTCCTAAGACGAGGTTTCAATCTCATGCTTGGTACCAAAACATTACCTCATCCAATGGCATATATCAATTGTCAATTCTAGATACTCCCATCTAAAATACACCCCCTCCTGGATAAGCTCAGAAAAGACAGTGCGCCTCTTAGGTCATATACTAGGTCAAGATAAGGGCAACCTCAGAGGGGACATACAATGGTTCCAGACACTGCCATACTCCTTCCCCCAATGAGAAAAGTAGGGAGTGACTGGCGTACAAACATTGTATGAGATAACTAACTGGTTCCCCATTAATGACGCCATCCCTTCACATGGTTTAGGAATAGTTACAGACACATTCCCATAAGAAGACAATTTTCCATTCTGTCCTCCTCCCCTTCTGATATTCTACATAGCACCACATGGTTTAACAGATACATTGACATATGAAGACAAGCCTGACCTCTCCCCTCTCTGGGCCC
The DNA here is from genome assembly GCF_029448725.1 of Salvelinus fontinalis. Taxonomy (NCBI): domain Eukaryota; kingdom Metazoa; phylum Chordata; class Actinopteri; order Salmoniformes; family Salmonidae; genus Salvelinus; species Salvelinus fontinalis. The sequence continues at coordinate 29,165,924 of NC_074685.1, forward strand.
CAAGTGACTAAGCCCTAGCTGAGAAGGGAAAATGCACTGCCAACCCTATAGTCCAAAGGGAACCATTCTAATGACAAGTATCTCACAAGCATATGATGAAAATAACATCTTATCTATCTATGTTACCTAACTAATTCTGATTCAGCCACGACACTAGACCATTTTTAAATTGTAAAGTTAGGCACATGATGACTTAGACACACTTAAATACGTATTCTATTTAATATGTATACTATTAAAAATATATATATTTCAGTAGTAGATTTTTAAGTATGGTAACCTTTGTAGGAGCGAACATTAAACCTAAAATTCCCTTTGTTTACTCACTTCCTAGTGCCTAGAGAGCCCCAGGTAGGCAGAATCTCAGTAGGAAGCTGTCAGACAGACTCTGATACTGAGGAGATCAGGGAGGAGGAAGAGGAATTAAAGAGTAGCAGCAGTGCCAGTGAAGGAGTGACAGAAGAGATTGAACAAGCAAGTAATAACGGAAAGGAAAAGTATGGACAGATTCGAAGTGAGGAAGATGAGGTTTTAGATGATCCAGCACTGTGGCCAGAGAAAATACAAGACCATGAAAGAGAAGCAAGTGTTTGCAGACTAGCCAACAGGTGTGGTGAGGAGACAAACTGTATAAAATCATGCCCCCAGACTCAGAAGGCAAGCCATTCCCCAACTATTAACAGTACAGTAAGTCAGCAAACAGAAGAGAAAGGGTGCAGAGAGACTGGCTTATTTATAGTAAGAGTGTAAAGGCATTATATTGCATTCTTTTTTCTCATGAGCAAAGTAAACCATCACCCAGTTCTGAATAGTAAAGATGACTATAAGATATCAGTGTAATGGCGGAGCATGTATGACAAACTACCAGAGCATGAGGATGGTGTGTTTTACAAGAGCTGTTACTGGAAATGGAAAAATCTGCAGCATATCGTAACAACAGCTACAGGTATAGACAGTCAGCTGCAGAAACAAATCCAGTCAGAAAAAAAACAGAGCACTTCTATAAAGGATGTTGGATGTGACACTGTACTTAGCATCTAGGAATCTGCCATTCCGGGGGAAATCACTCAATATGGATGTGCATAATGGACATTGCCTAGGCTTACTTGAACTGTTGTCAAATTATGACAATAATTACGCGTAATAATTACGAAAAGCGTAATAAAAAAAAAAGTTTAATAATTACGCTATTACGTGAGCTTTTACAGAAAGGCAGGGACAAAAAGAAAGAGGCACGACTGACTCATTACCTCAGCCCCGAGAGCCAAAAAGGGTTTTGAAAACAATACTTGATGAGAGAAGATGTAATATATTACTCAGTTATATGTGATGCAACTCCAGACATTTCTCATACTGAGCAAAATGTATTATTGGTGAGATATGTACAGAAAGATAAAGTTCAGGGAACAGGTGAATGGGAAATAATTGAAAGTTTTCTTGAATTTAAAGACTTTGCTAGAAAGACAGGCAGTGAAATAATGGAAGGGCATGGTATTGACATAGCAGATTAACGTGGTAAAGGCTATGATAATGGTGCAAATATGTCAGGGAAAGTGAAGGGAATTCAAGCAAACATACTGCAAAATAATCCACTGGCCACATACTCACCTTGTGCCTCCCACTCTTTCTTAACTCTTAATCTTGTGGGTGTACATGCAGCTCAGTTGTGCCCAGAAGTATCAGCCTTTTTGGCTGTGTGAATCGTCTTTACAGTCTGTTCGGTGCCAGCCCAGAACGATGGGCCATTCTCAAGGAATAGACTGGCTGCTGTCTTAAACGCCTTACAGACACGCGATGGAGTGTGCATATTGCTGTGGTCTGACAAGTGGCAACTCATTTACCGTGTATCATCAAGGCCCTAGACATGCTTCTTGCTACCTGCAGCCTGACAAACGAAGCCAAATCTGAGGCAAAATGTCTGAAAAGCTTCTTCATGTCTTTCAAGGCAATCTTCCCGCTCACTTTCTGGGTAAAAGTTTTCCAGTGTATTAAGAATTAAGCTTAATTCTTCAGTCAGGAAATATTTCTCTGGACACTGAAGCAGCTCACATTAACCTCTAACGAGTCACCCTCCCGGATCTGGGATCCTCCTCATCAAAAAAGCTGACTAGCATAGCCTAGCCTAACGCGACAGGGATATCATATAATATAATTTTCATTAAATCACAAGTCCAATACAGCAAATGAAAGATAAACATCTTGTGAATCCAGCCATCATTCCCGATTTTTAAAATGTTTTACAGCGAAAACACAATATATATTTATATTAGCTCACCACAATAGCCAAACACACAACGCCATGTTTTCACCATGTTTCCACCACAAAGGTAGCTTCACAAAACCCACAAATAGAGATAAAATTAATCACTAACCTTGAACAACTTCATCAGATGACAGTCTTATAATATCATGTTATACAATACATTTATGTTTTGTCCGAAAATGTGCATATTTGAGGTATAAATCGTAGTTTTACATTGCAGCCACCATCACAAATAGCACCAAAACAGCCAGAATAATTACAGCGAGCAACGTGAAATACATAAATACTCATCATAAAACATTTATGAAAAATATATGGTGTACAGCAAATGAAAGATAAACATCTTGTGAATCCAGCCAATATTTCCGATTTTTTAAGTGTTTTACAGCGAAAACACAATATATATATTTATATTAGCTCACCACAATAGCCAAACACACAACGCCATTTATTCACCGCCAAAATAGCTTTCACAAAACCCACAAATAGAGATAAAATTAATCACTAACCTTTGGACAACTTCATCAGATGACAGTCTTATAACATCATGTTATACAATACATTTATGTTTTGTTCGAAAATGTGCATATTTAGAGGTACAAATCCTGGTTTTACATTATGAATATGTAGCCATGATGCACCAAATTGTCCGGAGATATTTTGGACAGTCATGTAATCTAACCAAAGAACTCATCATAAACTTTACAAAAAAATACATGTTGTACAGCAAATGAAAGATACACTGGTTCTTAATGCAACCGCTGTGTTAGATATAAAAAAATAACTTTAGTACAACATACAGCATGCAATATTGTGAGACAGCGCTCACCTATTCTCCGCCTTGTTGGAGCCAACATATTCCACAAAAATACGAAATAACATCATAAATATTCTCTTACTTTTGATGATCTTCAATCAGAATGTTGTGCAAGGAGTCCTGGTTCCAGAATAAATCGTTGTTTTGTTTGAGAATGTCCATTTCTTCTGTCGAATTAGCAACTTTGGCTAGCCATGTGGAGGGCACATGTCCAAAAAATCTTTGCGCCTGGATGAAAAATTCCAAAATTCCCAATAAACGTCGAATAAACTGGTCAAACTCGGTTTATTATGTTTATTACTTTATTATGTTTTTCTCATATGTATCCAATAAAATCAGAGCCGGAGCATTTCGTTGTGTATACCTACCGCTTTTCAGAAGACAATGTGAGGTTCCCCGGCGCGCAGTTGAATACCGACAAAAGAGCGGACCTGTCACTCCAAAAGCTCTCATTCGGTCTCAGATCAAGCTAGACACCCCATTCAACATTCTACTGCCTGTTGACATCTAGTGGAAGGCGTATGAAGTGCATACAGATCCATAAATATAAGCCAGTTGAATAGGCAGGCCCTGACACAGAGCCCCATTTTCAGAATTTTCACTTCCTGTTTGGAAGTTTGCTGCCAAATGAGTTCTGTTTTACTCACAGATATAATTCAAACAGTTTTAGAAACTTACGAGTGTTTTCTATCCAATAGTAATAATAATATGCATATTGTATGATCTAGAACAGAGTACGAGGCCATTTAATTTGGGCACGATTTTTTCCCAAAGTGAAAACAGCGCCCCCTATTAAGAAGAAGTTTTAAGGCACTACAGGAACAAATACAGGCTCTGCGTAATCAATGGGACACTGTTCTGGCAGAAGCCTCCAAGGTGGCAAAGGAAATGGGTGTAACTACTCAGTTTCACAGTGAACAGAGGAGCCGTCAGAAAAAAAGAAAACGTTTCCCCGATGAGACTGAAGATGACATAGCAGATTAACAGAAGTCAGACACTAGATTTCTCAACACACTGTTTTATGTGGCTCTGGATAATATAAACAATCATTTGGACATGCGGTTCCACACGATTGCAACTATATGCGAGGAGTTTTCACCACTACTTACATTTAGGAAAATTACTGAAAAGAAAATGTGTGTATCTTGCCACAAATTGGGAAACAAGTACTCCAAAGATCTCACAGATGGATTTGAAAATGAAGTGCCACATCTAAAGACAATATATGGTGCCACTTTTTCAGATGGTCTTTCTCCTGTAGAGCTCCTAAATGCCATCCACAAGATGCAGCTGCAGAGCATTTTTGGAGAGGTATGCATTGCACTGCAAATCTTCTCTACAATGCCTGTAACAGTTGCTGGAGGTGAACGTGCCTTCAGTAAGCTGAAACTTATAATGAACTATCTAAGATCTACAATGTGCCAAGACAGGTTGAACAGCCTTGCCATCCTTCAATTAAAAACCATTTAGCTAGAAAATTAAATTTGAAAGACATTATAAATGGGTTTGCTCACAAGAAGGCTCGACACTGGGCTCTTGGGGCAGTGTAATATGAGTTTTGTTTACAGGGAACAAACACAATGACAACTGCCTTAATACCTGTTCTACCCAAGCCTGCCCGGGGATGGGCAAAATACTGTTTCAGAGTATTTTCTGCTATGGTTTATCTCCTGTTGAACTTACTCAGGAATGCCCACAATGTCTTGACACTACAGTTGCAGTTTCACAGATGCTTGTTATCTGTAGGTACCACATTGATGCCGCAGTCCGTATAGTTCAGGATTTCTTTATATTTTGGGTATGTTATTTAGGCACAGGAATTATGCATAGGGCAGAAGAGGGTTGGCCTTGTTTATAAGAATTGGCAATAAATGATTTAATCTGAAACATGGACCATTGGTAATTTCTTCATTAAAACTGACTCCAATACCATATATTAAAAAACAAGTCACCAATTGTGTAGTTATTTATAATAAAGCATCATAAAAATCTCATGACACAGACAGCTTTTGCTAACATTCGGAACCAAAATTGTTTGCAATACTGTTAATATAGGCAAAGGATGAAGGTGGAAACTAGAATCTGCACAGCAGAAGCTTATAGTTAGTACATTTAATAACACATATTGTTCAGTACGTTATTTTAATCTGAAACATTCTGAATTCTATGTTGGGGGCCCGCCCGGTAATAATTTACATTTACATTACATTTAAGTCATTTAGCAGACGCTCTTATCCAGAGCGACTTACAAATTGGTGCATTCACCTTATGACATCCAGTGGAACAGCCACTTTACAATAGTGCATCTAAATCTTTTAGGGCGGGGGGGGGGGGGGGGGGGCAAAAGGATTGCTTTATCCTATCCTAGGTATTCCTTGAAGAGGTGGGGTTTCAGGTGTCTCCGGAAGGTGGTGATTGACTCCGCTGTCCTGGCGTCGTGAGGGAGTTTGTTCCACCATTGGGGTGCCAGAGCAGCGAACAGTTTTGACTGGGCTGAGCGGGAACTGTACTTCCTCAGTGGTAGGGAGGCGAGCAGGCCAGAGGTGGATGAACGCAGTGCCCTTGTTTGGGTGTAGGGCCTGATCAGAGCCTGAAGGTACTGAGGTGCCGTTCCCCTCACAGCTCCGTAGGCAAGCACCATGGTCTTGTAGCGGATGCGAGCTTCAACTGGAAGCCAGTGGAGAGAGCGGAGGAGCGGGGTGACGTGAGAGAACTTGGGAAGGTTGAACACCAGACGGGCTGCGGCGTTCTGGATGAGTTGTAGGGGTTTAATGGCACAGGCAGGGAGCCCAGCCAACAGCGAGTTGCAGTAATCCAGACGGGAGATGACAAGTGCCTGGATTAGGACCTGCGCCGCTTCCTGTGTGAGGCAGGGTCGTACTCTGCGGATGTTGTAGAGCATGAACCTACAGGAACGGGCCACCGCCTTGATGTTAGTTGAGAACGACAGGGTGTTGTCCAGGATCACGCCAAGGTTCTTAGCGCTCTGGGAGGAGGACACAATGGAGTTTTCAATCGTGATGGCGAGATCATGGAACGGGCAGTCCTTCCCCGGGAGGAAGAGCAGCTCCGTCTTGCCGAGGTTCAGCTTGAGGTGGTGATCCGTCATCCACACTGATATGTCTGCCAGACATGCAGAGATGCGATTCGCCACCTGGTCATCAGAAGGGGGAAAGGAGAAGATTAATTGTGTGTCGTCTGCATAGCAATGATAGGAGAGACCATGTGAGGTTATGACAGAGCCAAGTGACTTGGTGTATAGCGAGAATAGGAGAGGGCCTAGAACAGAGCCCTGGGGGACACCAGTGGTGAGAGCGCGTGGTGAGGAGACAGATTCTCGCCACGCCACCTGGTAGGAGCGACCTGTCAGGTAGGACGCAATCCAAGCGTGGGCCGCGCCGGAGATGCCCAACTCGGAGAGGGTGGAGAGGAGGATCTGATGGTTCACAGTATCGAAGGCAGCCGATAGGTCTAGAAGGATGAGAGCAGAGGAGAGAGAGTTAGCTTTAGCAGTGCGGAGCGCCTCCGTGATACAGAGAAGAGCAGTCTCAGTTGAGTGACTAGTCTTGAAACCTGACTGATTTGGAACAAGAAGGTCATTCTGAGAGAGATAGCAGGAGAGCTGGCCAAGGACGGCACGTTCAAGAGTTTTGGAGAGAAAAGAAAGAAGGGATACTGGTCTGTAGTTGTTGACATCGGAGGGATCGAGTGTAGGTTTTTTCAGAAGGGGTGCAACTCTCGCTCTCTTGAAGACGGAAGGGACGTAGCCAGCGGTCAAGGATGAGTTGATGAGCGAGGTGAGGTGAGGGAGAAGGTCTCCGGAAATGGTCTGGAGAAGAAAGGAGGGGATAGGGTCAAGCGGGCAGGTTGTTGGGCGGCCGGCCGTCACAAGACGCGAGATTTCATCTGGAGAGAGAGGGGAGAAAGAGGTCAGAGCACAGGGTAGGGCAGTGTGAGCAGAACCAGCGGTGGCGTTTGACTTAGCAAACGAGGATCGGATGTCGTTGACCTTCTTTTCGAAATGGTTGACGAAGTCGTCTGCAGAGAGGGAGGAGGGGGGGGGGGGGGAGGAGGATTCAGGAGGGAGGAGAAGGTGGCAAAGAGCTTCCTAGGGTTAGAGGCAGATGCTTGGAATTTAGAGTGGTAGAAAGTGGCTTTAGCAGCAGAGACAGAAGAGGAAAATGTAGAGAGGAGGGAGTGAAAGGATGCCAGGTCCGCAGGGAGGCGAGTTTTCCTCCATTTCCGCTCGGCTGCCCGGAGCCCTGTTCTGTGAGCTCGCAATGAGTCGTCGAGCCACGGAGCGGGAGGGGAGGACCGAGCCGGCCTGGAGGATAGGGGACATAGAGAGTCAAAGGATGCAGAAAGGGAGGAGAGGAGGGTTGAGGAGGCAGAATCAGGAGATAGGTTGGAGAAGGTTTGGGCAGAGGGAAGAGATGATAGGATGGAAGAGGAGAGAGTAGCGGGGGAGAGAGAGCGAAGGTTGGGACGGCGCGATACCATCCGAGTAGGGGCAGTGTGGGAAGTGTTGGATGAGAGCGAGAGGGAAAAGGATACAAGGTAGTGGTCGGAGACTTGGAGGGGAGTTGCAATGAGGTTAGTGGAAGAACAGCATCTAGTAAAGATGAGGTCAAGCGTATTGCCTGCCTTGTGAGTAGGGGGGGAAGGTGAGAGGGTGAGGTCAAAAGAGGAGAGGAGTGGAAAGAAGGAGGCAGAGAGGAATGAGTCAAAGGTAGACGTGGGGAGGTTAAAGTCACCCAGAACTGTGAGAGGTGAGCCGTCCTCAGGAAAGGAGCTTATCAAGGCATCAAGCTCATTGATGAACTCTCCGAGGGAACCTGGAGGGCGATAAATGATAAGGATGTTAAGCTTGAAAGGGCTGGTAACTGTGACAGCATGGAATTCAAAGGAGGCGATAGACAGATGGGTAAGGGGAGAAAGAGAGAATGACCACTTGGGAGAGATGAGGATCCCGGTGCCACCACCCCGCTGACCAGAAGCTCTCGGGGTGTGCGAGAACACGTGGGCAGACGAAGAGAGAGCAGTAGGAGTAGCAGTGTTATCTGTGGTGAGCCATGTTTCCGTCAGTGCCAAGAAGTCGAGGAACTGGAGGGACGCATAGGCTGAGATGAGCTCTGCCTTGTTGGCCGCAGATCGGCAGTTCCAGAGGCTACCGGAGACCTGGAACTCCACGTGGGTCGTGCGGGCTGGGACCACCAGGTTAGGGTGGCCGCGGCCACGCGGTGTGAAGCGTTTGTATGGTCTGTGCAGAGAGGAGAGAACAGGGATAGACAGACACATAGTTGACAGGCTACAGAAGAGGCTACGCTAATGCAAAGGAGATTAGAATGACAAGTGGACTACACGTCTCGAATGTTCAGAAAGTTAAGCTTACGTTGCAAAAAAATAAAATAAAAGATCTTATTGACTAAAAATGATATAGTACTGCTGGCTGGTGAAGTAGGCTGGCTAGCAGTGGCTGTGTTGTTGAAAGTGAAGCTGGCTAGTTAACCTCGACAATTTCTCTAAATTTCTCTAAACTACACAATTATCTTGGATACAAGGACAGCAAAGACAACTAGCTAACACTACGCTAATCAAGTCGTTCCGTTGTAATGTAAGTTTCTACAGTGCTACTATTCGGTAGAAGTTGGCTAGCTAGCAGTGTTAGCTAGCAGTGTTGGCTAGGTAGGAGGACGGCAGCGCGGCAGGCGAAAATAACTGGCTAGCTAACCGATAATTACTCAAAGCTACACAATTATCTTAGATACAAAGATAGCAAAGACAACTATGTAGCTAGCTAACACTACACTAATCAAGTCGTTCCGTTGTAATGTAATCGTTTCTACAGTGCTGCTAATCGGTGGCTAGTTGGCTAGCTAGCAGGGTTGACTACGTTACGTTATGTTAGGACGAGAATACCTGGCTAGCGAACCTCAGCGAACCTCAATAACTACACAATTATCTTTGATACAAAGACGGCTATGTAGCCAGCTAAGTAGCTAGCTAAGATCAAACAATCAAAGATAGCAAAGACAACTATGTAGCTAGCTAACACTACACTAATCAAGTCGTTCCGTTGTAATGTAATCGTTTCTACAGTGCTGCTATTCGGTGGCTAGCTGGCTAGCTAGCAATGTTGGCTACGTTGCGTTACGTTAGGACGAAAATAGCTGGCTAGCGAACCTCAATAACTACACAATTATGTTTGATACAAAGACGGCTATGTAGCTAGCTAAGATCAAACAAATCAAACCGTTGTACTGTAATGAAAATGAAAATGAAATGGTAATACTACCTGTGGAGCGAAGCGGAATGCGACTACTCCCTCCAACCCGGAAGTCACTGAGGAATAATGCGACTACTCCCTCCAACCCGGAAGTCACTGAGGAATAATTTAGGCAGGTTACCTTCGCTTTCTTGGGCACAGGGACTATGGTGGTCTGTTTGAAATATGTAGGTATTACAGACTCGGTGAGGGAGAGATTGAAAATGTCAGTGAAGACACTTGCCAGTTGGTCCGCGCATGCTTCGAGTATACGTCCTGGCAGAGGTGTGGACTCGAGTCACATGACTTGGACTCGAGTCAGACTCGAGTCACAAATCAAATATGATGACTTGCAACTCGACTTTGACTTTAACAATAATGACTCGTGACTTGACTTGGACTTGAGCCTTATGACATATGACTTGATATCCTCCCCAAGCCCAAATATTAAAAATGATGCTATTAAATTGAGTGTGCAGCGCATCAACTCTTATTTTTTACGGATTACAGTTTGAATCGGACAGCAGCCAATCAAATTGTGCCAGCTGAGAAAAAGTTGTGCGTGGCTGTGCAGAGGAACGTTCAGGGACACATTATTCCATTTCTGTTAGTCACATGTCTGTGGAACTTGTTCAGTTTATGTCTCAGTTGTTGAATCTTGTTATGTTCATACAAATATTAACACATGTTAAGTTTGCTGAAAATAAACGCAGTTGACAGTGAGAGGACGTTTATTTTTTTGCTGAGTTTAAAATATTAGCTCAAAAGTATTGTGGAAATCCGGCACCTAAATATAAACAGTACAGTCACCCAAAAATAATTACCGGCATCTATTTCAGTCCAAGTCAAGCACTGCATACAAGTACATGATTGAGTGAAAATGACATTCCACTTCCCTTTCTGCTTCATAATCTTTACCTCAAATGACTGGAAGGAGAGGCCCACATGGAAATCCTGCGCTACTGGGATCTTCCACACACGCTCTTTGCCGGGCCGGTAGTCGTATACGTCCACTATGGTCAATGGTGAAACGGCTGATGTTAACTTCATACACGGCTGAGAAGCCCTTGCCCACCCAGTTGCTGCTGCTCCTGGAATCGATCCATAGCCGACAGTCCGTGGAAACAAGAGGCCAGGTAGACCACAGTAACGTCCTGATATGAAAGATAAACAAATAAAAACACAACAGCAACCACTCCAAGGTAACGACTAATAACAACACTGAGGCGGGCAGCTCTTAGTTCATCTCAGTTACACAGACAGCTGGTGAAGTCTGATCTTTACGCATCAGTGTATTATTCTGAACATATTGTACATTCTATTCAAATTCTCTACATTCACATAATCTGTTCTGCTCTAGGAATTCAAAATCTCAGGTGAACATTAAATTAGGCACAGATGTTTTCTAAATGACTTATTGGCAGATGTAGACAGCAGGCCTGTAGAGGTCCATGGAGGTAAGGTTCAAAATTATCTGTGAGAGACAGGCAGACAGACAGGCAGACAGACAGGCACACAGACAGACAGACAGACAGACAGACAGACAGACAGACAGACAGACAGACAGTGAGAGAGAAAAGAAAGGAAGGAGTCAAATTTGTTAAGGGCAGCACACTACATTTGAGTAATTTAGCAGACACTCAAATCAAATCAAAGTTTATTTGTCACGTGCGTCAAATATAACAGGTGTAGACCTTACAGTGAAATGCTTACTTAACCAATAGTGCAAAACAGGTATTAAGTGAACAATAGGTAAGTAAAGAAATAAAACAACAGTAAAAAGACAGGCTATATACAGTAGCGAGGCTATAAAAGTAGCAAGGCTACATACAGACACCGGTTAGCCAGGCTGATTGAGGTAGTATGAACATGTAGATATGGTTAAAGTGACTATGCATATATGATGAACAGAGAGTAGCAGTAGCGTAAAAAGAGGGATTGGTGGGTGGTGGGTGGCGGGTGGCGGGACGCAATGCAGATAGCCCATTAGCCAATGTGCGGGAGCACTGGTTGGTCGGCCCAATTGAGGTAGTATGTACATGAATGTATAGTTAAAGTGACAATGCATATATAATAAACAGAGAGTAGCAGCAGCGAGGGGTTGGGGGGGGCACACAATTCAAATAGTCCGGGTAGCCATTTGATTACCTGTTCAGGAGTCTTATGGCTTGGGGGAAAAAACTGTTGAGGAGCCTTTTTGTCCTAGACTTGGCACTCCGATACCGCTTGCCATGCGGTAGTAGAGAGAACAGTCTATAATTGGGGTGGCTGGGGTCTTTGACAATTTTTAGGGCCTTCCTCAGACACCGCCTGGTGTAGAGGTCCTGGATGGCAGGCAGCTTAGACCCAGTGATGTACTGGCCCGTACGCACTACCCTCTATAGTGCCATGCGTTCAGAGGCCGAGCAATTGCCGTACCAGGTAGTGATGCAACCAGTCAGGATGCTCTTATCCAGAGCGACTTACAGGAGCAATTAGGGTTAAGTGCCTTGCTAAAGGGCACATTGACAGATTTCTCACCAATTCGGCTAGTCGGGAATCAAACAAGCGACCTTTCGGTTACTGGCCCAATGCTCTTAACCGCTAGGATACCTGCTGCTCCCAAGAAATACACACAAAACTGGTGATTTAAACCTACAACCCATTGGCTGCAAGGATTCAACTCCAGAGCCACAGACTCCTGGGGCTATTAAGAGGTTATTTCTGAACAATTCTAAACAGGGAAGACTGAAGCCAATGCACTTCAATTAAATTCAACCAGAACTATCATCTCCTTTGGTTATAGGATACGGTATGTTTGTTGTCAAGTGAACTGACTGAACTCACTGCATAGATGTGAACTGAGTTTGACGGCTAGCCCTTTGTAACGGCTTTCTTCCTGGGATGAAGGAGAGGACCAAAATGCAGCGCGGTTATTGTTCAACATGTTTAACCTGTTGGGGATGGGGGCGCTGTTTAGACTATTTATGCTAATTTGGCTAATTTTTGAAACGGCTTCCCACAAAATCCTTGATCGTACAATATGCATATTATTATTATTATTGGATAGAAAACAGTCTATAGTTTCTATAGGAGTTGAAATTTTGTCTCTAAGTGGAACAGAGCCCATTCTACAGCAATTTCCCTGACATGGAGTCAGATTTGAGAAATGTTGGCCACTCTTCTGAAGTCAGTTAAAAGGGCACTGTCATTGCTATGACTATACGGACACTTCTTACGTCTTCCCCTGGATGCCTTTACGTGATGACGATTCCAATGGGGTCGATTGCGCGTTCACAGGCACTACAAATGAAAAAACCCTGTAGCTAGCAAGTCTTTTCTTGCTGCGTAACGCGCGTGGAGGACACCGACCCTCTCCTGTTCCAAGCGTTAGTTTAGCCTGTTATATTTCTCCGGTCATCTTTTCACTCGTTATAGGAGTTAAAAACATCATAAGGTAGTTAATTTAAAGCGTTTTATAGCAATTTATATCCGTTTAGTGCGATTTTGGGACATTTATTTCTTTAACGCTGTGAATAGGTGGGCACGCTTTCAGTTCATCCCGAACGCAGTTGGCATTTTCACATGGCAAGAGGACAGCTTTCCACCAAAAGACGATTCCTCCCAAGAAAGGATCCTTTGCCCAAGATACTGATGGAAGAACAGCTCAAGGTAGGACATTTTTATTATGATAAATCGTGTTTCTGTCGAAACATTTTAGTGGCTTAGGACGCCATGTTTTTTGACGTAGCTTCGCTTGGCGCAAACTGTATTGAAAAGTAAGGATAAATAAAAAAATGTAATAACGCAATTGTATTAAGAATTAAATTGTCTATCAATCCCTGTCCACCCTATATTTTTTAGTCACGTTTATGAGTATTTATGTATAAGAGTAGATCACTGTCTAAGTGGCGCAAGGAAATTTTCTGACCAACTGAGCTACATTTCACATTGTCTAACCATGATTTTGGTGGCTAAATATAAACATTTTCGATCAAACTGTATATGCATGTTGTAATGTGATGTTACAGGAGTGTCATCGGAAGAATTCTGAGAAGGTTAGTGAAAAAATTAATATCTTTTGGCGATGTTGACTTTTATCGCTCACTTTGGCTAGAATCAATGCTGGGCTGCTAATTGCTATGTGCTAAGCTAATATAACGATTTATTGTGTTTTCGCTGTAAGACACTTAGAAAATCTGAAATATTGTCTGTATTCACAGGATCTGTGTCTTTCGATTCGTGTATGCTGTGTATTTTTACGAAATGTTTGATGATTAGTAAGTAGGTAAACACGTTGCTCTAAGTAGTTTTTCTATTCCATTTGTGACGGTGGGTGCAATTGTAACCTATGCCATCTACCTGAATATGCACTTTTTTCTAACAAAACCTATCCCATACCATAAATATGTTATCAGACTGTCATCTAATGAGTTTTTTTGTTGGTTAGGGGCTATAAATATCTTAGTTTAGCCGAATTGGTGATGGCTACTGGTGTTGGTGGACAAATAAAAGATGGTGGATTATGCTAATGTGTTTTTAGGTAATAGATGTACATCTTTACATATTGTGTCTTCCCTGTAAAACATTTTAAAAATCGGAAATGTTGACTGGATTCACAAGATCTGTGTCTTTCATTAGCTGTATTGGACTTTAATGTGTGAAAGTTAAATATTTAAAAAAAATATTTTTTTGTGAATTTCGCGGCACTGGTTTTTCAGTGGGGGGGGGGGGGGGGGGGTGTGCCGCTAGCGCCACGCTGATCCTAGACAGGTTAATAAGACGATAAACGGTGAACACGAACAAATAACAAAATAACATATGTGAAAGCTGAGACAGTCCTATCTGGTGCAGAACACAAACACAGAGACAGGAAACAATCACCCACAAAATCCCAACACAAAACAAGCCTCCTATATATGATTCTCAATCAGGGACAACGATTGACAGCTGCCTCTGATTGAGAACCATATTAGGCTGGACACAGAAACAGACAAACTAGACACACAACATAGAATTCCCACCCAGCTCACGTCCTGACCATCACTAAACAAGCAAAACACATAAGAACTCTGGTCAGGACGTTACACCCTTGGCTGTTTTCAACCTACTTTCTCTTCAGGTGTGACAGAGATCCTCCAGATACAGTGGACGTAGGCTGCATATCCATTGGGATAACCAGGGGAGGAGAAGTTTCCACTACTGTCCTGTAGGCGGTCCCCACACCCTGCCCACAAAACACAACACAGCTCACAGTGAAAAAGAAACACACTCTAAACATACCACAGAAATGGATACAGTAAGCTACCATAGAGAGACGTTGCTGGGATACAAAATACAAGTTTTCATTTCAGCTGTCTCAACTAAGATTTCCCTTAGCCTCATAAAGGAGGCACAATACCAAGCACTTGATCGTTGCTGATTGATTGGTTGTTGAATTGTAACACCTGTGGCCCGTTCCTGGGGCTTGAGTTCTCCAGATTACAACAATAAACTGAATTCCAATTTTTGGAAACTAAAGAATCAATCAATCTCCTTTGAATGGGCGGGGGTGGTAGTAGTCAGATCTTGTGCAGGGTTTATTCTCATGTTCTCTCTGACATTTCAAGTGGTGAAAAGCCTACAGGGTCTGTGAAGTTGGATATGTCTTGTACACTTGTAGAGTTTGCGAGCTTGTGCGATGTCCCCTTTGCTCAGCCTTGTCCTCTGCCCAATGGGTGGCCTGACTCCATTGGCATCATAACAGGCAGAATGGTGTCTAAGAAGATGCCTCTGAAGTTGAAATCCACATAAAGGGAAACAGCGCCACTCCTCGACCCCAGTGCATTTATCCTGGTGTTTGTTTTGTTGCTGAAAGGTAGAGTAGCATCCAGCATCGTGGTAAAAAAAGCAAATGATAGTACTCTGCTGGTCTATCACACGTGCAAAAATGAGGGGAAAAAAGTGTATGTTGTTTGAAGTAACTTCTTTGTTGTTGTAACATGGCAAATGGACGTGGCAGTTTCACCAGTACGGATCCAGCTTTAAGAGAGACCTCTCCCTATTCTCTCTTTGCAAAACAAAATGTTTCATTTGTATTCAGCTGACTTTTAAGCCATTTTTGTACTGTCAAAACTCAACCATTCATCCTAGAGATCACCATCATCAACAACAGTTCCAGCACTGGAAAAGCAGTCATGACTTGGTACTGCTGAGGAGCAGGACATAATAAGAAATGTTCACATGGGGTTCCGGTTTGACACTTTTCTCCTTTATCGACCTCCCTTTCTGTCCCCCCAGCAGCCAGTTGTCACCCAGTTCCCATGGTGATGCACCCTTGAATGGCAGGCATGTGAAAATGGAGCAGTCTGAACGAGGGCTTTATGCTGTGCCAACTGGCTCAGTGGAGCCCAGACTTGAAAGCCTAGATTGTCCCAAACAAAGACCCAACTGACAGCCCTATATTTACCCTGGCCTGCCACCATGACCCTGGCCTGCAAAGTGTTGGTGGAGGTAAACAATCTTAACACCAACAGGGTAACAACATGCACGAGACAGAAATGAAAAGGCATCGGTCTTCTGTGAAGTCATTCTAATCACAATCAGGACCCAATCCCCATGGCATCCCAGGGTTCTTTGAAGTCAGATCTAGGTGCAAAGTGTTTGTTTTGTTGGATGATAACCAGTTCCTGACAATGACATTGTTATTCTAATATGTATACTAAGTAGAAGATTTAATGTTATCATGCACACGCAACCTGACTAGAACATGTCAGGTGAAAAACAAAGTACTTGAGTGAATAATACTCAACTGAAGGTTAGACTAAATCAAATGTACACTGAATAAAAATATAAGCGCAACATGCAACAATTTCAACGATTTTACTGAGTTACAGTTCATATAAGGATATCAGGACATTGCAATGTCCATATAAGGACATTGAAATAAATTCAATAGGTCCTAATCTATGGATTTCACATGACAGGGCAGGGGCGCAGGCAGCCATGGGTGGCCTGGGAGGGCACCCACTAGGGAGCCAGGCCCAGCCAATCAGACTTGAGTTTTTTCCCACAAAAGGGCTTTATTACAGACAGAAATGCAAATCAGTTTTATCAGCTGTCCAGGTGGCTGGTCTCAGACGATCCGTAGGTGAAGAAGCCGGATGTGGAGGTCCTGGGGTGTCGTGGTTCCACGTGGTCTGCAGTTGTGAGGCTGGTTGGACGTACTTACAAATTCTCTAAAATGACGTTGGAGGCAGCTTATGGTAGAGCAATGAACATTCAAGTGTGACGACCCTCCCACTCTGTCTGCCGTATTCTCTCTTTGTTCTTGTTTCCTTATTAGGATGCCGGTGGCGGAGTTGGGAGGGTCGTCAGCTACATGGGAAACACCTGGGCCCGCTGTGTCATAGGATAAATACACCACTTCCCCATTCATGGAGGAGACTCTCTCCATACAGACACCTTGATAGATTTTGTTGTGTTTTTTTGTGACTTTTTGGTTGTTTGCTTTAGCACCTTTCAACACATCGCATTATCACATTCATGCATGCCAAAACACTCACTTACACTACTGATTACTGATTACACACACCATTGTTAATTGCATTTAGGTTACTTTATTTAATAAATATATTTTGTTACTCCTTATCTCCACGTTGTCTTCCTTTTGTTACGGGCTTTGAGCCGGTTCGTGACACAAGTCTCTGGCAACAGCTCTGGTGAACATTCCGGCAGTCAGCATGCCAATTGCACGCTCCTTCAAAACTTGAGACATCTGTGGCATTGTGTTGTGTGACAGAACTGCACATTTTAGAGTGGCCTTTTATTGTCCACAGCACAAGGTGCACCTGTGTGCCACACCTGTCAGGTCGATGGATTATCTTGGCAAAGGAGGAATGCACACCAACAGGGATGTAAACAAATTTGTGCACAGAATTTAAGAGAAATATGTCAGAATGTGTGCGTACTGGTAGCGAAGTCAGGTGCAGGAGAGCAGAGATTTGTGAACAGGCGCACACTTTATTCAGGCAAAAGTGCAAATGCACAAAACAGTCACAAGAATTATGTTTAACAATAAACATCTTCGTGAAAAATAACACGGAAAAAACAAGCCAGTCTGGCGCGTCAACAATACACACGTAACACAAACAATCTTACACAAAGACATGAGGGGGAACAGAGGAATAAATACATGTAGATTGATTGGGGAATGAAAACCAGGTGTGCAGGGAACAAGACAAAACAAATGGATACATGAAAAATGGAGCGGCAATGGCTAGAAAGCCGGTGACGTCGACCGCCAAACGCCGCCTGAAGAAGGAGAGAAGCCGACTTCGGCGGAAGTCGTGACAAAATAGGCTTTTTGTGCGTTTAAAACATTTCTGGGATATTTTCTTTCAGCTCATGAAACATGGGACCAACACTTTACATGTTGCCTTTATATTTTTGTTTCGTATAGATGCTGAGGAGTGGAATGATTGACCTTTGAGACAATTTTATTGTCCAAATAGACAGTAACCAATTAACAAAACAGAGCTTATGAATAATCAGTTCTTTGTACCAGCCTGGAAAAGGTGTTCGGTGCATAATGCATGATGCTGTCAAAGTCGTACACTTCCCCAAGAGAGTCCACCTCCCCCGACGACATGTTCAGAAAGTTATACTCTTGTCCTGGGACAAATGGGAAGAATCAAGATTTTTTTTAAAAATCAGGTTTTATCAAATATGTGACTAAACAGACAGACAGACAGCCAGACAGACTGACTGACTGACTGACTTACCTGGATGGATGTTGTCTCTGATAATACTGACATGTTCATCGCGGTCGGGACATGTATGCTGGTGCCAGAAGCCGATCACATGGCCCGCTCATGCAGAACGATCCCAAACTTGTCACAGTTCTTTCCTATTGAGATGGCCTGGGGACCCCCTCCCCTCCAGCCCACATAGGAGCAACACCTGTAGAGGGAGACACGGTCTTTCGGGGGATATGCACTTAGGAGACAGTGGGGTTTTCCCACTTGTAGGATTGTGGTTGATTCACATTTATTTCAGTCAATTCAGCACACAGAACAACTTATTACATTATTGATATCAAATTAATTGAAAAACTACCCATTATCACTGAGTTGTACTCATTTTTTGTTGTTGTTGTTTATAAGTTGACACTTCAATAACTCAGCATGGTCAAACTCTGTAACTGGAGAAATACAACACAGCTCTAGCTCTGTGGTCAGTCACACATGAAAGCCCAGATTTAGAAAATGAAGAAAGACTTTGCTCTGAGGCAATGTTCCCGGTTTCCTTTTTTGCCATGAATTCTGACAATAACACAGACACATCCAGGCAAACACACACTTACAGTACGCTGTTCACAATCAAATCCCTTTATACAATAACTACCTCACAGCTTTGTTCCCAGTCTTTTCTTACTAGATTTTTTAAAGAAGAATTAAAGAATTTCAAACTCCTTTCATATTTGTATTTATTTGTGAAATGACAGAAGAGAAACAGAGACAGAAGGATAAGAAATGCATAGGGTGGATGCAGGGATCGATCCGGCTGCCGTATGTGGTTCCGAGGACAAGAGCGTTACTGCTCGACCAGACAGACTCCGAGCCCATTTGTTCCCAGTCTTTATCAAAATCTTATACAAAGAATATGAGAGAATAAAGATCAGTTGGTCCTGCAATGTGCAGCATGAACCCTGTCTTAATAGCAGATATTGTGAAAAAGTTTAAGAGCAATGGAGAGGCATGTAGAGCTGCTGCTCGTGGAGAGAATCATTATGTTTGAAACCACAGGAGCCAAAGACAAAATGCTAAAATGACAGTGAAGCGTTCCTGCCTGAAGTGCATTACCATCTTTTTTTGTGTCAAGGACAACTTAAGAGGCTCACAGCTCTGAAGCAA
Organism: Salvelinus fontinalis; assembly: GCF_029448725.1. Taxonomy (NCBI): domain Eukaryota; kingdom Metazoa; phylum Chordata; class Actinopteri; order Salmoniformes; family Salmonidae; genus Salvelinus; species Salvelinus fontinalis. The sequence continues at coordinate 29,185,141 of NC_074685.1, forward strand.
CTGGAAATGTTCTGCTGTAATGAAAATCAGTAGGGAGCCCTGGGCCTGACTGTCTGGAGAAGTGTCATTCTTACTGCTCTCACGAACCATTCACTGGAACAGACACATGCAAACAGATATGTGGCCCATGCAGGTTTGAGGTCATTCAATGCATTTTAATGTAACCTCGCATCTCAAATTCGTGCATGAATTTGCAAAGGAGATAGCAGTCATGTGAAACACCCTAAATGGACCCCAGTCTTGGATCCTCCAGGTCCAGCGCAGCTCCCACACTGGACCTGCATCTGTATTGTTGAAGGTCTGGATGGTCCTATGACATCCAGAATGCGGTCCACCTTAAACATACGCAGGTCCTCCTCATCCAAGGTAATGTTTCCCAGGAAGGTAGCTGGAACAGTAACACACAGGCAGAAGTGATGCTGCAGCTGAAACATGGATTGTTTTTAATGTGATTCTTTTAATTGTTCCTTTAAAAACACTATATCCATAGTTTGCAAAACAGTTTGCAAAACCAAAGAGATACTACACAAGCAATCACGAAGACAGATAGAGAAAATGAAAGGGAGAGACCTACTGTCTTCACTAAAGCCTGACTTGATTTATTTGTACTGAAATATAGCTACTGTATTTAGTAGTTGGGAGAAACTGAAGCAATATGGGGATCTGGTATATTGAAACCATAAATGTATCTACAGCCACTCAGTATGGCATGCACCACTCAGTATGGCATGCACCACTCAGTATGGCATGCACCACTCAGTATGGCATGCACCACTCAGTATGGCATGCACCACTCAGTATGGCATGCACCACTCAGTATGGCATGCACCACTCAGTATGGCATGCACCACTCAGTATGGCATGCACCACTCAGTATGGCATGCACCACTCAGTATGGCATGCACCACTCAGTATGGCAGCACTTGAGGTCAGCTGACAGCACGTAAATATGCTGCAGTGCTTTTGTAGTATGTTTTGCTCAGGTCCCTCATTTTTTACACGTGCTGTGTTTTGCTGGAGAGTCACATGTGTGAAGCGACCCTGCCTGCTGGCTATGATACGTGAGCTGATGTGTGATTGGTGCTTCCCTCTCCCCAACGGAGACCCACACATGGCTCTGGCAGTCTGACCTATTGTTTGAGCAGCCAACACACCTCATGCATACTGTACGCACTGCAAAAGAACACTAACATACACACTAGATTTCATGTGTGTGCGCACATATGTATGAGGTCTCCAATCCAACACAATTACATAAAATGGTTGATAAAGACGTGCTTTCTATTCTGGGCTCATTTTCCCCGATGAAATAATCATATCAACACTTTTACCCCAAATAAAGTTATACATTATTTTTGTGTGCTTCCAAATGAAGGAGGATCATGTATACAACTGACCCCACACAAACTCTACGGCCATGTTCCAAAACCTACACCACAACATAAATGGGCATGATTATGTTCAGCAGATGTAGAGTTGAGCTGAAGACATACTCTTTAATATGCAGACAGGCTGCTACTTGTCAGTTAGCATCACTTGTCAAAGCATAACAATCAGAAGGGTTAATTAGTACAGTGGGTTAGGAGAAATTGCTCCGGTAACAGGTTAATTCCAACCTGCCATGTCACGCTGAGCTTGAGTAGCAACAAAGTGTCATATAGACCGGCAAATATCAGATGTGATACTCAAAATTCATTAAAAGATAGTCAAAGCAATATGGTAAAGTAGATGCCTTCTGGGAATTTGCTGACACCTGTCCATAGGGAATGAGGCTAGTGGGATTGTTTGAAACATTCAATATTTAATGAGCCTTTTGTAAATGGTCTCTTGGTGTGGGAGTAAAATATATGGTGAGATTGCCAGGCAATATAGAACTGAGAGGACAGGGTTGCAGAACAGTATACAGAAAGCAGTGGTACAATCTCCAGTATACAGGGGCCAGTGTCTGTGAGTGTTTGCTCCATTTGTGTTTTACAGTGCCTAGTGAAACACCCCTTGCACAGTCTTCACATTTGAGGCCTTAAAATCAAATCTTAATTAGGGATTAGGCTGGATTTACTTTCCTACAGATCTGGGTGATTTTGCAACTACGGGCACATTTGGCTTTTTTTTATTTTAAATGTAGTTTCTTGAAAAAAAACTTTTATCAATAGAAATACTTTTCTCATTTTGTCAGGAACCATAAACTGGTATTGATTACGACCATTTTATTCGATAATACATGGATTTTACTCCAGAATGTCCTCCCATGTCCATTCCTCCTTTTTTCCACGCTGCTTGGTCCGTTGGTGGTGGGTAGTTCTGTAACGGCTGTTGTCGGGAGAAGGAGAAGACCAAAGTGCAGCGTGGTAACTATTCATAATCCTTTTAATAAATATGAATACTAGAACAAAAAAACAACAAACGAACAGTTCTGCAAGGTGCAATACACAAAACAGAAAACAACTACCCACAAACACAGGTGGGAACAGGCTACCTAAGTATGGTTCTCAATCAGAGACAACGATTGACAGCTGCCTCTGATTGGGAACCATACCAGGCTAAACACATAGAAATACAACACACAGAACCAAACATAGAATGCCCACCCCAACTCACGCCCTGACCAACCAAAATAGAGACATAAAAAGGATCTCTAAGGTCAGGGCGTGACACATGGTTTATTAACTGATAAGCAAAACAACATCAGATTCAAAACTTTGAATTTTTCAATTTAAATTACTATACAAAATTCTTTCAACAAATATAATGTTATATATACAGTATGGGGGATACAACCATCCCAGCTCTGCAGATTTTGCTGTGATGAAATCCAATCATTAGATAATATATTTTGGTACTGTCCAGCTTTGCCAAGAGTGTGCAAAGCTGTCATCAAGGCAAAGGATGGCTACTTTGAAGAATCTAAAATCTATTTTGATATGTTTAACACTTTTTGGTTACTACGTCATTCCATATGTGTTATTTTATAGTTTTGATGTTTTCACTATTATTCTAAAGAAAATAGTAAAAATAAAGAAAAACCTTTGAATGAGAAGGTGTGTCCAAACTTTTGACTGGTACTGTATATATTAGCCAAAGTTCAAGTAATCTTCAACTGTCCCTCAGGGAATCAATTGACATTGTAATTACACACTTAGGAGCCATTCATAAACATTTACTGCCACAGAAAAATAAAACATTTTGGGGAAAATTATATAAAATCCTATTGAAAAATATCATGCAATTTACAGATGAACGGGGCAAAGTACAGAGAGATCCTTGATGAAAACCTGCTCCAGAGCACTCATATTGTTTCATTTGTTTTAATTTTATTACGATCCCCATTAGCCATGACGCCATGATGACAGCTAGTCTTCCTTGGGGCTGACACATAATGAACAATACATTACAAACAAAACACTTTACAATTTACATTTACAATTAAAAACAATGAACAAGTAGACATTACAGACAGTTAAAATACCTGAAAGGTAACTTTTAACATTCAATTAGCATATTCAGGGATCAGTATCTGTCAAGTGATATGGTCGCTCAGATTTTTTCTTGAATGTGATTTTACTTTTAGCTTGGGAAATCTGAGTTGGTAAGGAGTTCCATTCAGTGATGACTTGAGGAGATTTGTCCTTGGTATGGTTTGGTGATTATATCTATTACTGGTATACACTAATTGGACTGAGAAATTGTGGGGTTTCTTGAACTGGATTACATTTCTGAGAAAAATCTAAAGACCGGAGAGTAATTTACTTTTAACACAAAGCCATGGCCATGGCAATGAATAGTTAGTCTGGCAGCTCTGTTTTGAGCTAGCTGGAGATTTTGTAAGATTTTGTTTTGCTGCAGGTGACCATATGAATGGACAGTACTCTAGGTGTGACATGACCAAAGATTTAATCACTTTACAAATGTTAGATATTTGTATATTTTTCAGGGGTTCACATCTATACATTTTCCCATCTTAATAACAATGTGGTCAATATGATCAGATCAGGATAGCAATGCTTCCAATGTGTCACCCCATCTATTGACAAGTTTAATTGCGAGTCACCAGCAAGCATATTTATAGGGCCAAACACAATTTTTTATTTTATTTAACTAGGCAAGTCCATTAAGAACAAATTCTTATTTACAATAATGGCCTATCCTGGCCAAACCCTAACCGCACGACGCTGTGCCAATTTTGCGGCACCCTATGGGACTCCCAATCACAGCCGGTTGTGATACAGCCCAGGATAGAACCAGGGCCTGTAGTGATGCCTCTAGTGCTGAGATTCAGTGCCTTAGACCGCTGCGCCACTCAGGAGCCCCAAATGTGGTGTTCTTAATTCATTGCTCAGTTCTTAATTCATTGCTCAGTATGTGAGGTAGCTCATTATATGCTGATGCAGCACTATACATTGCAGAGTAATCAGTATACATAATCACACTTGCTTTTTCAATTATTGAAGGTAAATCATTTGTCAAAATTTAGCAGAGGAGTGGGCCTAGGAAACTGCCTTGGGGAACACCACATATACTGTCTGAGAAACTTCCATTAAATAAAACTTTTTGCCTTCTCCTGGATAGGCACAGTAGCTTTCCATCCAGGATAGAGCAGTGGATGTGAATCCATAACACTTGAGTTTACCTACAAATAGTTCATGATCAATTACAACAGAAGCAGCACTAAAGTCTAAACACTGGCCCCACTAAGATTCTGTCATCCATGCTCTTTAGCCAATTGTCTGTAATTTGTACTAACTGTAAGTCACTCTTGATAAGAGTGTCTGCTAAATTACTAAACTGTAAATGTAAAATGTAAATTTGCTCTAAGGCCATTCATGTAGAATTACCTTCTCTGTATGCATGCTGAAAACCCTTATCAGAACTTTACATGAGAAATAATCCTTTGCACAAATACAATTTTCTCCATTATTTTACTCAATACAGGCAGTAATCTTATATAGGACTGCTATTAGGAACAGTGAAGGACAATTTCTGGTCTTCAGGTAGAGGAATGACATTTGACTCTTTCCAAATTCTGGCCACACCTCATGTCAAGCACTTGACAAATTGGGGTGGATATGTGGTTGGCTGTGACTCTAAGCGATTTGCCGACAAGATTATCTGTACTTGGTGACGTGTCATCAGAAAGAGACATCATCTTCTCAACCTCAAATTGTTCTGGTGAAATTCAAACATGCATTGCCTCTCCATCATGATACAATATTGGTATAAGGGTATATGACAGTGAGCCATCAGTTGAACTCAACTTTTTTCAAATTGAGGCCGGTACAACATCTGTGGACATTGAAATCACGACTTCTGTGGACATTGAAATCACGACCTCTGTGGGCGATGAAATCAAGGCCAGGTCAGTGGGACCAAATTTCAACGTCTTTTCAACATACATGAATGTCTGCGCCGGACGATGCTCGCTGGGTAAAAGCAGTTGTAACTAAGTCTTGGTTGACAGATGGAATTCCAACGTGGGAGTTTCTGCAAAAGGACTACTACAAAATGAAACATTTTGACCTACGTGATGTCAGAGAGGGCCAGTCTACCTTCCGATAGAGAATGCAGTGATTAGTGCAAAGTCTGCCACAAATAAAACTTGGTGATTAACAGCATTCATCCATGGAAAAACGTAGTCAAAAAAATGCATGAAAGCGTATTTTGTTTTAAAGTGTCTATCCTATATCTGAGAGATGGAAAAAATATCAGGAAATTATTATACTGTATATATATTTTTCCCCCACATTTAACCGCTTTGGTTGGCACTTAACTATTTCCATATATACTTCCATAAAATGTTTTAACTGGTACCTGGCTACCTTCAGACAAGTCTTGTGAGACTGTTGGGCATCCTAGAGTAAAATATGTACAGTTGAAGTCAGAGGTTTACATACACTTAGGTTGGAGTCAATGAAACTTGTTTTTCATCCACTCCACAAATTTCTTGTTAACAAACTATAGTTTTGGCAAGTCGGTTAGGACATCTACTTCGTGCATGACATAAGTACTTTGTCCAACAATTGTTTACAGACAGATTATTTCACTTATAACTCACTGTATCACAATTCCAGTGTGTCAGACACTAAGTTGACTGTGCCTTTAAACAGCTTGGAAAATTCCAGAAATGGATTTAGAAGCTTCTGATAGGCTAATTAACATCATTTGAGTCAATTGGACCTGTGGATGTATTTCAAGGCCTACCTTCAAAACTCAGTACCTCTTTGCTTGACATCATGGGAAAATCCAAAGAAATCAGCCAAGACCTCAGAAAATAAATTGTTGACCTCCACAAGTCTGGTTCATCCTTGGGAGTAATTTCCAAACACCTGAAGGTACCACGTTCATCTGTACAACAATAGTTCGCAAGTATAAACACCATGGGACTACGCAGCCGTCATACCGCTCAGGAAGGAGACGCATTCTGTCAACTTGAGATGAACGTATTTTGGTGAAAAAAGTGCAAACCAATCCCAGAATAACAGCAAAGGACCTTGTGAAGATGCTGGAGGAAACAGGTACAAAAGTATCTACATCCACAGTAAAACGAGTCCTATATCGACATAACCTGAAAGACCGCTCAGCAAGGAAGAAGCCACTGCTCCAAAACCGCCATAAAAAAGCCAGACCACGGTTTGGGGACAAAGATCGTACTTTGTGGAGAAATGTCCTCTTGTCTGATGAAACAAAAATAGAACTGTTTGGCCATAATGACCATCGTTAAGTTTGGAGGAATAAGGGGGAGGCTTGCAAGCCGAAGAACACCATCCCAACCGTGAAGCATGGGGGTTGCGGGGGTGCTTTGCTGCAGGAGGGACTGGAGCACTTCACAAAATAGATGGCATCATGAGGAGGGAAAAGTATGTGGATATATTGAAGCAACATCTCAAGACATCAGTAAGGTTGCAAATGGGTTTTCCAAATGGACCAAATGGGCAATGAAGTTGCAGCAAAATGGCTTAAGGACAACAAAGTCAAGGTATTGGAGTGGCCATCGCAAAGCCCTGACCTCAATCCTATGGAACATTTGTGGGCAGAACTGAAAAAGCGCATGCGAGCAACAAGGGCTACAAACCTGACTCAGTTACACCAGCTCTGTCAGGAGGAATGGGTCAAAATTCACCCAACTTATTGTGGGAAGCTTGTGGAAGGCTACCCGAAACGTTTGACCCAAGTTAAACAATTTAAAGGCAATGCTACCAAATACTAATTGAGTGTATGTAAACTTCTGACCCACTGGGAATGTGATGAAAGAAATAAAAGCTGAAATAAATCATTCTCTCTACTGTTATTCTGACATTTCACATTCTTAAAATAAAGTATTGATCTTAACTGACCTAAGACAGGGAATTTTTACTATGAGGAAATGTCAGGAATTGTGAAAAACTGAGTTTAACTGTATTTGGCTAAGATGTATGTAAACTTCCCGACTTCAACTGTATGTGTTCATGAGATACATGTACGTGCTCGTGAGAGTCTCCCCACTCTAAAGACGGGTCATATTAGTGTGTAGCCCAAACTGTTCAGACTCATGGTCTGACAAACATCACTGTAGCTTGGCCACCTTCCATTGGATTGAGACGCAGCCCAATGCAAAAAATGTATCTCTACTTTAAGCAGATGGATTTTGATAGGGATTGTTTTTATTATGGTAATAATATTTCCACAAATTTGATTTCTGCGGGTGAGGGGACATCAACTCAAGGGGGTTTAATGGATAGTGTGAAATTTTGGCAACCAAGCCCTTTTTTCTACTTACTCAGAGTTAGATGCCAGCTGCAAGACTTCAAGTCATTGCGCATGTTGGCAATGACTCCAGGAACCTCCTTAAATTTCTTTCAAACTGCAAGGAGCGACATCAAAAATGTATCCATTAGTTCATCTGGCTCTGGGTAAGTAGAAAAAGGGGCTTAATTGCCACAATGTCGAAACAGCCCTATTAAAAGGAAGTTTGATTTAGATTTTTTTTATCAATTATAGTACAGTTGCCTGAAATATTGCCAATCACCTTGTTTGCCTTGCCTTGGACCAGGCCTGATTTCTAAGCTGAATAAATTCAGATTGCTTTGGTGTGTATCAAGGATTTTATCTTGACTATGAGTCCTTTAAAAATAGCAAGTTTATCTGCCAGGGGTATAAAAATAAATAAGAAATGTTCCAGAGCTGACTCAGGGTCAGGCGTACAGGAAACACTGGATAAATAAACAACCTTTTTAAATATCAGACGAGGATAAGATTTTTGTAGATGAGTATCTCTAATACACACTATGGAGAGATGATTGTTAAGATCATAGGTAAAGACTCCACGTGACATGTTTTTATGTTGGTTCTTTGTAAGAATGAAATCAATTAGAGAAGATTTTGTCAGAGTTTTCACATTAAGACGACTAGGTTTGGAAACTGTCTTGAGTTAAATGCAGCTTTGATTTAACTTTATTAAACGAGTACCATTCGCCAGCATAGCCTGTTGTCTGGGCAGCCGAATGAGTAGAGCAGAGACTGTCTGTAAAGTAGAGAGTTCTGCACATTCTGACCTTTAGCTGTCGGGAAAAAAGGGTTCAGAAAAGTCGGGTCTGCAGGCACTCCTGAGTTAAAATCAACACAGATACTCTTTAAATGATCAAAGGCTGGGGATAGCCAGTCAAGATTTTAATTCCCCAAACTGTCTAGGACGACAGAAAAGGGGTTATCAACTCAGATAAAGCACTAACTGCACCCAAATGGGAACCATTCAATGACTGACGTCTCATCATGTGTCTTCCTGTGAACCAGAAATACTCTCATCTGTTGTAATGTCATTTCACAGGCCCAGAGGACCAACTCACACAACCATATTTACATATAATGGCTTTGGGGGCTGTTTGATGTGTGTGTGTGTGTGTGTGTGTGTGTGTGTGTGTGTGTGTGTGTGTGTGTGTGTGTGTGTGTGTGTGTGTGTGTGTGTGTGTGTGTGTGTGTGTGTGTGTGTGTGTGTGTGTGTGTGTGTGTGTGTGTGTGTGTGTGTGTGTGTGTGTGTGTGTGTGTGTGTGTGTGTGTGTGTGTGTGTGTGTGTGTGTGTGTGTGTGTGTGTGTGTGTGTGAGAGAGAGAATGAGTGTTTGCGTATGTTTGTGTGATCCTATTGATATTGATGGTAGAAGGTTTTGATTGTATCTTATCGTCCAAAGTCAATCAACAGGAGGTGTTACTCCAAAAGGGAACCCTCTAGCCAAGGGAGAGATCATGATATAAATGCAAACTGAGTGTGATGGAATCTGATGGTGTGCACTTGTCCATGTTGCATCTCCAGGGTAATCAGGACATGCTGGGAATGAATCTGATATCCAGCATGGACATCTCATCAGCATCCAAATTCCTCTGTGTAACCAGTGCAAAATGAATAGATCTGGCGCCCTCTAGCAGCATTTTCTGTACACCGTCAAATTAAAACTTCCTCCTTTCCCATATTTTCACTAGATGGCCATGGCATGCTGCACAGTCTTATGAATAAGGAATTAGGTATTTGGTCTTGAATGAGAGTTAGCGTTCGGCCTATGGTTAGGGGTGAGGTTAAAGTTATGGTAAAGATGTTGTGATGAATACATCCCAAAAGTGTTTTTTTACATGAAGTGGGTAACGTTGTTAATCATTTTAATGCAGAATGGCACATGACAAAAGATTTGATAATTATTTTTGTTCCTGATGCTTTTGTTTCTCTCAGATGTATTTCAGACATCAAATCAGACTTCCTTCTTTTGATTTATTTTTGGAACATGTTTTGCCATATATGAATGCGGAATTCAATGTGTTTCTACAGGCTACTAGCAGTAAAGCCAAATAAAATTTCATTAAAAAAAATGTCATATATTTTTTATACATACAGGGGTCCTACAATTCAAAATCAAATCCATGGTATGACATCTTAAAACAATTCTATGCGTTAGCTTCGTAGAACCCCGCTCGTAACTGTTATGACAAAAAAAACATGACAATTTGCATGACAATCGTTGCCCAAAATTCCATAATCGTCATAGCCCTAATTACAGTCACTCCACCCAGGCACCAATCACCCTGTTGGGTGCAACATTCCTGTCATCCAGGACGATTCCATGGGTTCCATGTGGGATAATCTTGGGAGTGACCTTGGAGCAGTGGCCTTTCTTCCCACCAGATGACTCAGGGTTATCATTGAATACTCTGTTAGGAGGCGGGAAGTTAAAGCGTGTATTAACCACAACTGTTGTTATTGTTTGTGAACAGGACCTGCAGGCAACTGCAGCCTGGAACCCCCTGCGGAAGTTCTCATTGAAGAAGCCATAGATGATGGGGTTAATCCCACTGTTAAAGAAGGCCAGCCAGTGGGCCACTGGGAATAGGTAGCTGCTGAGGAAGTCAATCTGCTTCGTGTCCAGATCCCTGTAGTCAGTCAGCAGCATTAACGTCCACAGAGGCAGCCATGACACCATGAAGAGCACAGCCACCATGGTCAGCATCTTGATCACTTTAACCCGGCGTTGGGAGCGGGCCCTTCGCACTTTTGCCAGCCTCACCTGCCTCAGGTTGATAGAGAGCTTGGCAGCGATGCACCCATACATGATACTGATGATGCCCAGGGGGGCCAGGTACACGTGCACGAAGATGACCATGGTGTAGACCCGACGCATCTCGGGTCGGGGCCAGTTCTCGAAGCAGACAAAGACAGGGTAGGTCTGGTTGTTCTGGAGCATGTAGGTGTCCTCCAGCTGGATGACAGTCAGGTTGGCGGCCGAGGGGCAGATGACAGCAAACGCCAGCACCCATATGAAAAGGATGGTGAGGAGAGCAGTCACAGGCCTTATCCGATGTCTAAAGGGGTACACAATACCTGTGAACCTGAGAAAGGGGGGAGAGGTAGAGAAAGAAAGAGAGACATCACCCTTCCGATGGCACCAACGGCATTGTGAATATTACTCATTGATTATTTGTGCAAAATTATTATCACAAAATGCAATATAGTCCCTGTATTAGTAAAGCAATTAAACATTTCTCTGTCAGCCATTACTTGATTCCCTCTTCTTTTCCAGTCCTTTGCCATTCTTTACCATCATTGAGATGGTAATAGACCATTATTTTGGTCATCCATTCTTTACCATCACTAAGGCTACCCAATAACAAAACGCTGAATATGATGAAAGAGGACCCTTTACAAATGTGTGGCTTGACATTTAAAGCAATGACATTCACAAGAGCACAACCAGATGTGGGACAAGGCTAGTGTGGTGGTCTATCAGACTAGCCCACTGGGGGTGTATTACCTGTCAACAGCTATGGCCACCAGAGTGAAGACTGATGCTGACACTGACATCCCCTGGACCAGGTTGCTCATGGTGCATGTAATTTGGCCAAATGGCCATCCTGAAAAGACAAACTCCATTACACACAAGCAGTAGCCTGGTTGCCAGTCTGTTTCTGCTCTCCCTCGCCAACTCATTAAAGAAGTGTCATGCCAAACATGTTTGGCTTAAGACAGCAATGGAGTCAGCACGAGCAGATCTGGGACCAGACTACATATACATAGCTGGCAGGGATTACGAAGGACACTATTGACTTTTCACTGTGTATTTTTAGGTTTTCTTAATGTTTTGTATACTCAGTGTAAATATATGTGAAGGGAGCAAAGGGGTGAAAAGGTGGGAAAACGCATACATGTAATAGATATACACTTTTTAAATCATATCAACACCAAGTTGATTGAAATTCAGCGTTTTCACTCCACTCCACAGGGAAACCTTTGATAAATACAAAGAAAGTCCCATTTGAATCAAATTACAAGCACTATTACAATATTATGCTAATTTCCCAAGAGGTTAAGGAAATGTTAAATCAAAGCAGACTGGGAATTTAGCTGGCTGGATGTAATGATGCAGACAAAAGGACTGCAGAACAGTTCTGAACACTCATTCCCAAAGCAACAAATGTATGCACCAGTAGTATTATAATTTGTCACGACATGCGTCCCAATAATGAGTCCAGGCTATAACAAGCAAAACTCCCCACCTGATATCAGGCTGTCAATCAAAGTCGTTGGAACACAGAACACTCCAATGAGCAGGTCACTGATGGCCAAGTTGAGGATGAAGAGGTTGGTGACAGAGCGCATGTTGCGGTTCCGGAGGACCACAAGGGAGACCAGCACGTTCCCCCCGACACAGAGCAGGAGAACCACCACATAGCATATGATGTAGCTGATGGCCATGCCGGTGGAATGCAGGTAATAAGGCATATAGGTGCGGTTGGCGCTGTCCATAGCGACGCCGTGCAGGTTGCTGTTCACAGCAGTTTCATTCAGTGACGCAATCTCCATTTTCACAAGTCCCCTTCCAAGTGGAATCACATTAGAAAAATTAGGTATAGTGTACATTTTGCCATTAAAAACTTTGCAGATACGGACAGATTTTTGTTAAAGAAAAGGGAAAAATAGAAAAGGAAAACGATCAGACCTGTGCTCAAATACTATTGAAGGTATTGGAAAGACATTTGGGAGTAAGTATTTAGATATTTTTTATTTGTAAAGACATAGTTGAATATTGGAATGTATTTGGAAATACTCAAATACCCTGACTCAAATACACTCCCATGCATTTAACCCAGGTACTTGAAAATAGTATTTAAAATAAGTATTTGGTAGTAGGCTATTTATAGGAAATGATTTGAAAATCCTCAAAATCCTAACAAATAATCAAACACAGATATATTTGAACGCAGTTCGAAAACGGTAAAGCCATACACAACAACACCCCCCCCCCCCCAAAATGTCATCTTAACCATACTCATTCAGGAAAGGTTGACATTTGGACAAATCCCCTCCATCATGATTTATTGTTATTATATTTTACTAGAACTTTATCAAATGGCACTTATGTTCTTGCTGAAACAATTGCTTTACTGTAAGAATTTACAGCATAAGCTCAGCGAGAATGGTGAGTGAAATTCACATGACTGAGTTCCCATTTCATAGAAATCTGCAGGATGACTATTGTCAGAGAGGGACTTACCTTTGGAAGAGCTCCACAACAGTTATTTTGTCCGGTCTTGTCTGTGCAGCAGGTACGCTCTACTGTGCCTCGTAATGACTCTAGTCTGTCTCTAGACCCGCATCAGCATCCCTCATACTTTACAATGATTAGGCTACTGTACCACATGATAGTGCAACCAATAAATGCAGCCTATACTACAGGATGAAAAAAATGATATTTATGTAAATTCATGCTTTCCATTTGGATTTATAGTAAGCCTACAGAACAATTTAAATGAAATTCGATGATCAGACTAGAGTTCCTTGAAATAGCCTAATCTATTTCCCCCACCACTATAAGACTGTTGCCTATTCATTATCCTGAATAATGACACAACAACAAGTGAATTAGACAATTCCAGATCTGTCTAGAAACATGTAAATGTAAGCTACTGTATGTATGCTCATCTACAAGGAGAGTTATAAGGAAAGTCCCAAGACACTTGAAATCAACAAGTAACATAGTAGTTAGCAGATGTGACTGTACAGTATAGATACCAGCAGTGGTGTAAAGTACTTAAGTAAAAAAACAACTTTTAAGTATTACTTAAGTCGTTTTTTGGAGTATCTGTACTTACTATTTCTATTTTTGACAACTTTTACTTTTACTGTCTACCAGTGGACATCTAAGAGGGTGGAAAAGTCCTGTTCTATTTCAATTACTTGTTAGGTCTCTCACTTATGGGTAGTGTCTCCTTTTATGGGCAGAGTCAAGGAAGGTCCAATCACAAAACGTCTGTCATAGACAGTCAGGACCAACGGACAATAGTGGACCACTCCACTTCCTATATGGGCCCGTAGTTCACTCCTATCTTCACTTCTTTTATCTCTCTTATGGATTTTATCAACTTGGACATCTGCTTTCCTGTTTAACTGTTCACAGGTGGACCGTCAAGGACACCGAACATAAGAAAGCAACTTCTCTTTGACTCACAATGAAGAAAACTTTTCAGTCTGTAGTTCATGGCTAGCTCTTGCCCACTTCACTACCTACTTTGTGGTGCTTATTCCCACCTAGGTGGAAAAATAACATTTTTGACAGCTACGAAGAATGCACATTCTCTTCCGCTAACAACATGCTTGCTATAGCTAGGCTACCAAAGTGAACACTAGCTAGCTAACAACATGTTTGCTATAGCTAGGCTACCAAAGTTAAAACTAGCTAGCTAACAACATGTTTGCTATAGCTAGGCTACCAAAGTGAACACTAGCTAGCTAACAACATGTTTGCTATAGCTAGGCTACCAAAGTTAAAACTAGCTAGCTAACAACATATTTGCTATAGCTAGGCTACCAGGGGGAACATTAGCTGGCTAACAACAGTCTACTAGCTACACGGTTACAGAGTCGAAAAGTCAATGCTCGAGCTATGGCAAATTCTAGCCTCAAACGCCGGGTACGATAGGCTGCCGCTCCACGCTCATCGTCCTCCCAGCTTTCGGGTGAACAGACAACTCAACAACCCATTCTTGCCCATACTGAGCACAACTGGGCTGAGGTTATGGACATTCTCCCCCGTATATGCGGTTCGACAACCTAGCATTAGGGGAAGATGACTTGGTCATAGACGAGAATGAAGACGAAATACTGCGTCTCTTCCATAGAGAAGAGGAGGAACTCAAAATTGACTGGCCTGCTCTGTTGGGAGGCCAGGACGCTGAGAGGGACAGGTTCGAGGGAAAGTGGCTTCTGTCCCGTACCACCCCGGGAAAACAATGTATCCCAGCCATACCAGCCTGCTTGTTGTGGGCCAAATGCAACTGGGACAAGCCCATATCTGGCAAAGCCCTAGCCAGGGACACCACTGCCATGTTATTGCACGATATGGAGGATCTGGGGTTCTTCCAGCCTCCAGTCGTAGAATGCTCTCTGGACAGCCACCGCAACCCAGAACGCCGTTTCTCTGCTCTCTCTGTCCTGACTCTCCCTGAGAAGTTGGATCGGTTTTCTGCCTCCATCGACCACAAGGTGGCATATCAGGTTGAGCTACTGGAAGAGATGGGCAACCTCCTTGACAAGAGCGAGCCAAACTCACTACTCTGGGAAGAGATATGTGTAGTCTCAAACCTCCTCTGCGCCTCCAGGGGATCTATCCAAGGCTGTGGGTGCGTCATGAGTGGTGGGTGAGAGAGCTCTGTGGCTGAACCTGTCCAGCCTCACAGAGAAGGAGAAGGCAGACTTCCTAGATGCTCCCATCTAGCCAAATGAACTGTTTGACCCCACTGTCTCTACTATGCGTGTGTGGAACTGCGCAGAGCAAAAGGAGAGGCTTTCGACCCGGATCCTGTCCCGGCACAACTTCCACAATCACAATTGTGGTGGACATTGGATTTGCTGGAGTCCAAGTCAAACTAAGATTCTTTATTTTCTGAGCTCAGAGAGAATGACAGTTACACAGTGCAGTGTAGACACACTGAATTCCGAAGCATTGGGTGATAAGCACATATCTTTATAGTTTCCTGTTCTTGGGCGGGACTTTCAGTTCTCCTTTTATCCATACAAGGACACAGGAGCAAGCTGTTTTGCAACACAGGATGATACTCCCAAGAACAGGAGATTATAATAGGACAGTTTTACAAGATTAGTCACATACTCAGTTATATGGACACATACAATACAAATTTCCCCGTTACACGAGCCAGTGTGCATACTCGGCAGGAAGAGGTCAGTACCAGCGTCCCAGCATACTGCTAATCCACAAGTAGGCGCTCAAAACAGAAACTGGGGCAGACGGTCTTACACCACAGCCACCCCAACGATATTAATATATGAGTCAAATGAACAGTGGCCACCTCGCCCCACAGGGTACTGTTTGGTGCCCACACTGAACATAGTATATTTGGGTATCAGAATAAATAATATGTACTTCTTAAATAATACTTCATATCAGAAGGGCGAGTCATATCATTCCGCCAGTGCCTCACCCTGTTCCAACTTCACCAAAGGCCAAAGTCTCTATCCTAGGGCTAGTAGCTATGAGGAAGGTGATGACTGATGACAGACGCAGTTGACAGACACAGTTTAAGAAGGCAGAGATATGAACGGACTATGGCCCACACAACTCCACCTAACTCACAAAAACTACCTCACATTGCTTACGGTGCTTTTAGCCCTAAAGCAATTTCTGTCTTTTCTCTGGAATTGTAATGTCCTGACCAGAACAGACAATACAATACATTACAATGGCCTACATCAACCGCCAGGGTGGTGACCGATTTCTGCGCCTGCACAAACTAGCCCACAAACTCCTGTTGTGGAACAGCACATCTCTTATCATTACGCACGACCCATGACCGTCCAGGGGGAATACCCTATACGGGGAGTGGGAACTCCGTCCCCAGATAGTGGCCCAAATATGGGACAATTAAGGACAGGCATCTAAAGATCTATGCGTTGCTCAAAAACGCACACTGCCTACAATTTTCACTAACAGGCAACAATGCGCCAATAGGGGTAAACGCGTTGGCACACCAATGGACCAACAGCTTTAAGTGTTCCCCCCTCTCAGTTTAATTCTCTTCAGGGTGAGAGAACAACAGGACAAATTGTACAAGGGGAAAGCCGGAGGGCCTGAGGGCTCACTTCACCAGAGGTATGGCAACAACATGGGCATTGTTCAAAGGCATCTCTGTTCAAGAGATCTGAAATGTGGCATGTTGGCGTACTCCCCATACCTTTATGAGGTTCTACCGACTGGACATCACTGTGCCCTCAATAGCACATATGGTGCTTGGTGTTGCTTCTGTTGACCTTGTATTTTTCAGAACAGCATATTTGCACTTCTCATCATATAGTAACCTACTTGCATGTATTCCTTATGTATATACAGTTGAAGTCAGAAGTTTACATACACTTAGGTTGGAGTCATGCAAACATATTTTTCAACCACTCCACAAATTTCTTGGAAACAAACTATAGTTTTGGCAAGTCAGTTAGGACATCTACTTTGTGCATGACACAAGTCATTTTTCCAAAAATTGTTTACAGACAGATTATTTCACTTATAATTCACTGTATCACAGGTCCAGTGGGTCAGAAGTGTACATACACTAAGTTGACTGTGCCTTTAAACAGCTTGGAAAATTCCAGAAAATGATGTCATGGCTGTAGAAGCTTCAGACAGGCTAATTAACATCATTTGGAGGTGGAGGTGTACCTGTGGATGTATTTCAAGACCTACCTTCAAACTCAGTGCTTCTTTGCTTGACATCATGGGAAAATCGAAATAAATCAGCCAAGACCTCAGACAAAATATTGTAGACCTCTACAAGTCTGGCTCATCCTTGGGAGCAATTTCCAAACACCTGAAGGTACCACGTTCATCTGTACAAACAATAGTACGCAAGTATAAACACCATGGGACCACGCAGCCGTCATTCCGCTCAGGAAGGAGACGCATTCTGTCTCCTAGAGATGAACGTACTTCGTGCAAAAAGTGCAAATCAATCTCAGAACAACAGCAAAGGACCTTGTGAAGATGCTAAAGGAAACAGGTACAAACGTATCTATATCCACAGTAAAATGAGTCTTATATCAACATAACCTGAAAGGCCACTCAGCAAGGAAGAAGCCACTGCTCCAACACCGACATATAAAAACCAGACTACGGTTTGCAACTGCACATGGGGACAAATATCATACTTTGTGGAGAAATGTCCTCTGGTATGAAGAAACAAAAATAGAACTGCTTGGCCATATTGACCATCGATATGTTTGGAGGAAAAAGGGGGATGCTTGCAAGCCGAAGAACACCATCCCAACCGTGAAGCATGGGGGTGGCAGCATCATGTTGTGGGGGTGTTTGCTGCAGCAGGGACTGGTGCACTTCACAAAATAGATGGCATCATGAGGAAGGACAATTATGTGGATATATTGAAGCAACATCTCAAGACATCAGTCAGGAAGTTAAAGCTTGCTCGCAAATGGGTCTTCCAAATGGACAATGACCCCAAGCATGCTTCCAAAGTTGTGGCAAAATGGCTTTAGGACAACAAAGTCAAGGTATTGGAGTGGCCACCACAAAGCTTTGACCTCAATCCTATAGAATATTTGTGGGCAGAACTGAAAAAGCGTGTGCGAGCAAGGAGGCCTACAAACCCGACTCAGTTACACCAGCTCTGTCAGGAGGAATGGGCCAAAATTCACCCAACTTATTGTGGGAAGCTTATGGAAGGCTACCCAAAACTGTTGACCCAAGTTAAACAATTTAAATACAATGCTACCAAATACTAATTGAGTGCATGTAAACTTCTGACCCACTGGGAATGTGATGAAAGAAATGAAAGCTGAAATAAATCATTCTCTCTACTATTATTCTGATATTTCACATTCTTAAAATGAAGTGGTGATCCTAACTGACCTAAAACAGGGAATTTTTACTAGGATTAAATGTCAGGAATTGTGAAAACTGAATTTAAATGTATTTGGCTAAGGTGTATGCAAACTTCCGACTTCAACTGTATGTTGGATTATATGGTTTTATTTTATGTTGTGTATTTTTATATGTTTGTATGGTGCACTCAAATTTTTTGGGGGACAATAAAGATATACAGAACTGAAAAAAAGACAATGGTCAGTATGACTCATGATGTGATTTGGAATGCTGGTATTCATCAACCTCTGAAGACATAGAGGAGATTTATTGGTCATCATGTTAAAACTGCTTAGCAAACTGGTCCCAGATCTGTTTGTGCTCTTGCCAACTACTGTACATTGCTGTCTATGGAAGCTCGTTCCCACCATGCAATACATGTAATCTGACCACGAGTTATGAGATAGTAAGTCATAATTATGAAATAGTAAGTCATTATTATGAGATAGCAAGTCATTATTATGAAATATGTAATTCATAATCATGAGATACTAAGTCCTAATTATGAGATAGTAAGTCATTATTATGAGATATGTTTAGGCGATTGGTATCACATGAATTCAATGTGCACTTTGCATCAGGCCCTCCTCAACTTTTAAGGATAAACCTCATCGTGATCTCCAAAAGTATTGGGACAGTGACACAATTTGTTCTTATTTTGGGTTCTGTAGTCCAGCATTTGGGATTTGAAATTATATAATGACTATGGGGTTAAAGTGCAGATTGTCAGCTTTTCATCCATATCGGGTGAACCGTTTAGAGATTACTGCACTGTATGTACATAGTCTTCCCATTTTAGGGGACCAAAAGTATTGGGACAATTTCACTTATATATATGTATAAAAGTAGTAACAGGTTAAGTATTTGGTCCCATATTTATCGCACACAATGACTACATCAAGTTTGTGACTCTAAAACGTTGTTGGATGCATTCGCTCTTTATTTTGGATGTGTTTCAGATTATTTTGTGCCCAATAGAAGTTAGTGCTGTCTTATTCAATAGAAATGAATGGTAAATAATGTATTGTATCATTTTGCAGCCACTTTAATTGTAAATAAGAATAGAATATGTTTCTAAACACTTCTGTATTCATATGGATGCTATCATGATTACGGATAATCCTAAATTAATCATGCATAAAAAAAATGCTAACCTCCTTTGTTATTGTAATGGTGAGAGGTTAGCATGTCTTGGGGGTATGATGTGCTTCTGTAACTTTCTCACTGATCATTATTCACGACTCATCAGGATTATCCGAAATCATGGTAGCATCCATATTAATGTAGAAGGGTTTAGAAACATATTCTATAAATAAACAACATAATTAGCACCTTTAGGTTAGTCAATGCATATGATTAAAATAACATGTATGTGGAAAATAAGATTCTGTTCTTATTAATGATTTGTGTCTAAACCTGTAATCACTACAACCTATTGGAAAACAATGACTTTTACCAATTTAGCCAGACTTTGATTGATTGTGACAGGTTTAAATTAAACTGCTGCTACTGACTAGTTCTAGTGTATGTGTTGTTTCAAAACATGTGAAGCAACAAATATGAAAGACTTATCCACTAAAAACATTTGCATAATTTAACATATTGTACATCAGACAGGATTTGTTAAAAGTTTTTGCAGTTATAAACTTTACATAAAGTTTTTTGAAAGTGTGCTAATCTGTGCTAAAATGAAAAGGAACAAGACTGCAAAAGACTCAAGGGGAATCATGATCAATGTAGTCATATCACACCTTCCACTAAGTGGCGCTATTGCTGATGTAGGGAACAGTCAAACCATTTTTTTTTAAGAAAGACAAAAGAAAGAGAGAAAGGAAAAAGTATTGAGGGACAAAAGTGTATCCCCTCTGCCAGTGTGTGTGTGTGTGTGTGTGTTTGAGAGAGGGAGTGTGTTTGTCCTGGAACAGCTCTTCCTGATTCAGGCCAAGCAGCTCCACTTCCCGTCTCCCAGCACAGGACTGCTGCCGTGGAGATGGGACGCTGATCCAGACTGGGAATATTTCATGCCTGGAATCTTACATTTTAGAGCATTGTGAGGTACTGGGGAACACAGGAGCTACTTGAAACAATCTGAAAGGAGATCATTTGGACTTGTTCAGAATTTTTGTTTATGTGTTCATTTTGTCGTTGCAGCCTTCTCCTGAAGCTGGAATAATGTCTCTGTGCAGTTGCAGGCAGGCCATGCTTGCAGCAGAGATCTGCACACTGATGGCCATTCTGGTGGCAGGCACTGCAGGACAAAGCCTTGACAGGAGGGAGGCAGGGTCCTCCTGCTATGGGGGGTTTGACCTTTACTTCGTTTTGGACAAGTGAGTGTGCTCCTCTGTCTTCTTGTAAGCTCCCAGTCTCACTTTACTGTAGAAGCATCCATAGCGGCTCTGTAAGATTCTGCTTCCATTTAGTCCCAGCAAGTCACCTACCACGTTGGCCGTTTCTCTGCATTCTTATCATTATTACCCAGATAAATACACTGAGCAATTACAATTTTCTTCACAAACTTCTTTAAACAAAAGGTAGTCTAATATTAATGTATTGATAGCCAGATTAGCCATACTGTATCGCTCCAGGGCTAATTGGAAATGTGTTAGTGTGTTAGGGGGGGACTACATCTGAGGAAGTAAATTTTGTTCCTCAGCTTCCCCACCTGCTCTATCACGAGGCTCCATTCATTTCTGCAGGAAATGGAAATGGAAAAAACTGCCAACTAAAAATATCTATAAACTTGTCGTGCTCTTGCAGGCCTTAGAATAAGTTAGTACTGTCTTATTCAATAGTCATCCTCTTGTGAGCAGTCACACTATTCAGGATATATCAAAGTTGCTTCGCAAACAAGATGATTTTAGAACAAAGTAGCCTCACGAAACCATTAGTTCATTTCTTTTTTACAAGTTATTTGGATGCATATGGTACTTACCATAAAGAGAACAATAAAATAAAAAAAGTTAAAGTCAGCTCTTGAAACTGCAAATGCAACCACATCAGTTAGGAAGTGGCAAAATAATGCATTGGTACGTTAGATTTGTTTTACTACTTTACCTTTCATCTCTCAGAGCAATTCAAATCATTCAGATGAATTGTTCTATAGATCACACACAGTATTTCACACACTTTAATCATAATACAGTATGCATGTGTGTGACTGTGTTCATAGAGCATGCAGGACAATGAATGGTAGCCTCCTTCACTTCCCTTTCATAGTGTAATGTGGAGTGAGTGGGGAGAGCTCCTGTCTTTCTCTAGACCCCAACCCCCTCTCCATGTCTGTCTGGTCTGCAGAACCCTTTCACCATTAGGCCCAGATGTTCCAAAGCTCCAGAGTTTCTGGCAGCTGTGTCAGGACTGGGACTCATATCACAGTACAGAGGATGGAAAAGTGGGAGGGAAGCAAAGAGAAGAAGAGAAAGAGAGTTGGGAGAGAGATGGGTGGAGAGAGAGAAAAAGAGATCTTTTGATTCATCCTTTCCAATCAATGTATTCAGACTTTCAAGAATCAACATCTTTCAAGTATTTAATTAAACGGATCCAGAAAATATGTGGGAGTATTCTATAAGTATTCATAACTGCGGTATTGCTATTATGTCAGTCGGAATCGGCCAATCACTCAAAACCTCTGGTACATCTGTGGGCTTATAGAAAAAGGCACGTTGCGATCCATCCATCCATGCATTGCTCTTTGTGCCATACTTTTCAAGTCTAAAGTGTTCACATCTCAAAGTTGCAGTGACATTATCCTATTTGACTGGTGTTTTGGAAAATGCTCTGCTCACTTTGTGCTGCACCAGTGAATAATCATCTGAATAATATTTTTCCTTAATGCTGTCCAAACTATTCCCCATTTCAAAAGGTTCCTGCTTTTATGACTGCACTAAAAAACATATTTCTATAAATACATATTACATTAGTGCACACTTTTTCTCATTCTCTTACTCTCTCTTTCTCTCCCACACACACACACACACACACACACACACACACACACACACACACACACACACACACACACACACACACACACACACACACACACACACACACCTGAACAAGATCCTCTTTCTGCTGGTTCTGCAGGGCAAAGATCATCTCTTCACTCAGACTGCCTTTGATGTTATTCTGAAAAGATGCCTGATAGAAGTAAATCATAATGAAATTTGTATAACATGCATTCAAAGTAAAACCCCAAAGAGGATAAAGGATTATTGCACCACGTCTCTTGTCGAAATGAAAAAAGCAAAGGAAGTACACAGTATTCTCAGAGGTGTCAGTAAAAGTGGAGGAAAAAACAATATTGATTTGCTCTATGGTTTTATCCGTAACATTGTCATTACAGAGTTTCTCTGATGGTTTATTTCTCTCTTTATCACCCGGATATGGTATATAATTCTATATAGTTCTCTTTTTTATTTTAATGCATCTGTTTCTGCTCTCTGGCCAACTCCTTATGACATTAAGATGTTCTATCAACAAATATGGCTGAGTAAGCAGTAAGCAGGCCCAGGTAGACTTGAAGCTAAAATTATCCATGGCAAGTGTATCAACATGCTTACAAGCTTAGATGCTTGTGACTACTGCATGAGTTGAAATGGCATTCATCTCAGAACGCAGAATATTGTATGCACTGGCTTTTGGCCTGCTTAAAGGCCCAGAGCAGTCAAAAACTAAATTGTCCTGTGTTTTATATATATTTCCAACCTATGAGGTTGGAATAACACTGTGAAAATTATGATAGTGCCCTTTTAGTGTAAGAGCTGTTTGAAAATACGGCCTTTACTCAAGTAGGAGTTTACTGGGTGACTTTCACTTTTACTTGAGTAATTTTCTATTAAGGTATCTTTACTTTTACTCAAGTATGGGAGTTGTGTACTTTTTCCACCACTGGCCCCATTTATTGGAAAGTTTTACCCAGCAAACATACATTTTATGTGATTGAACTATGTGATATTTGCCTATTCTGTTTTCATACATAATCTGAGTGAAATCCATGTGAGTATTCAAAATTATCTAAATTCTCAAGTTCTTTAGCATGTCACTTTAATAATTCAATGTTAAATGTAGGTCTATTGTGGTGGAAATTCTAACCAAGTGAGAGATGCTTCAAACAATCCTACTTTAATATTGATTAATTGTTGCAGTAATGGAGCTGGTCAACAATCACTCAAAGTTGATTGCTGAGAACCCAACGAGTAGAACTGAGCCACAGCATTTTATAGTCAAGACACATCCTCCTGAATACATGACAAACAACAGATGTGTGGAATTAGTCAATTGTATAGAAATCAGCGTTTGGCCCCTAAGGCAAGGTTCTTCTTATCCGCTATCCATACCAAAGCCATCTTCTCCCTGATACCTGATACCTCAGTACACAAACACCAATTCAATCTAGGTTCTATCACCAAGCCATCATAAATCAATTGCCAGCGCCAAGCCCCAGAGGCCCAACTCAGTCCACACAGACACAGATGACAGAGCACTCATCAAAGCTATTCGATGCATAAACAGTATTAAAACAATCTTGTAATTTTCCACCATTATATCCAAATAAAAAATAGTCCTTCAACTTGTAGAAATTGCAATTTAAGCTATCATTTTGGGGGCTGGTATCTTGCAGAATAATTTAGGACTCTTTGTGTTTTATAACTGTTTTTATCACAGGCCTATAAATATAGCCTCCAAATAAATGTATATTTGAAGAAAAAATATTTGAATATTTGAAAAAATATTAATATTTGAAGAAGCACGTGCAGTGGCTGATAGGGAAAAGAGATCTGGCAAGAAGAATAGGCTACAGATAGTCTTGACCATTTGGAACCCCTTGGATATTTCGCTCAGAACAGGTTATAGCCAAGATTTAATCAATATTTTGTTTTGTCTCATTTATTGATATGGATACAGCCTCTGTGTGATGGGGTTGTGCAATGCAAATGGCTATAACAAGCCAACATACAGAGTGGAATTTACTAATACAACAGTCAAAATGCCTAATATAAGTCCTACAGTCTGTGC
This sequence comes from Salvelinus fontinalis, assembly GCF_029448725.1. NCBI lineage: Eukaryota > Metazoa > Chordata > Actinopteri > Salmoniformes > Salmonidae > Salvelinus > Salvelinus fontinalis. Next base: position 29,209,552 of record NC_074685.1, read on the forward strand.
TCCCAAATAGTGGAAAAAGTGTGATTCATTAGGTTACATGATCACCACAGTAGCCACACGCAGCTATAAAAATAAACAATGCAATTGGATGGCCATTAAATAACACAACAGCATGACATATTTAGAGATCGGAATAGGCCAAGCCTAAGTCATAAATACTTTCTATTTTGCAGCTCAAGCGGTTATTCTAGACAAGGCTCTTCTGTGTCGTTTATCATTCTCACAGAAGTCATTTGCTGAAGGCCCAAGCCTATACTCCGCTATCTACTGGTATCATGTCATCATTGAATGCAGTTCTAAAACGAGCTCTAGACTTTTATTTTGGAAATGAAACCAGAAGATGCAAAGCAACTCTAACGTCTGGGCTAGAGTTGCTTGATTGACGAGCTAACTTCGACTAGATACATTCGGTTCATGATGCCACATTACCGACAAAAGTTTGTACATATAAAAAAAGATCTGTAACCGAGTTAACTTCTCTAGGATAGGGGGCAGCATTTTCACGTTTGGATGAAAAGCATACCCAAATTCAACTGCCAGCTACTCATCCCCAGAAGATAAGATATGCATATTGTTAGTAGAATTGTATAGAAAACACTCTGAAGTTTCTAAAACTGTTTGAATCATGTCTGTGAGTATAACAGAACTTATTTAGCAGGTGAAACCCCGAGGACAAACCATTCAGATTCTTTTTTTTTTGAGGTCACTCTCTTTTCAATGGATTTTCATTGAGAATACAGATTTCTAATTGACCTTCTTGCAGTTCCTACCGCTTCCACTGGATGTCAACAGTCTTTAGAAATTAGTTGAGTGTTTTTCCTTTGTGTAATGAAGACGTACGGCCATTTTGAATCAGGGTCACTTGTTGTGTACTGTTAGATAGAGGCGCGTGACCAGAAAGCATGCTACAGATTGTTATAATCCTGTATTGAACACAGATCATCCCGTCTTCAATTTTATTGATTATTTACGTAAAAAAATACATATAAGTATTTTGAAATGTTTTGGCAAAGTTTACAGGTGAGATATTTTGTAGTCATGTTTCACGAGTTGGAACCGGTGTTTTTCTGGATCAAACGCGCCAAATAAATGGACATTTTGGATATATATCGACGGAATTAATCGAACAAAAGACAATTTGTGATGTTTATGGGACATCTTGGAGTGCCAACAACAGAAGCTCGTCAAAGGTAAGGCATGAATTATATTTTTATTTCTGCGTATTGTGTCGCGCCTGCAGGGTTGAAATATGCGTATCTCTCTTTGTTTACAATGGTGCTAACTCAGATAATAGCATCGTTTGCTTTCGCCGAAAAGCCTATTTGAATTCTGACATGTTGGCTGGATTCACAACCAGTGTAGCTTTAATTTGGTATCTTTCATGTGTGATTTAATGAAAGTTTGATTTTTATAGTAATTTATTTGAATATGGCGCTCTGCATTTTCTCTGGCTTTTGGCCAAGTGAGACAGTAGCGTCCCGCCTAAAGTCAGATTTTTGGATATAAATATGAACTTTACCGAACAAAACATACATGTATTGTGTAACATGAAGTCCTATGAGTGTCATCTGATGAAGATCATCAAAGGTCTGTGATTAATTTTATCTTTATTGCTGCTTTTTGTTACTCCTCTCTTTGACAGGAAAAATGGCTGTGTTTTTCTGTGGCTATGTACTGACCTAACATAATCGTTTGGTGTGCTTTCGCCGTAGATCCTTTTTGAAATCAGACATGTTGGCTGGATTCACAACAAGTGTAGCTTTAATTTCATGTGTGATTTCATGAAAGTTGGATTTTTATAGTAATTTATTTGAATTTGGCGCTCTGCATTTTTACTGGCTTTTGGCCAAGTGGGACGTTAGCGTCCCACATATCCCAGAGAAGTTAAAGGAGACGTCAAGTAAGAATTGAACGTGTAAATATTCAATCATAGTTGTAAAATAGGGTTTGTACATTTACAGATCTAATTTCAAGCTTATGTTTCATGTTTCACGCATGGCTTTTCTTACGTTCCTAACAATTTAGGTATGTATTTTATTACAATCCTAATGATACTTATGTTCAACCTTTTGGCAACTATCTCACTCCATAACCATGTCTCTTTGCAGCAGACCAGGCGCCAGAATGAATCAGTTGGACAGGCCTTTGATTTCCATATTTCCGTTTATGTGTGCAGGTGCTTGCACTTTCCAATTTGTTTTATATGGCTGTAATAGTAAAGCCCTTAGGCAGCTCGTGGGTTTCAAAATTGGCAGAAACTTAAAATTGCATCCAACCATTTCTACCGATCTGCTTGACAGTTTCATTTCAATAATAACGTTTTCGTTTCTCTAAATCATTGTCTCGTGGTTAACAATCTAAAGGGAAATTATACAAATCTAAAAGTTAAAATTTAACTATGGCAAGAGCACTAACCTCTGCATATGGACACATTGATACACTGTGATCATTTGGCAGATAAAGAAATGAGAGCATAGAACTCCGAGAGAGCCTATAGGCCAATGCAGCAGTAGGCCAATAACTTCCATCGCCAACTAAGTAAAATACATAGGTCTAAAGCCGACAAATAAAAACAGTAGAAAATATATTGATGAAAATGTTGGTTCTTTCAATCATATTCGTCTCTCTCTCTGCCTCCCTTTTTATCTGTCTCGACTTGAGCTATTGCTAGTGTATCAAATCATCACCGGGTCCGGCCTGAAGCAGTGGCTAGCAAACTTGCAACATTGTATCAACCAGCCTATTCCGGGCCCTCAGTTTCCTTCACCAGTGAGCTCAAGACAGAAAGCTGTTTTTTATTAAATTTACACGGGATATGTACAGTGCATTCGGAAAGTATTCAGACCCTTTGACTTTTCCCACATTTTGTTAGGTAACAGCCTTATTATAAAATTGATTGAATTGTTTTTTCTCATCAATCTACAGTCGTGGCCAAAAGATTGTGAAAATTAATATTTGTGTAATTCTCAAAACTCTGCTGTCTCAATGTCTTTAGATATTTTTGTCAGATGTTACTATGGAATACTGAAGTATAATTACAAGCATTTCATAAGTGTCAAAGGCTTTTATTGACAAGTACATGAAGTTGATGTAAAGAGTCAATATTTGCAGTGTTGACCCTTCTTTTTCGAGACCTCTGCAATCTGCCCTGGCATGCTGTCAATTAACTTCTCGGCCACATCTTGACTGATGGCAGCCCATTCTTGCATAATCAATGCTTGGAGTTTGTCAGAATTTGTGGGGTTGTGTTTGTCCACCCGCCTCTTGAGGATTGACCACAAGTTCTCAATGGGATTAAGGTCTGGGGAGTTTCCTGGCCATTGACCCAAAATATCAATGTTTTGTTCCCCGACCCACTTAGTTGTCACGTTTGCCTCATGGCAAGGTGCTCCATCATGCTGGAAAAGGCATTGTTCGTCACCAAACTGTTTCTGGATGGTTGGGAGAAGTTGCTTTCGGAGGATGTGTTGGTACCATTCTTCATTCATGGCTGTGTTCTTAAGCAAAATTGTGAGTGAGCCCACTCCCTTGGCTGAGAAGCAACCCCACACATGAATGGTCTCAGAATGCTTTATTGTTGGCATGACACAGGAGTGATGTTAGCGCTCACCTTGTCTTCTCCAGACAAGCTTTTTTCCGGATGCCCCAAACAATCGGAAAGGGGATTCATCAGAGAAAATGACTTTACCTTAGTCCTCAGCAGTCCAATCCCTGTACCTTTTGCAGAATATTAGTCTGCACCTGATGTTTTTCCTGGAGAGAAGTGGCTTCTTTGCTGCCCTTCTTGACACCAGGCCATCCTCCAAAAGTCTTCGCCTCACTGTGCGTGCAGATGCACTCACACCTGCCTGCTGCCATTCCTGAGCAAGCTCTCGGTGGTGCCCCGATCCCGCAGCTGAATCAACTTTAGGAGATGGTCCTGCCGCTTGCTGGACTTTTTGGGGCGCCCTGAAGCCTTCTTCACAACAATTGAACTGCTCTCCTTGAAGTTCTTGATGATCTGATAAATGGTTGATTTAGGTGCAATCTTACTGGCAGCAATATCCTTGCCTGTGAAGCCCTTTTTGTGCAAAGCAATGATGACGGCACGTGTTTCCTTGCAGGTAACCATGGTTGACATAGGAAGAATAATGATTCCAAGCACCACCCTCCTTTTGAAGCTTCCAGTCTGTTATTCAAACTCAATCAGTATGACAGAGTGATCTCCAGCCTTGGCCTCATCAACACTCACACCTGTGTTAACGAGAGAATCACTGACATGATGTCAGCTGGTCCTTTTGTCGCAGGGCTGAAATGCAGTGGAAATGTTTTTGGGGGATTCAGTTCATTTGCATGGCAAATAGGGACTTTGCAATTAATTGCAATTCATATGATCACTCTTCATAACATTCTGGAGTATATGCAAATTGCCATCATACAAACTGAGGCAGCAGACCTTGTGAAAATGTATATTTGTGTGATTCTCAAAACTTTCGGCCACGACTGTACATACAATACCCCATAATGACAAAGCAAAAGCAGGTTTTTAGAAAATTTTGCAAATGTATACAAAAAATAAACTGAAATCACACATTTACATAAGTATGGCACATTTAGGGAGTTTCTCCCATTCTTTTCTGCAGATCCTCTCAAGCTCTGTCAGGCTGGATGGGGAGTGTTGCTGCACAGTTATTTTCAGGTCTCTCCAGAGATGTTAGATCGGGTGCAAGTCTGGACTCTGGCTGGGCCACCGAAAGGACATTGAGACTTGTCCCAAAGCCACTCCTGTGTTGTCTTGGCTGTGTGCTTAGGGTCATTGTCCGAAGGTGAACCTTCGCTCCAGTATGAGGTCCTGAGTGCTTTGGAGCAGCTTTTCATCTAGGATCACTCTGTACTTTGCTCCCTTCATCTTTCACTTGATCCTGATTAGTCTCCCAGTCCCTGCCGCTGAGAAACATCCCCACATTATGATGCTGCCCCACCATGTTTCACCATAGAGAGGGTGCCAGGTTTCCTCCAGACCTGAAGTTTGGCATTCAGGCCAAAGAGTTCAATCTTGGTTTCTTTTGACTAGAGAATCTAGTTTATCATGGTCTGAGAGTCTTTAGGTGCCTTTTGGCAAACTCCAAGTGGGCTGGCATGTGACTTACTGATGAGTGGCTTCCGTCTGGCCACTCTACTATAAAGGCCTGATTGGTGGAGTGCTGCAGAGATGGTTGTCCTTCTGGAAGGTTCTCCCATCTCCACAGAGGAACTCTAGAGCTCTGTCAGAGTGACCATCAGGTTCTTGGTCACCTCCCTGATCAAGGCCATTCTCCCCAAATTGCACAGAAGCTTACAATAAGTGCATTTACTGTTGCTGTAATTAAGCATCCCGGAGAATGATCCAATACCACTATGTCATTGATTTTTTTAACCCAGTTAATTGTAGAGCATTTTTTTAAAATAAAAATGAAATAAATTCTTGAATATCATTTCTTACTTGGAGAAAAAAATGTGTAGTCTTTTGTAGTTTGGAATAGTAATCTACAGGTGTCCTGTAAATTATTTGTAGAGATGACATTTTTCAGCCTCCTTGGAGGTTCCTTGGATTTGCCTTTTTATTGCTACGTCTGTCGATTTTATCGACTGTATGATTTTGGTGCCATGTCATCGACTGTGCCGTCGTGCACCAGTTTGCTATAACATATGATGTGGTTAGCGGATACCTAAAATACCTATCCAGGCTTTGTAAAATCTGGCATGCATCAGAAACGTCTGAGCAGGGGAACACAACCTTTATCAAATTAGGTAATGCCCTTTAGGCGGGGCACCAGTGAGCTGATTGGAAGACACACGGGCGCAGTGATTGGTTTGTGGACAGGTCAATCATGATAGCTTTACAGCTCCACAATAACAGACATCTTCCAACCTTTCTTTCAGGTCAGGGAGTGTACAGCACCACTGGAATGAGATATATTACTTTGTTGATCATCTGGCTCATAAATTCATAAGGTATAGTATAGTGTTACCTAGATACACCACTACATGTCCCAGAGAGCTCAATTAATATACACTGGTCAAGTCCAGTAAGGATGTAAACCGACATGTTATTGAACAAAGTATTTGGACAACACAGCAACACACAAAGAGATTATGTCAGTCAACTGTGGAAATAACCCCCCATCCCCATCCCTCTCTCTCGCTAGTCCTCAGCTGCGGATGTCCTTCATTGTGTTTTCTACAGAGGGACGGATCCTGATGAAACTAACAGAAGACAGGCAAGACATAATCCCTCAAACCGTTGTGTTTATGCTTTAACTACTCACAATTAACATAGGCAGGATTTACACAATACACCACCTTTAGTGACCTGCTCATTTTCTTCATTGGACAATCTTTTTGTGGAAGGTACTGTGTGCCAATCTTTCTATTGTGGGGTACAGCCCACATGATACACTGGCAGTACAAATGGCCTCTATTCCCACCATACCTTCTCCGCTATGCAATCTGGTTTCAGAGCTGGTCATGGGTGCACCTCAGCCACGCTCAAGGTCATAAACGATATCTTAACCGCTATCGATAGGAAACAGTACTGTGCAGCCATATTCATTGACCTGGCCAAGGCTTTTGACTCTGTCAATCACCACATCCTCATCGGCAGACTCGACAGCCTTGGTTTCTCTAATGATTGCCTCGCCTGGTTCACCAACTACTTCTCTGATCGAGTTCAGTGTGTCAAATCGGAGGGTCTGTTGTCCGGACCTCTGGCAGTCTCTATGGGGGTGCCACAGGGTTCAATTCTTGGACCGACTCTCTTCTCTGTATACATCAATGATGTCGCTCTTGCTGCTGGTGAGTCTCTGATCCACCTCTACGCAGACGACACTATTCTGTATACTTCTGGCCCTTCTCTTGACACTGTGTTAACAACCCTCCAGGCGAGCTTCAATGCCATACAACTCTCCTTCCGTGGCCTCCAATTGCTCTTAAATACAAGTAAAACTAAATGCATGCTCTTCAAACGATCGCTGCCTGCACCTGCCCGCCTGTCCAGCATCACTACTCTGGACGGCTCTGACTTAGAATATGTGGACAACTACAAATACCTAGGTGTCTGGTTAGACTGTAAACTCTCCTTCCAGACTCACATCAAGCATCTCCAATCCAAAGTTAAATCTAGAATCGGCTTCCTATTCCGCAACAAAGCATCCTTCACTCATGCTGCCAAACATACCCTTGTAAAACTGATCATCCTACCAATCCTCGACTTCGGTGATGTCATTTACAAAATAGCCTCCAAAACCCTACTCAATAAATTGGATGCAGTCTATCACAGTGCCATCCGTTTTGTCACCAAAGCCCCATATACTACCCACCACTGCGACCTGTACGCTCTCGTTGGCTGGCCCTCGCTTCACACTCGTCGCCAAACCCACTGGCTCCAGGTCATCTACAAGACCCTGCTAGGTAAAGTCCCCCCTTATCTCAGCTCGCTGGTCACCATAGCAACGCCCACCCGTAGCACGCGCTCCAGCAGGTATATCTCTCTGGTCACCCCCAAAACCAATTCTTCCTTTGGCCGCCTCTCCTTCATGTTCTCTGCTGCCAATGACTGGAACGAACTACAAAAATCTCTGAAACTGGAAACACTTATCTCCCTCACTAGCTTTAAGCACCAGCTGTCAGAGCAGCTCATAGATTACTGCACCTGTACATAGCCCATCTATAATTTAGCCCAAACAACTACCTCTTTACCTACTGTATTTATTTATTTTGCTCCTTTGCACCCCATTATTTCTATCTCTACTTTGCACCTTCTTCCACTGCAAACCAACCATTCCAGTGTTATTTTTTTTACTTGCTATATTGTATTTACTTCGCAACCATGGCCTTTTTATATATTTATTTATTTATTTATATTTTGTTTGCCTTCACCTCCCTTATCTCACCTCACTTGCTCATATTGTATATAGACTTATTTTCACTGTATTATTGACTGTATGTTTCTTTTACTCCATGTGTAACTATGTGTTGTTGTATGTGTCGAACTGCTTTGCTTTATCTTGGCCAGGTCGCAATTGTAAATGAGAACGTGTTCTCAATTTGCCTACCTGGTTAAATAAAGGTGAAATAAAATAAAATAAAAATAAAATAAAATTGTGTGTGTGTGTGAGCAGGGAGCAGATTCGGGCAGGCCTGGAGGAGCTCCGTATGGTGCACCCTGGGGGAGACACTTTCATGCACAAAGGGTTCCAAAGGGTGAGTAGTGGATTGGAAGCCAGTAGCTGAAGGTAACTAGGCAACAGCTTGACTTCCTACTGCAAAAATTAGAACAAGATATGTTTCTGTTCCAATAACCATTCTTGTCTCTCTATATGGGTAAAAGCAGAAGACAAAATGCTGTCTCAATTAAGTATTCTTCTAAAAACCCTTCTATCTGCTCCTCCAGGCCAGTGAACAAATCTACTATGCTGGAGACAGTGAGTAAATTATTCTTGTTATTTGCACTTGGAATTTTTTGGGGGGTAGAACTCTCATTATGCTCCCAGTCATAAGCAGACACAGATGAAAAGCTACCAGTACAATTCAAACGTATTGATCCTTGTTGAACCCTTTACCAAGAAACTATGGTATCAGAAGTGTTAGAATTGAAGAGGTGTCAGATTGAATTATCCTATTATTTTCTTCCCCTTCAGTGACAGTACAGTCTGTCCTTTGAGAAGTCTTCTGTTCTGCTCTGTTGTCTTGTTCCAACTGTTGTCTTGTTGTCTTGTCCTGGTCCATCAGGTTTCCGTACAGCCAGCGTCATCATTGCCTTGACAGATGGCGAACTGAGGGAGAACCAGTTCGATCTGGCAGAGAGAGAGGTGAGAGAAATGTTTGTTTTAGACCAGTAGTAATGGATGATCTGTTGGCAATATCTATCTCTACACTCAGAGTGGGCAGAGGGAAAATAGTCAGCCACATTCCACAGGATATTCCAGTCCTGGAAGAGCAGAATTTCATACTCTACTCCCTGTCATCATATGTAATTATTATTGTTAGAGTTGCCTTTCCGTTTATCTCTACAGCTGGTTACATCAGTTATTTCAGCTGGTCACTTCAGCCTTTTAATTACTGGATGTCTCAATCTTGTTTATACATTGGCCGGTGGCCAGTGGTACAGAACTTCCTAGACTTGATTAAATGTCATTGGCTGTGGAAGAACACTCAAAGCACTACATGTAACCATAAACAATCGATAGAGTGGACTGCTACAAAAACGCCTGCACCATTATAGACAGCACACGCCTGTGTCTCCAAACGTTAGTCATGACTTAAGACTAAGTACCTGCATAAACCTGCAGTAAGCAAGCCTTGGACAAATACGCCTTGTCCGAGCCAGAAACGGCCCATACGTCCAAGAGCCTATCTTTCTGTAGCGTAAGGCAGCTCAATGTACATGTATACAGCCCCTGGACAGGACGTTAGTCTGCCACAGGGCCTTACCCCAAATCGATCTCCTTAATGTTGAGTGCCAATCTAACCACCAGGCCACTGAGTTGGTTGCACAAACTAAGAAGGATAGACAGAAACCCATCTGTCTTGCAAGCCTTCCATAGATGCTTCATAAAATCCATCCTCATCCTTTACGGATACACCTTTATACATTATATTATATATATTTAATATATATTATACATGCATTGTATTGTTTTTCGAAGTATCTGACGCCACAAATTAAGTTCTCTCTACGTTGGTCAATATAAAGTTATAAAAGAGCTTTCATGTCTATTTGCGTGTCACTAGGCCGGCCGATCACGTCAACTGGGTGCCTCTGTCTACTGCGTGGGAGTAAAAGACTTTAATGAGACCCAGGTGAGCCACATGTTTCTATTGTGAGCAGGGGATTTAGCAGTTGGCTAGTCTCACATTATTGTTGTTACACTGTTATTAAATAAAGCGTCTTCTCCCTCCCCAGCTTTGGACAATAGCCGACAGTAAGGACCATGTCTTCCCTGTAAATGATGGCTTTGAGGCACTGCAAGGAGTCATTGATTCAGTAAGTAGGGCAACGATGTTAGGGGCTGGTAGAATGATGTAAACATCTGTTCACTATTGTAAGGTATAGTTTCAACATGGTTGAAAGTATACCAAGGCATACATACTTTCAACAAATCTAACTCTAACAGATTTACAGTTTGTGCTGTTCACCGCTGTCTCCATTATCCACATTCTTCTCTCTCTCTCTCTCTCTCTCTCTCTCTCTCTCTCTCTCTCTCTCTCTCTCTCTCTCTCTCTCTCTCTCTCTCTCTCTCTCTCTCTCTCTCTCTCTCTCTCTCTCTCTCTCTCTCTCTCTCTCTCTCTCTCTCTCTCTCTCTCTCTCTCTCTCTCTCTCTCTCTCTCTCTCTCTCTCTCTCTCTCTCTCTCTCTCTCTCTCTCTCTCTCTCTCTCTCTCTCTCTCTCTCTCTCTCTCTCTCTCTCAAGATCCTGAAGAGATCGTGCATTGAGATATTGGCAGCAGAGCCCTCTAGTATCTGTGCAGGAGGTGAGTGGTGTATTGGAGTGGGTTTTATAATGGGCTCCAGCTGCATGACACTATCACTTGTTTATTGATAAGCTGACGACACGGATCAATCCACTATGTGTTTCTACTGTGTCTAATGACACAGCAAGGGGGAAACGGATTGACTTAAATATGTGTTTGACTCTGTGTAAATGAAAAGTGCCAGCTGAAGATAAATAGGCATGGTTAAAACGTTACATCCTCTCTGGATCAGCCTAGCCTGCATTTGGCCTGAATATTGTCCGATTTCAGATAATCACAGATCATTATGGATAATTGGGGAGCTTTTGGCCTCAGAAAATAAGGGCTTGAAAATATTATTATCAACTGTAATTCCTCTTTACCAATGTTATCAAGGTGATCAAATGCCATTGATGATTCTCCCTGTTTTCTCCCATTCATCCTGTCTTAGAGTCCTTCCAGGTGGTAGTGAAAGGAAATGGTTTCTCACATGCTCGTGAGGTGGGGAAGGTCCTTTGTAGCTTCCGCATCAATGACACTCTCACTTTGAGTAAGTGGAAGTTACGGTACCTACAATTTCCGACCATTAACCCTAATGAATCCCATCAGCAACACCCCTGTTTTTAATGAGCAGGAAACAATCTCTAACTTTCACACAGGATTCTAGGTGCAGGGTAATGAGGCTTAGAAAGACATCTATTTCAGCAATGCCACAGTGAGTTGGCTGTTATTGACTGTGTCCTCAGGCTGTGTGAGAAAAAGGCAAAGAGAAAGGATTTCAACCATCCTGAATGAAAGAGCTTAAAGGAATGAGCCTGAAAGAATACTCATTAGTTCAAGCAGGCACCAGTTGGCCTAGCTAGCAAATTATTTTCTGAGAACCATATTTTTCATGGAGCTTGGTGAGAGCCTGGTTGTCCTATGGTTATTTTGCATACAACCTTCCCACAACTTTCTGGGAATGATGCAGGATAGTGGCTTGGCGTTGGAACATTCTCACCACATTTAGTAATTAAGGAATTTTGTTATTTTCTTGGTAATTCATTACTTTACCAGAATGTTTACTTGGGAGTTGAAACATGGTTACATGTCATTTCAATTTTGGTAATGTTCTAGGAACGTTTTCCAACTGGTTTAACATTGGGAATGTTCTCAAATAGTTTAGAGAATGTTAAGAAACATCATTCTTCTGTGGGAATTTCAGTACTTCAGCATCACGTTTCCTACAGGTTTCCTCATAGTTCAATTTAAGACGTTCTCAAATTGTTTCGAGAACGTTAAAACGTTCTATAAAAACCCAAGATACCTTGAGTAAAGTTCAGAGAATGTTCTAAGAATGTTATGCAGTCCATTCTCAGCATCAACAAAACTCTCTATCCTCTATCTTGTTAAGTGAGTTCAGGTGTGCTGGCCGCACCCACTAATTGGCCACACCTGATCTTAATGAGTGTTTGTTTCCTATGAAATTAGGTCTGTTTGAATAGACTAAAATGAACAGCTTTGTATGTGTCAAAGAATGGCATGCTAGCTCCATCCTGGTTCCGCAGTGGACTAATTCTATAGCTAGAGAACAGAAGATTATAGGGTTGAATCTCACTGATGCTGTGTCACAATAAAAAAAAAACATGTTTTTGCATGATTAATACCTAAGGAAATGTATTTCTATGTGTCTATTTCCATGTGTTCTATCTGTGCTTAGTTTAAAAAGTTAACCCAAAATAAGGTAGCAGTATTATTAAAAGTAAGAGCGTTAATTAAACCTCCCATGAAAACTTTAAAGGAACCAGAGTAAAACGTTCTCTGAACCTTGGGCCAATGTAGAGCAGCCAAATCCCACAAGGTGGCCTACACATGACAAAAAATGTGACTTTCGGCCAAGAAAGGACTTCTTTGCAACTGTGGTACAAACCTTTTGATGCAAGACCCTCACTGGCAGCAAATTACAACTAATGGAGTCTGCAGCAGTGCACAAACAGATCTGAGTTAGCGATGTAATGTGGTTTCTTTGTTCCTTTGCATTCATCCACAACTAATATAGCACATCTGCTGTAGGCTGGGTGCCTCTGGGGATCATTGGGGATCAAGCCAGGTAAAAGGTTCTCTGAAGCTTCAAGAGCCAGCATTTATTTCCTGTAGAATGTTCTAATTTCCAATAGATCAAGGTCTTGCAATCACATCCTTTGATAAGCAATCTTAAGTGTAGAGAGCAGTCCAATTCTTACACTGAAGTCTAATTTCTGCATTCTTCCCTCAGGCAGTAGGGGAAATCGGGATATGTTTGCCTTGGCCACAAGCAAGAGCAGCCTGGTCTCATATTATTGTGTATGTAAATCCGAGACACCCATTTAGTATGATACTGTATGTTACATTTCCTATGGTAACTAGTAATTTGTGGATGTCCATCATCCATTTAGTATGATATGTTACGAATTACAATTCATATATGTAACGAATTTGCAAAAAGTACAATATGTTATGAATTTACAAAACGTTAAATAATGTTACGAATTTGCAAAATGTATGATATGTTACGAATTCTACTTTGGTTTGCTAACGTTAGCTAGCTGGCTAACATTAGCTAGGCTAGGGATTAGGGTTAATGTTAGGAGCTATGGGAAGGGTTAGCTAAAAGGGTTAAGGTTAGGGTTAGCTAACATGCTTAGTAGTTGCAAAGTAGCTAAAAAGTAGTAAGTAGTTGAAAAGTTACTAATTGGCTGAAATGCTAAAGTTGTCTGTGATGAGATTCAAACATGCAAACTTTGGGTTGCTAGACCCATGGTTGCTAGACCCAGCCAACCAACCACCCTCCTTTCATTTTTGCCTTAAGCAACCTTCTGCCTTATGTACTGTAGCCAGACCAAACGTAACATATCATACTCATTTCAGTGTCCCGGATATACATTTACTATGTACACCTAGTGTATGAGACCAGGCTGTGAAAAGGGGGTTAGCATGCCTACTGTTCTTACAAATCCTAATGATTTTTGGTCTGTCCACACACACACACACACACACACACACACACACACACACACACACACACACACACACACACACACACACACACACACACACACACACACACACACACACACACACACACACACACACACACACACCTCACTTTCCTTCAGCTGGTTTAATACTTAAGGCTTCTCAGAGGTACGGAGGGAATGTGGATCTCCTGACATTCTGTCAGCCAGGCTAAATAAACCACACTCACGCTGAAGGATTTCAGTTGATTTAAGGTCTAGAAAGACAATAACAAAGCAAGGAATTTTCACAATTTGTCTCAATGTATTTCTATTTGAACTATATTCTTTGAAACAATCTTTGAACTACAACTCGTTGAAATTATGCTAATTTAACTATGATAATTACGTTAATACTACAGTTTGTAAATGAACTAGCTCCAGTACTCTATTCTGCTTGTTTTTATTTTTATTTCCATGCACCTCTTGCTGGATGCATAGCTATAGGATTTCTAGTCTGGGGGATTATCTATATACAGGTGACTTGTCTACTGTATACAGTATTAGGTATTCATATACACACATAATCCAAAGTGTTCTCTTCTATAATCCCATAGTGAAAAGGCCATTGGTAGTGAGAGACACCTACCTTCTGTGCCCAGCTCCCGTATTGGAAGAAGAAGGGACGTAAGTGACTCTTTAACTCTCACATCCCCACTGCTTTAATTGAGGCACGTCAAACCCAACTCATGAAATGCAACCCATCTCTCTTGGTCTCAAGTCAATACAGTATTTTCTCAGAAAAGCAGCTATCCTTGGTCTCTGGAATGAAAAGAGGGATGTGTTGATTAGAGGAAAACAAATAAACAGTGTAGGTAATTATACCCTCCCTCACCTCTCACTTCCTCTCACCTCCTCCATCCCATCTCACCTCCCCATCCCCTCTCTCCCTCCTTCTCATCTCCCTATCCCTTCTCTCTCACCTATCCCTCTCTCTCTCACCTCTCCCGCTCCCTCCCTCCCCATACCCTCTCTCACCTCTCCCTCCTCATCTCCCTATCCCCTCTCTCTCACCTCTCCATCTCCCTCCCTCTCACCTCCCCATCCTCTCTTTCACCTCTCCCTCCCTCCCGCTCACCTCCCCTATCCCCTCTCCCCTCCTCCCTCCTCTCCATACCCTCTCTCACCTCTCCCTCACCTCCCCATCTCACCTCTCTCACCTCTCCATCTCCCTCACTCTCACCTCCCCATCACCTCCTCCATCCCCTCTCTCTCACCTCTCCCCTCACTCTCACCTCCCCATCCTCTCTTTCACCTCTCCCTGCTTCCCGCTCACCTCCACTATCCCCTCTCACTTCTCCCCTCCCCTCTCACCTCCCTCAGGGAAGCTACCCTCCACGTCAGTATGAACAATGGCCTGAGTTTCATATCTAGCTCTGTCACCATCACCACAGTCAGCTGTGTAAGTACCAACCCTTCTCCAACTCTCTACACAGGAAAATCTCTCAACCATGGCTACATGTAGTATTGTGCTTCTAATGGAATGGTTTATTTGAGTACTTTACTCTTCTGTATCTATTCCTAGGAGGTGACAGAGCTTGTGTTCAAGCAGAGTAAGTACACCCGGTTCAAACCTTATTTCTTCTCTCTGCCTCCCCTAGTCTGATGGGACGTTCTTGGCCATAGCTCTGCTCATCCTGCTGCTCCTGCTGACGCTGGCTCTGCTCTGGTGGTTCTGGCCTCTCTGCTGCACAGTGGTAACATCTCTCTCATTATCAACCTCTCACATTCAAAACCATTTCCTGTACCCAAGCAGAGACTCTGCCATGTATGCATGTGTCAATAGGATAATCATTAACTCCTGTGGAAAATAATATTAGGATTCCGTGTCTTTTCCATCTTTGCAGATCATCCATGAGCCTCCATCTCCAGTAATGGAGGACAGCTCAGTGAGTAAAGCTTTTTTTTCTTATTTACTCTATCTAGGCCCGTGCCTCCTGTAGAGTTGAAACTAGAGGTCGACCGATTAATCGGAATGGCCGATTTAATTAGGGCCAATTTCAAGTTTTCATAACAATCGGAAATCAGTAATTTTGGATGCCGATTTTGACGAATATTTTTTTTTTTACACCTTTATTTAACTAGGCTAGTCAGTTAAGGACACATTCTTATTTTCAATGACAGCCTAGGAACGGTGGGTTAACTGCCTTGTTCAGAGGCAGAACGACAGATTTTTACCTTGTCAGCTCAGGGATTCAATCTTGCAACCTTACGGTTAACTAGTCCAACGCTCTAACCACCTGCCTCACGAGGAGCCCGCCCGAATGCAGTAAGAAGCCAAGGTAAGTTGCTAGCTAGCATTAAACCGATCTTATAAAAAACAATCAATCAATCAATCATAATCACTAGTTATAACTACACATGGTTGATGATAATACTAGTTTATCTAGCGTGTCCTGCGTTGCATATAATCGATGCAGTGCGCATTCGCGAAAAAGGACTGTCGTTGCTCCAACGTGTACCTAACCATAAACATCAATGCCTTTCTTAAAATCAATACACAGAAGTATATATTTTTAAACCTGCATATTTAGCTAAAATAAATCCAGGTTAGCAGGCAATATTAACCAGGTGAAATTGTGTCACTTCTCTTGCGTTCATTGCACGCAGAGTCAGGGTATATGCAACAGTTTGGGCCGCCTGGCTCATTGCGAACTAATTTGCCAGAATTTTACGTAATTATGACATGACATTTAAGGTTGTGCAATGTCACAGGAATATTTAGACTGATGGATGCCACCCGTTAGATAAAATACGGAACGGTTCTGTATTTCACTGAAAGAAAAAAAAAATTGTTTTCGAGATGATAGTTTCCGGATTCGACCATATTAATGACCTAAGGCTCATATTTCTGTGTGTTATTATGTTATAATTAAGTCTATGATTTGATAGAGCAGTCTGACTGAGCGATGGTGGGCACCAGCAGGCTCGTAAGCATTCATTCAAACAGCACTTTCGTGCGTTTTGCCAGCATCTCTGCTGTTTATGAATTCAAGCCTATCAACTCCCGAGATTAGGCTGGTGTAACCGATGTGAAATGGCTAGCTAGTTAGCGGGGTGCGCGCTAATAGCGTTTCAAACGGCACTCGCTCTGAGACTTGGAGTAGTTGTTCCCCTTGCTCTGCATGTGTAACGCTGCTTCGAGGGTGGCTGTTTTCGATGTGTTCCTGGTTCGAGCCCAGGTAGCGACGAGGAGAGGGATGAAAGCTATACTGTTACACTGGCAATACTAAAGTGCCTATAAGAACATCCAATAGTCAAAGGTATATGAAATACAAATTGTATAGAGAGAAATAGTCCTATAATTCCTATAATAACTACAACCTAAAACTTCTTACCTGGGAATATTGAAGACTCATGTTAAAAGGAACCACCAGCTTTCATTCTGAGCAAGGAACTTAAACGTTAGCTTTCTTACATGGCACATATTGCACTTTTACTTTCTTCTCCAAAACTTTGTTTTTGCATTATTTACACCAAATTAAACATGTTTCATTATTTATTTGAGGCTAAATTGATTTTATTGATGTATTATATTAAGTTAAAATAAGTGTTCATTCAGTATTGTTGTAATTTTCATTATTACAAATCCTTTTTTCCCTTCTTTTTTAAAATAAATCGGCCGATTAATCGGTATCGGCTTTTTTTGGCCCTCCAATAATCGGTATCGGTATCGGCGTTGAAAAATCATAATCGGTCGACCTCTAGTTGAAACACCACTATCGTACCATAAAATCAGACTCTCTGTGTCTCTCTCTGTCTCCTGTTGTCTGATCTGAAAACAGCTGGCAGCCTCTGCCTCAAAGAGCTCTGAGAACCTGTAGAAGCATAATAGGGATTAGACTGAGTTATTGACTCACAGCTGAAATCTTCCATTTTGACCCGACACAAGTTCCACTCAATGGTGCTGGATGCAGCCAGGACCAGACTGGGCAAATTGTCTGATCTTGTTTTTAAAAAAAATAAAAAATTCTGTCCGGTAAACTGGATAGCAGCCCAGCTCTTTAGGTAGAGAGGAGTTTAGTTATGCTACAAGTTGAGTTACAACTATTTTCAGGCTCTCAGACATGGTTGGAGCTTCTAACAGGGTGCCTCCCTGGCCACACCACACAGGGATGCCATGCTACCTATTTCTTTGTGAGACTTGGTTGAACGTGATCAGGACATCAAGTTTAGCATGATGCCTGCCTTACTTGTTTGGAACAATACCACTGGTATTGTGGACTTGAACTGGCTGAAGGGAATGGTAGGCATCTGATATTATGAACATTTTAGGGCAAAGCTACCATCTGAGGGATCTATTTTCCCCCTTGTTAGGATGAGGATGAGGACGGGTGTCCCAAGAAGAGGTGGCCCACTGTGGATGCCTCCTACTACGGTGGCCGAGGTGTGGGTGGCATCAAGAGAATGGAGGTGAGAAAGACATTCACTGACTGTTTTACTCGGCCTGGTGTGCCCTTTATCCAACTACGGCTCAGACCTGGTCATTATATTACCCTTCCCCTGACACTGACTGTCTGCTGTTGCTTGTCCTTGCTCAGGTCCGCTGGGGTGACAAGGGCTCCACTGAGGAGGGGGCCAAACTGGAGAAAGCCAAGAATGCCCGTGTCAGGATGCCAGAGCAGGAGTTTGACATGCCACCAACACACACTTTCAACAATGGCATTCACAAACCTATCAGTCCCCAGAAATGGTACTCTCCTATAAAGGTATTGTATCCAGCTAGCATATTTGGTTCCTTGGAAGTTGTGTGAAGCTATGTTAATTATAGGTAATAAAAGAATGTTCTGAGAACATGTTTCAATAAGACTTCTAATAACACTGCTAGCTTAGGTTAACTGTTTTGAACTCCAAGCACAGATCGGACACACGGACATGTATTTGCTTAAGCATTAATTATGCAAACACATCCCTTTTTATTGTGGCACACCCTCAGTGAGATTCAAACCCATGATCTTCTGTTCTCTATCCATGGAATTAGCCCACTGCACCACCGGGATGGAGCTAAAATCTCATGTTTTTTTTTACACATACAAAGCTTTTCATTTTAGTCTATTCAAACAGACCCCATTTCAAAGGAAACAAGACTCATTAAGATCTGGTGTGGCTAATTAGTGGGCGCGGCCAACACACCTGAACACGCTTAACAAAAGATATAGGTTAGTGAGAGTTTTGTTGACGCTGAGGACGGAATGTATATGTTTTAAAATAACATTCTTAGAATGTTCTTTGAATGTTAATGTTTTCTAGAACGTTGTTTCTTAATGTTCTTGAAACAATTTGAGAACATTACTTTAAATAGAACCATGAGGAAACCTGTAGGAAATTCCCACCTAAGAAATGTATAGTTCTCAGAACATTATGCATCAGCTGGGTATCCTGCACAATTCCCAGAACTTTGTGGGAAGGTTGCATGCAAAATAATCATAGGATAACCACACTCTCACCAAGCTTGAAGAAACATATAGTTCTTAGAATGTTATGTGCTAGCTGGGACAGTAGTAGTCTGGTGGTAGTCCTGTACTTAGGAGGTCAACATTTCCTTGGTACACCATAAAAGGTACACTTTATAGTTGAGTAGGGGAATAACAACAAAGGTGCAGTATCTTTCAATTGAAATAAAATTCAATCATATGCACTTCATCTTAAACATTACACGGTTTACCATACAAGGTTGAGTTTTGGGGAATTGAGTGAGACAAAAGCAAGAACACAATTGCAGTACCTTCCACTCACATACAATCATATGCACTCTAAATTGAATGGAAAACATTGTTAGTAAACTTCTACCATTGTGGTCCTCTGTAGCTCAGTTGGTAGAGCATGGCATTTGCAGCACCAGGATTGTGGGTTGGATTTCCCACTCCCAAATAAATGTATGCACGCATGACTAAGTCTCTTTGGATAAAAGCATCTGCTAAATGGCATTTATTCTTATTATACAGTGCCTTCGGTAAGCATTCAGACCTCTTCCCCTTTTCCACATTTTGTTACGTCACAGCCTTATTCTAAAATGGATTAAACTTTTTTTTTTTTTTTTGCAATCTACACACAATACCCCTTAATGACAAAGCGAAACAGGCTTTTAGACATTTTTACACAAGTGAACTCAATCTAGTTTCTACAACTTGATTGGAGTCCACCTGTGGTAAATTCAATTGATTGGGCATGATTTGGAAAGGCACACACCTGTCTATATAAGGTCCCACAGTTGACAGTGCATATCAGAGCAAAAACCAAGTCATGAGAATTGTCCATAGAGCTCCGAGACAGAATTGTGTCCAGGCACAGATATGGAGAAGGGTACCAAAACATTTCTGCAGCATTGAAGGTCCCCAAGAACACAGTGGCCTCCATCATTCTTAAATGGAAGAAGTTTGGAACCACCAAGACTCTTTCTAGAGCTAGCCGCCTGGCCAAACTGAGCAATCGGGGGAGAAGGGCCTTGGTCAGGGAGGTGACCAAGAACCCGATGGTCACTCTGACAGAGCTCTAGAGTTCATCTGTGGAGATGGGAGAACTTTCGAGAAGGATAACCATCTCTGCAGCACTCCACCAATCAGGCCTTTATGGTAGAGTGGCCAGACGAAGAGAAAGAGAAATTAAAGAGAAATCCACAAACTCAATTCAGAATTGACTCCAACCCCCACCAAAGCCCAATCTATGATGAACACACTTCTTAATTAGTTGCAGCCTTCCTGTAGTGTCATTGTTTCCAGGAAGTTTGCTTCAAAACATCTCAGTCAGCTGGATGAGTGGTTATATGAACCAGACATGAACTGAGCTGACCTCAGGAAGATGAGATCTGCAGAGCAGAGGGAAGCTGGTGCTAGTCCCAACACAATACATTCCTTGCCCTTTATCTCTACTTACTCTCCTCACTGACTATTATGTCATGGAGCATAGCTTTCGATATTCAAACAGCACCAGACAGTCAGCCAGCCAGACACACACAGATAGTTGTTAGACTGATCAAAAGACCTGTATACTGGCATATACAGAATATAAACAAACCAGAGCGGAGTAAAGCATCTGACAGGCATACAGGCGGGCAATATTGTTATTACCATATTGTCATCTACTATGTAACATTCTTCTCTTTCATTTATTGTGCCCATCTCTGTTCAGGGCAAGCTGGATGCTCTGTGGGTGTTTCTGAGGAAAGGCTATGATAGGGTGTCTCTGATGAGACCCTATCCTGGAGACAAGGTAAGACACAAAAAACAAACGGCATAGAGAAAGACACGTCCCACACTTGCTACCAGCTGTCACTGCACTGTACGGGATGATACGAGGATATGCAGAGTCATGGAAGGCACTTTTAGCAACTCAATAAGAAAGCCAGTGTGTGACTGAGGCTTACATGTAGGTCAGAGAAGGATAGCTTCCAGGGGCTTTTCCTTCAGAGCTCTACTAAGGGATGGCAAGGCCCACTGGCCCAGCACTTCATTATTCTGTTATGTAAGTAAAGTATAAAAAAATGCAATCAGATGAAACAGTTTAGGAGGCAGAGACCACACCATGTAATGCCTAGGCCCCCTCCGTTGCAAATCCTCAACAGAAAGAACTCAAACCCCTGGAAAATTGTGGGAAAGAAGGAGGTCTGGAGCCAAGACCACAGTCAGAGGAGCAAAGCAGACAGAATGGAAAATAGAGAGGGGGAGGCTTTAGTACCATCTTTCTTTTTTATTCTCTTTCTGCACTTGACATTTTTTTTGCAATGGTTCTCCCAGCAGTTTCTTCAAACTTTTTTTCTCCATCAAAACTATTCCACCAGGCAGCTGAGGAGAGTGGGAATTTTGATGAACTCCTTACAAACTCATCACGTTGGCAGTTTTGGAAGCCAATTAAAGATTTTAAATGCCTTCAATGCCCATTTCTTCATTAAATCATCTGCCCTGGACAAATGCTTTTAAAACACTTCCAGCCAGGCAGTAAATAACCCACTAGAAAGGTTGCAGCTGATTGTAATAATAACGGTGTACAGACAGAGCGGCTGTGAGGAAGGCATAACGTATCCTGGCATATACAGGCTGAAGAAGCTGAGGTGCTAATATTGCGCCAACCTGAAGGAATGTGTTTAAATCTGCTGAAGCCATTAAGGACAGATGACTAGTCACTACCCACATCCCCACCTTCCCGTAACTCAAGCCTAGCTGGGAGTTTTGTTTTTATATGGCCTCAATGACAGCTGTGGATAGGAGGATAGGGCGAACCATCCACACAATTCCCTCTTCCCATCTTTCATAAGCTGTTGCTACCTCAGTAAATCTCCTTGTTTTTTTTGACTGAACTGGACATTTACAGCCAAACAAAAGACAAGATGGAGTCAGCATAATATTCAGAAAGGAAAACAATGAAGAAGATAATGAGAGATTGGTCATACTAATTAGAATATGTTCAAAGATTCATCCACCCAGGACACATACATTAACATTGAGGAATATACATTGTCAGTAACAGGCCTCATTAGGATATGTGTTGATGATAATGTATCCCCGATAACAATCCGGACATACCCCAACCAAATGGAGATATCCGTACCAGGCTAGAGCCCGTACTGCAGCATTCAATGTCAGCAGAATGAACCCCGATGACTCCATGGTGCGTGACATGTACAAGGCAAGCATGTACGAGCTCCGCAAATCGATTAGGGACGCAAAAAGTTAATACAGACTCAAACTTCAATTGATGTTTGGACAACTCAGACTCTCAACGCATCTGGCAAGGACTACAGACCATCGCGGACTACAAAGGCAAATCCAGCTGTGTGGTATCCACCGAAGCCTCCCTCCCAGACGAGCTCAACACATTCTATGCTCGCTTCGAGGCAGACAATACCGAGCCATCCAGGAGGACTCTCGCTGCTCCGGACGACCAGGTGCTTTCGCTCTCCGAGGCTGATGTGAGGGAAAACTCTCAAAAGAGTGAACACCTAGATGGCATCCCTGGCTGCTTCTTCAGAGTGTGTGCTGACCAGCTGGCATACGTCTTCTCTGACATCTTCAACCTGTCCCTCTTCCAGGCTGTAGTCTCCACCTGCTTCAAGGTGCCCAAGGAAAACTAAGTGACATGCCCAAATGACTATCGCCCCCATCGCACTCACTCCATCATGAAGTGCTTCGAGAGGCTGGTCGTGGCCCACATCAATGCCAGCATGCCAGGCACACTGGACCCACTCCAATTTGCCTACTGCTCCAACAGATCCCCGGAAGATGCCATTTCCATTTCTAATCACATGGATGTTACACATCTGGACAAGAGGAACCCTTATGTGAGAATGCTCTTCCTTGACTACAGTTCAGCATTCAACACTATTGTTCCCTCCAAGCTCAGAGCCCTGGGTCTGGACACCACCCTCTGCAACTGGATCCTGGACTTCCCGATAGGCAGACCAGACCACAGGTTGTGACGATTGGCAACAACACCTTCTCCACACTGACTCTTAACACAGGGGCCCCCCAGGGGTGTGTCCTCAGCCCTCTACTGTACTCCCTGTTAGAGGTTATCATTGATCCACCTGTACCCGAATACCCGAGACACGATCCGGGACCTGCGTGGGTTCGGATCCAGAATTCTAAATAATGTCACAGGTCTGGGTCGGATCTGATATGATTGTCACATTTCTTGGGGTAGGTGTAATTTTAACTGACTTGTTCAAAAGTTTGGGGTCACTTAGAAATGTCCTTGTTTTTGAAAGAAAAGCTAATTTTTTGTCCATCAAAATAACAGAAATACAGTGTAGACGTTGTTAATGTTGTAAATGACTATTGCAGCTGGAAACAGCATAATAAGACACAGCCCCATGTCACAAGGATCTGTACACAATTCCTGGAAGCTGAAAATGTCCCAGTTCTTCCATGGCCTGCATACTCACCAGACATGTCACCCATTGAGCATGTTTGGGATGCTCTGGATCGACGTGTACAATTAACAGCCTGATCAACTCTATGCGAAGGAGATATGTCGCGCTGTCTGAGGAAAATGTTGGTTACACCAGATACTGACTGGTTTTCTGATCCATGGCCCTACTTATTTTTTTAAAGGTATCTGTGACTAACAGTTGCATATCTGTATTCCCAGCCATGTGAAATTCATAGATTAGTGCTTAAGGAATTTATTTAAATTTGCTAATTTCCTTATATGAACTGTAGCTCAGTAAAATTGTTAATTGTTGCATGTTGCATTTATATTTTTGTTCAGCTCATCTCCGTTCCACAATGACAGTGTAGAAGTAATACCATAACCTGTCCAATAGATGGCAAGGTGTAGGCCTGTTCAAAGCACAAACAAATATGGATTATGTGATCTTAATATTGTGGTATCTGGATCAGAATGATCTTATCGGATCCTTTTCTGAAAAACTTTGTCAAAATCAATCAGATTGTATGGCAAAAAAAGGAGATTACAGAATCTAGGTCATTCTGATACAGATTAAATGTTTTTAAAAATTGGGCCCAAGTTGCACATCTTATGTTTCTGCATTTATTTGACACTACTCAATATAATAACTGACTGGATACATTTACCCTACATGACCAAAAGCATGTGGACTCCTGCTCGTCGAACATCTCATTCCAAAATGATGAGCATTAATATAAAGTTAGTCCCCCCTTTGCTACTATAACAGCCTCCACTCTTCTGTCAAGGCTTTCCACTAGATGTTGGAACATTGCTGCGGGGACTTGCTTCCATTCAGCCACGAGAGCATTAGTGAGGTCGGGCACTGATGTTGAGCAATAAGGCTTGGCTCTCAAACAGCGTTCCAATTCATCCCAAAGGTGTTCGATGGGGTTGAGGTCAGGGCTCGGTGCAGGCCAGTCAAGTTCTTCCACACCAATCTTGACAAACCATTTCTGTATGGATCTCGATTTGTGCACCATGAAAAAAAGCCCCAAACCATTATTCCTCCTCCACCAAACTTTACAGTTGGCACTATGCATTCGGTCAGGTAGCTTCCTGGAATCTGCCAAACCTAGATTCGTCTGTTGGACTGCCAGATGGTGACGTGTGAGTCATCACTCCACTGCTCCAGAGTCCAATGGCGACAAGCTTTACACCACTCCAGCCGATGCTTGGCATTGCGTATGGTGAGGTTATGCTTGTGTGCGGCTGCTCGGCCATGGAAACCCATTTCATGAAGCTCCCGTTTAACAGTTCTCGTGCTGAAGTTGCTTTTGTTTCCACTTCACAATAACAGCACTCACAGTTGTCCGGGGCAGCTCTTGCAGGGCAGAAATTTGATGAACTGACTTGCTGGGAAGGTGGCATCCTATGACGGTGCCATGTTGAAAGTCACTGAGCTCTTCAGTAAGGCTATTGTACTGCCAATGTTTGTCTATTGAGATTGCATGGCTGTGTTCTTGATTTTATACACTTTTCAGCAACGGGTGTGGCTGAAATAGTCGAGTCCACAAAGGGGGAGACAGTATACGGCAGTAAATTTAACGTAATGAAGCTTTAATTATCAGAATAAAGAACGTTTTTAAGCCTTACCATTTTAGTTACATTTGAAATATCTCGGTTGTAGTGCCTTTCACCTTTCTAAATCCACCCTTTCTGTGGGTTCAATATTGTCCTGATTTTATGCATCAAAGCTATATTAATCACTGCCTTTAGAATTTTGAAAAAGACAAAAACAACATTTAATCCTGATTCAACTGGAAGTTCAGAATGTCATTTTTTTAGTTTTGAAAGACCACATTTTTTAAGACTGCCTCTTATTGCTCTCTTCCCTGTTTTATCCCTCTCTCCTAATTTACAGGGCAGGTGCATTAGCTTCACCCGGGTGAAATCCTACCCTGCTCCTCGTTATCCAATCTACCACCAGCCCTCCACACCAATCTACAGTCTGCCTCACACCTACAGTCACGCTTCCTCACATGACACCCTCTCCCACATGCCCCCCTCTCCCACCTCCACTCTTCCACCCTTGCCATCCACCCCCCCTCCGTCCTGCATCACCCCCCCTCCAAACCAAGCTCTGCCCCCAACTTCTGTAAGTCCTCCCCTACCTGTTGCTCCACCCAACCCTCCACCTGCTTTTTCTCCGACCCCTCAGGCCCCACCCTCATGCAGAGCCCCTCCCCCTTCCCGCCCTCCCCCACACCCATCTGACCAATTTCTCTGAGGAAAAAGGAAGGAAGGCCAATGCATCTGTTAAAGAACTGAGCAGCAAGGACCCTAAGGGCCCCTGAAAATATCCCAAATACTGTGCCTTTCTCTTCTCCACCAATCCAAACCACTATCAACAGATTGACAGGCAGGACAGCAAGCCCAGCTCTACTTCACTCAACGGTTCAGAGAGAAGCTGAGCAATTGATCTGTAAAACAAAGTTCCATTAGATGTTCCATGTTCTCTATTCTAACTGATCAGGAAGTTGTGTCATTTTTTTTTACTGTAAGACTCACGAGACTACAGTGAAGTTAATGCCAACTCTTTACTGCTTTGCTTAAATCAATGGAAGCAGAATATTTACATCTTTAGCAGAAGTGATAAACAAAGTATATCATAAGTTAAAAGATCAATGGCTCAGCTTTTAACTCTGTCTTTTATGTGTTATATAGGTACATCTTACATGCTGATTGATACAAACCTATGTGTATTATGGATGAATCACTGAATGAATGAATGCATTTTTTAAATAAATCAATCAATAAGTATATTGCAAGGAATGACAAACATGTCAGACACATTAGCAATGAGGAAAACCTCTGACTGGGGAAGAACGGATTACTTTGTTTGTTTGTTTACACAGAAATCATGTGACAAGTTTTTAAAGCCAAAGGAATGAAAAGCATGTCCTGTGGACTGTTAAATGCACAATATGTGATTTCAACAGCCGGATCCTGCTACTTTGAACCTTTTACATTGTTACAAAAAACACTAACAACCTTAGATATTGGGTTATGGCAGTTGTACGGAGCTCATACGGCACTACTGTAATATATGTCATTAATTCAAATTACCATTGTAAATCACCAAATCTGACAGATTATGCCTTTAAAATCAGCATGGCTGACCTACCATTGGCCAAATCAGGGACCAGCCAGAGCACACTCACCTTTTGACGTGACCTTTGGCTGTTGTTAAATGGGGAATTTTGTTGTGTAACCATTCCTACAGTAGTACTAGGAATGAGGATCTCTGTGAATCCACTAGGGTCTAATTCCATTTCCAATCCAGATAAGTGTGTATTGAATATGTGCTTACTGAGTACCTCCAATTAATGTATAGAATGTGCAGACTGCATCCAAAACCAGCCAGTCCTTTTTCAGATTGTAATAAAATATTGAATTTCAGAACACAGAGTGCCTGTTATGTCATTCATTATCACTGATAAGCTTCACCTATATCCTAGAACTAACCAAAATGACATAGTGTATTAGAGCAGAGTAGACAGATAAAGTTCAGGAAAAGTAAGGACGCTGTAGGCTATTTCACGCGGAGTACTTAACGTCAAACAGAATGCGTCTCAGAGGAAATAGCTCGACATGAATAATGCATTGAGAAGACCGTACTGGGTTTGAGGTGAGACTGATAAATCAGTAAATAGCCCCTGTACAATGAGCTTTGTGTGTTTGTAATATCATTTTAGATGAACTCTCATGTTATCTCCCACTGCTCTCCCAGTTCATCTTCCCTGGCCCAGATAGACACACAAGAGGTGCGTTCAGTACAACAAAACAGAAATGGTACTGTACTGAGCGACCAGTTGAAAAACTGTGTGATTATGGTGGCTTAGAGGGATAATGTGTATGGTGTGTGCTGCACAAGTTTTGAAATTTCAAATGGTCACATCCATACGGATCAGGCCATACCCACCAAACAGAAGCAAGCATACTTTAAAAAGGCTGTTGAAGAACGGTAAGCACCGTTTGAAAGTGATTTTCCTTTAACTTTCTACCTGGGCTTTGCCCCTTTCATATTTATTTTGATCCTGACAAACTCCCCAGTCCCTGCCGATGACAAGCATATCCATAACATGATGCTGCCACCACAATATTTTAAAATAGAGAGGGCTTCACTTTGTGTTTTGTTGCATTTGATTTGACCAAAACCTGTAGTGTTTAATTTAGAATGGATAACAGAATGGATCATTTGGAGTGGAATTTTTAACACAGGCTCCTTCTTTTCACTTTATCATACAGGCCAGTAATGTGGAGTGAATGCAATGTTTTTGATCCCTTTGTATTTATGTATTGTGGTGGCAGCATCATGTTATGGGTATGCTTGTCACTGGCAGATACTGAAGTGTGTGTTAAAATCTAAAGAAATATGAAAGGAGAACAAAGCCCAGGAAAAAAGTTAAAAGGAAAGCCTTCCTCTTCTGAAAATCGAACACTGGGATAGTTTTATTTTTGAGCGTGGCAATTACATAAATTTGAATGCCAAAGACACACTAGAATGGCTTTCCAAGGGGTATTGAGTGTTCGAATGGTCCAGTCTCAGTCCTGACTTAAATCAGCTTAAAAATCAGAAACAAGGTTTGAATATTGTTGTCCATCAATGATTCCCATCCAAATTTACTGAGCTTCAGCAATTTTGACACCCAAAAATGTATATACCGTATGTTGTACAAGGTTGGTAGAATCTTATTCAAAATGATTCACTGCTGTAATGGCTGCCAAAGGTGCTGCCAAATATCCAATCGATACATCCTCATTTTGTATTATGTTAGGATTTTTTTTTTTTAATCTCGATTTTTTTTCATTCGTTTATGTTGATCGATAGGAATAAAAATGTAATATAATCCATTTTATGATCACATTTTGAGGCAGCAACATGTGAAGACTGTGCAAGGGGTGTGTAGACTTTCATTAGCGACTGTACTGTATATCTTTAATACCTCTGGATATATCCACCATCTGCCAAGACCCGGTGCAGTGTTCCTGCCAGCACAGAGACGATACACCTGCTCTAAAAGATTCATGCCCCAAGCTACCTATGCTTAGAACACTTCCTGGATGCTGACCAAGTCATTTGCTTGAGATTAGCCTTAAGGAGTTAACAGTGGCTAATAGAAAATGCTTATCCAAATTTTTCCCAGACATGCCACTATGCAAATCTTATTAGTAACCCTAACATGTAATCCATATTGCTTTAGTCCTCAACTGGCAGCTTCATTAAATAGTACCCGCAAAACACCAGTCTCAATGTCAACAGTGAAGAGGCGACTCCGGGATGATGGCCTTCTAGGCAGAGTTGTAAAGAAAAAGCCATATCTCAGACTGGCCAATAAAAAGAAAAGAATAAGATGGGCAAAAGAACACAGACACTGGACAGAGGAACTCTGCCTAGAAGGCCAGCATCCCAGAGTCGCCTCGTCATTCACTGTTGACGTTGAGACTGGTGTTTTGCAGGTACTATTTAATGAAGCTGCTAGTTGAGGACTTGTGAGGCATGTGTTTCTCAAACTAGACACTCTAATGTACTTGTCCTCTTGCTCAGTTGTGCACCAGGGCCTCCCACTCTTTCTATTCTGGTTAGAGCCAGTTTGCGCTGTTCTGTGAAGGGAGAAGTACACAGCGTTGTACGAGATCTTCAGTTTGTTGGCAATTTCTCGCATGGAATAGCCTTCATTTCTCAGAACAACATTTTTAGCCTGTAATCGAACCCACAAATGCTGATGCTCCAGATACTCAACTAGTCTAAAAAAGGCGAGTTTTATTGCTTCTTTAATCAGAACAACAGTTTTCAGCTGTGCTAACATAATTGCAAAAGGGTTTTCTAATGATCAATTAGCTAATCCAAGTTTATAATTTTAAAAGGCTAACACAACGTGCGATTGGAACACAGGAGTGATGGTTGCTGATAATGGGCTTCTGTACGCCTATGTAGATATTCCAATAAAAAAAGCAGCCATTTCCAGCTACAATAGTCATTTACAACATTAACAATGTCTACACTGTATTTCTGATCAATTTGATGTTATTTTAATGGACAGAGCATGTGTGTGTGTGTGTGTGTATATACATACAGTTGATACAGTCGGAAGTTCACCTACACTTAGGTTGGAGTCATTAGAACTAGTCTTTCAACCATTCCACAAATTTCTTGTTAACAAACTATAGTCTTAGTAGATGTCCTAACCGATTTGCCAAGTCATTTTCCCAACAATTGTTAACAGACAGATTATTTCACTTATAATTCACTGTATCACAAATCCAGTGGGTCAGAAGTTTACATACAAGTTGACTGTGCCTTTAAACAGCTTGGAAAATTCCAGAACATGATGTCATGGCTTTAGAAGCTTCTGATTGACTCAAATTATGTAAATTAGCCTATTGGACCTGTGGATGTATTTCAAGGTCTACCTTCAAACTCAGTGCCTCTTTGCTTGACATCGTGGGAAAATCAAAAGAAATCAGCCAGGACCTCAGAAAAAAAATTGTAGACCTCCACAAGTCTGGTTCATCCTTGGGGGCAATTTCCAAATGCCTGAAGGTACCACGTTCATCTGTACAAACAATAGTACGCAAGTATAAACACCATGGGACCACGCAGCCGTCATACCGCTCAGGAAGGAAACGCGTTGTCTCCTAGAGATGAACGTATTTTGGTGCAAAAAGTGCAAATCAATCCCAGAACAACAGCAAAGGACCTTGAAGATGCTGGAGGAAACGGGTACAAACGTATCTATATCCACAGTAAAACGAGTCCTATATCGACATAAAGGCTGAAAGGCTGCTCAGCAAGGAAGAAGCCACTGTTCCAAAACCACCATAAAAAAGCCAGACTACGGTTTGCAACTGCACATGGGGACAAAGATTGTACATTTTAGAGAAATGTCCGCTGGTCTGATGAAACAAAAATAGAACTGTTTGGTCATAATGACCATTGTTATGTTTTGGAGGAAAAAGGGGGAGTCTGCAAGCCGAAGAACACCATCCCAAACGTGAAGCACGTGGGGTGGCAGCATCATGTTGTGGGGGTGCTTTGCTGCAGGAGAGACTGGTGCACTTCACAAAATAGATGGCATCATGAGGAAGGACAATTATGTGGATATATTGAAGCAACATCTCAAGACATCAGTCAGGAAGTTAAAGCTTGCTCGCAAATGGGTCTTCCAAATGGACAATGACCCCAAGCATACTTCTAAAGTTGTGGCAAAACGGCTTAAGGACAACAAAGTCAACTTATTCGAGTGGCCATCACAAAGCATTGACCTCAATCCTATAGAATATTTGTGGGCAGAACTGAAAAAGCGTGTGCGAGGCCTACAAACCTGATTCAGTTACACCAGCTCCGTCAGGAGGAATGGGCCAAAATTCACCAAACTTATTGTGTGAAGCTTGTGGAAGGCTACCCGAAACATTTGACCGAAGTTAAACAATTTAAAGGCAATGCTGCCAAATACCAATTGAGTGTATGTAAACATCTGACCCACGGGGAAAAGTGATGAAATAAATAAAAGCTGGAATAAATCCTTCTCTGTACTATTATTCTGATATTTGACATTCTTAAAATAAAGTGGTGACCCTAACTGACCTAAGACAGGGAATTTTTACTAGATTTAATTCAGTAAATTGTGAAAAACTGAGTTTAAATGTATTTGGCCAAGGTGTATGTAAACTTCCGACTTCAACTGTACAGCTGGTCTACTGCTACATGTGAGCCCCAATTGTCATAAAAATGTGTAATTCCACATGTCAGACCCAATTTATACACAGGTCTACACCTGTACTTCAGGTCCAAATTACACACGGTACCTAAAGTCTGCACCTGTGCTTGAACCCAATTAGTCAACTAAGCCTGGCCTAAGCCTGAATACTCAAACTGTAAACCAAGTCTACCCTGCACCTCAAGTACAAACCAGGTCTACACCGTTGACTGAGTCCCAATACTAATATAACCCAGATCTACACCTGCATATCTCAGCCCAAATACCCATAAAAACCAGGTGTACACCTGTGGCTACGTCCCAGTACTCTGATAAACCAGGTCTACCCTTGTGAAAGAGACACTAAACAAACCTATTGACATTACATATTTAAGTTATATTACACTAATTGAGTGTATGTGTCTACATATGGCCAATTCTCCCTGAAATAACAAAATATGACATTTACAATTAAAATCATTGATTTAAACATGTGTAAAGGCTAATGGATAATGGTAAAGTCATCTTGATCATGTATATCCATTACCCAACTCAACTTCATTTAAAAAAATAATAATAATCTGCTATGAATTTCGAGCCACTATATTTTCCCATTGGTCACAAATATGACAGCTAAGATATTTTCATATACCACGAGCATCAGGGATGTAATGTATCAAAAATGAAGGCACATATGTAAACTAGACCCTTTAAAAATGACAGGTACAAAGACAATATTTAAACATTTCAACAATGTATTTGTTTTTTTAAGCAGTTGAATACAGACTTCTAGTACCAAATGTTTCTGTAAAAGTACACCTTGGAGATGAATGCTTGTGGTCTTGTTACCATTTTGAGAAATCGTATGGAACATCTCTGAATCACACTAGACACATTCATAATATAATACTTATTTTTTATAAGTACAACTTTAACTTCTCTAGAGCCTGTAAAGTACAAACGCTTTTCCCCCCTGTGACTGATAGATTAAAATGGGTTAAATGAGATATTATAGGACACAGAGACACAATCCTGTCGAGAGTGACCTCATATAGGCATGCCTGTGGCAAATCACTGCGCCAACGGCAACGAGCTAAACTAGGTGGCAGAGGGGTTGGAGGCAGTAAAAGCAAAGGCCAACTATGATGCCATAGAGCCCTGGCAGAGAAGGTTAGGCACTAGACTCACACACCCAAGGGAGCGCTGAGCCATGCCCCTGGATCAACTCCTTCTGTGTGACAGACAGGTAGATCACTCTACTACCGCTATTTCTGTTGCAATTTCCTACATGGTGAGGGTGATGCTGAGAACATGCTCGCACACACTGAAGCAATCAGAGATATAAAGACTCTTCACTTCCATGTTGTATAAGGACTACATTTGGTAAAATACCCTTCTGACCGATCACTCTGGACCATTAGTCATTAGTGGTAAGAATGCCACTTGACAGTGAGTACAATTACAAATGTGTAAATAAGCATATTGTTAACGTGAATGTTTAATAAGATTGGTAGACATGTAAAGGGACTGAATAAAAAGAAACAACCAGCCTACTACATAATTTCATGAAAAATCCTTCATTCTGTTAACAGCACAGTGTGGTTGTTAACAAAGCATTGACCAGTGAGGGTGTTGTTGAACAGTAATCACAGGTGAGAGCATCAGACTGCTGTGCTGTCCTCAACACCCTAGAAAGGCCAGAACCTAGGAAGAAATCTAGAGCGGAACCAAGCTCTGAGGGACGGCCAGTCCTCTTCTGGCTGTGCCGGGTGGAGCTATACACTTGTCATCGAGACAAGGAGGTGACTGAAAATGTTGTGTTGTTTGATGCAAGAAACCACTTTACAAAATAAAATTTATCATTATTCCCATACCATTATTAGAGAGAATCAGACAAATTATGCTACCCTCTGCCTATTGGCTACTTAGTTTATTCAAGCCTGTTTCAAAGTACAACACTGCCCCTTTAAGACAAAAAGAAAGCTCTTTACCTGACTCGCTTTTCAAAGATGTCTAGAAATGTACATCTTTTGTGCTCTTGTAGAGAACAATCACTCCCCCGTTGCTGACTACAAATGATATATAACTGGGCTAATAACTCACAAACTAGCAAAGGATATGAACAAATGTGCACACGTGGCTACATGCAGCTCTCGCTTTGATCTCAAAACAAGTGCATCTACCCATGACCGCTGATGCTGTAAACACAGTCCAGTTCAAAGGAATGGCACAGATCCATATATGGCAATGGTCTATTTGCATATAGGCCTACTGCAGCTCTGATTGGTTATGCCGCACCGGTCTGTGTAGAGTATGTGCCGAGGCGTGCCTGTCAATGTAATAGAATCCTGCTCTGATGCGTTCTGACGAAAAAACAAAATCTCTTGTAGTTAGTTTTGCATACTAAGTCTTGCATAGTTTGTTTTGTTTCGGGATGTTGCATTGAAAGTTGCTAATATTGCTTTGATCACAATTCCCACAGTAAAGGGAAACGGTGATAGTGTTAACAGGGAAAACTAGTAAGTTGCGTGAAGTTTAATCTCGTGCTTCTCTGCACGCGCTGATATTTCTTATAGCAGTCCCAGGGAGCTGCGTGCCCGAGCGCAGCTTAGACGAAACATTGGCCAGCATCCCTGTGGACCACTTTCAACATCTTGTAGAGTCAATGTGAATTGAGGCTGCTCTGAGGAGAAGGGGGGGGGGGTGCAACTCAATATTAGGAAGGTGTTCCTAATGTGTGTTAGAGTGCATTTTGATCCATAGTAACTTAACAAGACATTCAAATACCTCATAGAGATAGACTCCTGCTATGGTTATGGACCAAAGCTAAGTATCCTTCACGATAAGCCTTTCCTCTTGCTGTTGACAACAGGTCTTTTTATAAAACATTTAAAGACCTATGTTGACCTGTGAAGGAAACTACGTAAAACAACGGTTAAAAAGTATGGAGTAATAGAAGGAGAATATACACGTTTGACAGAGGTCAAATGTCACCAGCTCATCAGGAAAATACTCAACTGATGTAATTTAGTACTACCATAGTATAGTCGAACCATATAAACCCAATGTCATTTACACAACATTTAGTATATTATTAACATGGTGTTGAAAACAATGTAAAAAAAATTATATACAGTAAGTATACAAACACAAACCATTAACAAATAAAACAATATCCTTTGTTCTTCTTTTCCTTTTACATGGGAGATTTCTCAAATTCAGAAAATGTAGATTGCCATTAGTACTTTTAAAGTGAAACGATCCTGGACAATCTTTATTTTCAATATAGTTCTAGCAGTTTGATGTGTCCTGGAAATCCTCATGAAATGCAAATGAAGTGCCGCAATCTACCAGTGTTTCATCTGAAGGCGAATCAGAAAGCTGAGGTAGAACGAGCGTGTAAAAAAACAAGTTATATGGTTATACAAGAATATGGGCAAGATGGAGCAAGTCATGATTAATACGGCAATTGCACAGAAAAACAGTCAGTCTACCTATTACATCCTCAACAGAGGGAGCCAGAGTAATCTAGATTGCACACTTACAAGAGGGCTGCTGGGACTGGGTTATGCCCTCCACAGGGGGAAAGAGCAGGGCTGGCTTGGGACAGACTTCCGCTGATAACCTCCCTCCTTACATGTAGGCACTAGATGGAGGCCAGCTTTGGCATTTGGTGTGGGGCCAGATTTTGAATTTGGGGAGAGGGGAGGGGGGGTCCAGATATCAAGGCTTTCCCTGTTGGCATCTGGGGTGGAAGGGAGCCCTGAGGAATGGATCCACTATAGCTCTGCCTCCAATGGTCCAGGAGTGCAGGGGGCCCACAGCCACCGAGCCCACAGCAGCCTGCTGCCCCACACTGGATACCACGCGGTGGGCTGCGACAGGCTGCTGGGGCAGGGGGACCTCTGAGCACCGGGAGTACCTGGGCTGGGCCTGCCGGATGATGGGCCTAGGGGCAGCAACAGGTGTGAACAGGGCCTTCCCCTGGACACTGGGATGTAAAAGACTATGGGGATGGTGGGTGTTTGGCTGGACCTGGCAGAGGGGCTGTTTGTTGGGCTGTGGAGGGTGGGAGACAGTGACAGCAGCCCCAGCTATCTCATTCCTCTTCCCAAAGGGGGCCTGGAGGAAAGGATCAGATGGCAGAGCAGGCTTGTGGGCCAGAGGGAAAGGGGAGTTGGTAAACACATCTCTCCCTTCTTTCCCTGCAATCCTGAAAGGGGCCTGCAGGAAGATATCAGGGGAGGGGACTGGGTGCTGCTGTGTAGGAGGTGAGAAACACTGGGACTGTTTCTGGCCGGGCTTGATTGGCTGGTCAGAGGACTTAGAAGGCAACAGGTGGGAGTTTGTCTCATCTGGATACAGTGAGGGGGGAATGATGCTGCTGTGGGCAAAGGGAGGTCTCTGTCTGTGCTCCTCTTCAACAGCTGGTCCAGAGCTGTCGGTCCTGGAGGAACCTGGTAGTGTCTCACAGCTGCTAGGTTCCCTCTGCAGGTCTGTAGGGTACAGAGGACAACAGTCAGACTGACGGGCCGTTTAAACCAGGACAGTCAACTAACATTCAAGTTCATTACACATTGTAATGACTAGTTTTGTTATGGTGTGCACAGAATGTGACGGGAAATGATATACAATCTAAACATGATTTGACATACCATTCACATACACTAGTTACTTCCCACTGAAAATCAAAATGTGTCAATTGAATTTCTGAATGGTAAGTCAAACAAGACCAGACAGGAGAGCAATCTGAAGCTGCCATTGCCCCTCGGAAAGTAGTGAGAGATCAGGGGAGTGGGGCAATCCTTTTCTGAGAACTAGCAAGCTCTAACAGATAAGATATTGATATTTAGAAATAAAACAAAATAATACTTTAAAAGGTGTAAAACCAAACCGAAAGTGTCAATTTGATAATGGACATACAGTGCCTTCAGAAAGTATTCACAACACTTGACTTTTCCCACATTTTGTTGTATTATAGCCTGAATTTAAAATTGATTACATTTTGATTTTGTGTCACTGATCTACACACATTGTCATGAGTCAATAAGTATTCAACACTTTTGTTATAGCAAGCCTAAATAATTCAGGAGTAAAGATGTTGTGCAATAATAGTGGTTAACACGATCTTTGAATGACTACTTCATCTTTGTACCCCACAGATACAGTTAACTACTCAACTGAGGGACCTTACAGTTCATTTCAAGCACAGATTCAACAACAAAGACCAGGGAGGTTTTCCAATTTCTGGCAAAGAAGGGCACCTATTGGTAGATGGGTAAAATTAAAGAAGATACTGAATATCCATTGGAGCATGGTAAAGTTATTACTTACACTTTGGATGGTGTATCAATACACCCAGTCACTACAAAGATACAGGCGTCCTTCCTAACTCAGTTGCCGGAGAGGAAGGAAATTACTCAGGGATTTCACCATGTGGCCAACGGTGATTTTAAAATAGTTAGAGTTTAATGGTTGTGAAAGGAGAAAACTAAGGATGGATCAACAACATTGTAGTTACCCCACAATACTAACCTAAATGACAGAATGATATAAGGAAGCCTGTGCGGAAGAAAATATATTCACTAAAATAATACTGCAAAAAATGTGGCAAAGAAATCTTTTTTCCCCCTGAATACAAAGCGTTACGTTTGTGGCAAATCCAACACATCACTGAATACCAGTCTTCATATTTTCAAGCATGTTGGTGGCTACATCATGTTATGGGTATGCTTGTCATCGGAAAGGACTAGGGAGATTTTTTTTTTTAGAACAAAAACGTAATAGAGCTAAGCACAGGCAAAATCCTAGGGGAAAACTCGTTTCACTCTGCTTTCCAACAGACACAGGAGCATACCAACCTGCATCACACTGACTGCTGCTTCTGAAGCTAAGCAGGGTTGGTCCTGGTCAGTCCCTGGATGGGAGACCAGATGCTGCTGGAAGAGGTGTTGGAGGGCCAGTAGGAGGCACCCTTTCCTCTGGTCTAAAGAAATATCTCAATGCCCCAGGCCAGTGATTGGGGACGTTGCCCTGTGTAGGGTGCTGTCTTTTGGCTGGGACATTAAACGGGTGTCCTGACTCTCTGTGGTCACAAAAGATCCCATGGCACTTATCGTAGGGGTGTTAATTAACCCTAGTGTCCTGGTTAAATTCCCAATCTGGCCTTCATACCATCTTGGCCACCTAATCATCCCCTGTAACTATTCCCCAGGCTGTTACTGTAAATTAGAATGTGTTCTCAGTCAACTTATCACGTGAAATAACAGTTTAAAAAAATGTACCTTTCAGCAAGACTAGAACGAGGCCAAATATACACTTGAGTTGCTTACCAAGACAACACTATAACAGTTTTGCCTTGAAAATGGCTGTCAAGCAATGATCAAACCAAAAGATTCTTCCACTTTGACATCACAGATTGTGTGTAGATCGATTACAAATCCATTTTAATCCCACTTTGTAAGACAAAATATGGAAAAAGTCAAGGAGTGTGACTTGACTGTGTCCACCTCACTAATAATCACCAACATGAAAGCCTGACAGTTAGGAATCATAGAAAATGTAAAAAAAATATGGAGATGACTATTTTCTGCAAATTTTGACAGCAAGAAAATATAACACATTTTCAGTGCGGCCCTCCAGACCTCATTGAAGACTGAATGCAGGCCCTGGATTTTTACAACAAAACCTACTTGAAATGTATTTATATGGAATTAAAATATATAAAAAAACAAGACATGATAAACAAGAGTTATAGAATCAGATAAAAATATGAACAGGATGGAGAAAAAAAAAGTTGCATTGAACTCAGTGACATTTGATCAAAACATGTTTTGCAAAGGAACAAAATGAAAACAGATGGAAGGAAAATAATTCAATCATCCAAAGGGTATGTAGGTTCTGTATGCCTCTCTTTAATAGTAGGATATAAAAGAAAACCCATTGGTCCACAGTAAGGAAGAGACAGAGGGGCAAGCAGGCATGCATGCATTTCCACAGAGGCAGTCTTACCTGTGCAGACAGGGAGCAGACAGAGCAGCGTTAGCTTGCAGTTCCAGAAGGGGAGGGTTAATGGGGTTAACCCCAATTTAAAAAAATTGTTAATATGACATGAGAGCCACCATGGGAATAAGTATGTGTGTGAGTTCTTGTATACGAGTTATCCTTATCAACATTCTAAGTGTGTGAATGTATTCAAAGCAAGGATTAGGAATATTTTCCATCATATTTTCTCATGAAACTAAGAAATCTACTCTGAATGTCATCTCCCAAACATGAGTAATTGAACCTCTGTGCATGTGTAAATAAGGTAAAAATAACTAGTGATTAATTTGCAGTACGTGATTGAATTGATTGTACCTCAGTAGAAGCGTTTTTTTAAAAAGACAACAGCTAGTTAAAATGTGTCGCCCCTCTCCCTCTGAATCAATCTCTGCCAATCCATTACGTTAACCACATGACTGCCACTGTGAGGGCGTCAAATTCTCAACAAACCCCCCCTCAGTCCCTCAATCAATACTCCACACAACAGTACATTCACATGAATATGTTTATTCGACATCCCTCTCTTTGTAATTCTTTAGTTATCTCACAAAAATAGATTTGTGCACACAGAAATCACAGCTCTGACGCATGATTGGGTGTCATAGAAACGGACAGGGATCCAGAACAACAGCTTTTTCACTTTTTGCAAAAACAACAGGGTAACATGAAGGTTCTCTGTTTTTCACAACAACAAATGTAACTACCTGGAGGGCAAGACCTTTACAACAGCACAGTGGTGTCTACAGGAAGAAGCAAGGATTGCATAGGTCAATAGCCACATGAGTATCTATCTATCTATCTGCAGATGATGTGAGGGGGGCTAAGATGTGAACTTCCGCCTTCCATTGGTTGCACATGTCTACAAAAGCCTGAGATAGATGGGACACAACATTGGATTTTAGAATACTGTCAATAAGTGTTGTCGCTTGGCATGCCTTGTTTTCGAATACTGCAGTAGAGCAATTATCTGTAATTCCTTAAATGCCCAACAGCATAGCGAGCAGTCCTATCAGGGCGTGTATGTGGTGGTCGTGGAGTCCTGTGTAGTGCTTGCCCCTCTGTCTGATACACAACCACTTCATTACACACTTTACAGTAGTGACAACATGATATGACGAGTCATTATTTCTTTCCGTTCCCCATATTCAAATCAGATCACTGACTCCAGTGGTCCACTCAAAAAGACAGATGCTCTACTCTCAGATACAGTGGCTTGCTTCCTCTATAGGCAACAGAGTGACTCGGGCGCAATTCAAGACGGCCTGTGCTTTTCAATATGACGAACACCAACACCACTGTCGATGTCACTGTTTTTGCAGCGAGTTCAAACAACACCACAACCGCGTCACATCCAACAACTCAGACTGGCTAGGAGTTACATTACTGTATGTCCACACACACACACCAATGACAACACTGTCTACCAACAAACCAGAACATTCAACAACACGGTCATGCTTCGATATGCATCTTTTTGATCATGTCAAATCTGTGCGGAGAAAGCATGGAGTCATGGCACTATTTCAGTGAAGACTGTAGTTCTGCCTTTGTACAGCGTGAGTAAGTATGGTACAGTATAAGACATGGTAAAGTTCCCTGTGTAGTGGTCCCATTGCACAACAAACTAGTTTGTTTATAATACAATCCTCCTTAGGTGAAGGCAAGTAAACAGATGCTACTTGGAGAAATCCTACCCAACCCTCAACAGATCAAAGCTAAGATTGTCATAACTGTATGTTTTTACTAATGTCACAATAGTAATCCGGGGAGAAATATGGCGGGAAACACATTCTCAAACACAGCTGCACAAACAGGAAAAACATATCATGTATTTCTTCTAGAATAGTCATCTTAAGAATTATATTTATATATATTATCCATCTTTATTTATAGACTAATATTCAGTTCATACATTCATTCTCTAACACTACTCATACTCACATTTAATATTAGTTACATATGAAATTAATTTTTCTATATATATTTTTTTTGTTCACAATGTAACGCTACGATGACAGATGAGGAACAGAGCACATTTGACCAATTACTTTTTGAGGAACCAAAACGTAAAGACCACTGGATCAGAGTCCGTGGGTATTGCAGGTAAACATACATTTACAGTATGTAGGGCCGATAAATGACTATGATATAGGACCTATGTACATGTAGGAATGGACGTTTTGTGGGAATGCACATTTGAAGGGAATGATTGCGTGGGCACATACAGCCTGAAATGAAAGGGATGATATGGACTGTCTGTATACATGTAGTCAGACTAAAGAGGTCAAGAAAAGAAAAATGAGCAAATAAATGCTTTCGAAAAGCATCAACGTTGTCAACGTGCAGCCGACTCCCTAGCCAAGCTTGTGTTTTCACATCTTAGCTTCTTCCTTTGGGAATGTTAACTCCACATTTCTGTTATTGTAGGCTTAAAGCCTTATGTTGGTGCGAACGTATTCGCTTTTTGAAGAACTTACTCGCTAATTTCCACAGATAAGGAAGGGTCAACCTCTGGAACAGCTGGTGGATCTGACATCCCATCCATCCTACCTGCAGGCTATGATCTGACATCCCATCCATCCTACCTGCAGGCTATGATCTGACATCCCATCCATCCTACCTGCACGCTATGATCTGACATCCCATCCATCCTACCTGCAGGCTATGATCTGACATCCCATCCATCCTTCCTGCACGCTATGATCTGACATCCCATCCATCCTACCTGCAGGCTATGATCTGACATCCCATCCATCCTACCTGCACGCTATGATCTGACATCCCATCCATCCTACCTGCAGGCTATGATACCTCATGCTAAGTGCTAAAACACAAGCCCTGACAACACGGCCACTGAAAGGTAGATAATTAAATTGGCAGATATACCCTTGATTTTTTTTGTTTGTCTACAATATACAATAAATAAATGGTGTGATATTGGTGTTACCAAATGTGTGCAAACAAATAATAATCCAAGTGAAATATAACAGTGGAGAAAGGAGACATCTACTTGTGCACCATAACAACTAGCCAACAACTACAAGAGTGGAGTTCTCTGGTTCCCTATAGGACACAATGCCGTGTGACTGGACACTGATCCTAGACATACCAGAGACGGGAATAAAACATGGTGAAACATTCTACAGAAAGAACAACTCTTGGATGAAGTTAGTGTGTCATCAACGCAAAAGGTAGAAGCAGCATGGCGTGACCTTGTTTGCCATGATGACCCCAGAAGGGCAAGAAAATATAAATGCTGTGAAAGCATGAAATGAGAGGGCAGAAGAAGAAAAGTGGTGGGCATGACGGGAATCAATACCAGAGGCATGACGGGAATCAATACCAGAGGCATGACGGGAATCAATACCAGAGGCATGACGGGAATCAATACAAGAGGCATGACGGGAATCAATACCAGAGGCACGACGGGAATAAATACCAGAGGCATGATGGGAATAAATACCAGAGGCATGATGGGAATAAATACAAGAGGCATGATGGGAATAAATACCAGAGGCATGATGGGAATAAATACCAGAGGCATGATGGGAATAAATACCAGAGGTATGGGACAAACACGAACAGGACAATGGCCCAGTGTGTTTGGAATCACAGGTGGAGTTCACATGGAACAAGCGTTAGTCACGGGAACGAATAGTGGAACGGGGGTGTAACGATTAATGTTGGGGTCTACTCTCCTCTCGAGCGTTACTACTTCTACCTCATCCCTCCACCCCCCCACTCTCTCTCTATTTAGTGTCCCGGCTCCCCAGCGCCCTCTACAGGTCGATGAGCTGGTCCACCATGAGCAGGGAGCGGGCCAGGCTGGGCAGGCTGGACTCAGAGCTGCCACTGTTACTGCGAGAGTGGCCTCCTGAAACTGGCCGGACAGAGACGAGGGGGGCAGGGGGGGTGGGCCAGGGCGAAGCAGGGGGGAGGAAGGACAGGGGGAGAAAGCAGGGGAGGGAATAAAGAACAGAGAAGCCAGGGAAAAGAGGAAGAGAAGATGCAGTTACAGAAGACAAAGACAGGAAGTAAGCGGAATTGCTCTCCACATACAATCTATGAGCGTCGTTAGAAGAAGGAATAACTACACACAGGGAGAATGGCTACTCAGATTAATCTAAGAGGGGAAGAGGAGCAGGGTTCAATTACACTACTGAGGACACTGACTGGAATCAATCCCAGAATTCATCTGACCATGGCTGAGGAACAGTAGGACATCATCATCTCAGAGTGTGGGACAAGGCCCACAAACCCATTCTCTGCCCTTCCTCCTGGCCCTGCATGAAGGCTGGCTTGAACACCACCCTGTCCTTACCTTGAGAGGAGTTTTTGGAGCCCGTGACAGGGATGGGGTCAAACTCATCCTCGTTGCCCGTCTCTGCACTTGGCGCAGGCTCAAAGCCTGGGATCAGGAGATCAGAGGAGTCTGCAGAAGAGGAAGGCAGAGAAAGGAGGAAGGGGAGGTTAAGGTGTTTGGGAGAGGAATAAGAAATGTCCGAAATAGAGAGAGATAAAGGAGGAATAGGAGGTGGTGTGTCGCGCAGCTACAGAGGTTCAGAGTTAGAATGCAAGTCAGTAGAGCCTACTAGCGTAGTTGTGACTAGAGCTAGCCTCTTAACAGGGATAACCTAATCAGTTGTTCCTACAAGATACATCAAGTTTAAACAGAAGCACACTCGCCTCTCCAATTGTAGGCCTAAGTGGCACAGTTCGGGCTTGTGGGTGTGCCTTACCTGCCAGCAGCTGGGTGCAACCCGCAGATACCAGGTCAAACTCATCCAGAACAGACCCAGTGCCAGTGGAAGCGGGAGCAGAGGAGAAAGAGTAGGCTCCAGAGGGGGGAGAGATGAGAGAGCAGCCCAGCAGAGTGTCTTCCACAAGCAGGGGGTCTGGGAGGGAGGGCAGAGGAGGCGAGATTTAGACGAGGTAACAGGAATTGTTAGTTCAGGATAAATGAATCACTGTATAATGTTTAGTAAAACATTTTAAAGCACCAAGGACAAAGTATGAAAAAAACTCCACATGTTCCTAGTAGCACTTATTAAAGGCTCAGCGCAGTCAAAATTCTGCTTTTCCTGTGTTTTGTATCATATTGTACAACAGCTGAACTAACACTGTAAAAGAGTGAACAAATTTGATCAGTGTTATTCCGGAGGGTTGCTGGTTGAATACAATCTACCTAGGACCTTCAAACCAGCAGGTTTGCATGGGCGGGAGTTTTGGCTTTCCATGGTGACGTCACCATGTGATAAATTGGTTAATAGACCGATAACAAAGAACGTTCTAAACCTCTCTGCCAATAACAGCTAATTTTCAGTTTTCCCTTCCCCACCCACACCATTCCCAGACAGTCCTAACAAAATTCTTGCTTGAGATTTTTGGGGACAAAAAAGCTATTTTTGCCCATTTTAATGGAAATCTATTACAGTGAGTTAATTGTTACCCAGAAATGATTTGCTATTGATATAAAAACGGCTACATCGGGCCTTTAAATGTCACGCTATAGAATGTATGATAAAAGAGGCACTACACATCAAAGTATCCAACCGTAAGTGAGTCATTGTACTATGCCCTGTCCAGAAATGAGCCTACACAGATGTGATGTATTTTTGCTTGCATCATCAAATCATTCAACAAAGCCCCGGGTGATGCAATTACAGAGACTTGCATTAAATACACAGCATAATAAACGTCCCAATTCTCAAAAAAACAGCCTCGTCCTGTGAATAATAGTTGTGCAAGGACACCGTCATCTGTTTTTCAGAGTTGAAGTGGGCCTATGCTTTTTCATTTCTCCATTTCAAATTAGCCATTTTATTTCATGTCAGTTTTGAATCAGAACATTGGTTGTGAATGACACGTTAATAACTGGACTAACCAGGCTAATAATAGACAAACACTCCAAATATCAATCAACTGTGGTCATTGTACTCAATGGCTTCATTCCATCCTCTGAAAACCTTACACAATGACCCACTACCATCGTGGAGCTGGTATTACCAGTAAAAACGTCAACCTAAACCTTTTTGTTTCCTCGGATCTAAATCATCATCTTCCACTGTTGCATTGTATTCTGGGAACATCTAGATTGCGTGTCGTCTTGCCTGCGAGACAGAAACTAACCAGGAAGCAGTGCAGAGTCTGTCTCAGACTGGGACACAGGAGCTTCCAGACCAGGGATCAGAAAGTCCAGACTCACCAGAGACTCCTCTGTTGGACCCACTACTGTACACGTAGAGAGAGAGAGAGAGGGAAGAGAAGGCGAGCGGGAAGCAAAGAGGGAGGCGGAGAACAAGGAAGGGAGGCGGAGACAGGGAGAAAGTGAGGGATTAAGAGGACACCCACAAGAGAACAAAATAAGATAAACATAGGGCAGATAGAGGACATTGCCATGGAGCATTCAATGGAAAACCTTGACTTTTGGAGAGCAATGTAAAAGTGGGTACAGTTGTGAAATCTCCAGGAGAGGCTGAAAGACAAAGTACTTTTACCATTGACAGCCTCCTCCATAGTTCCACTAAAAGGATCAGCCATGGACAGGAGGTCAGGGAGCAGGAGGTGTGTATCTGGGGACTTCAGTCCCTCAATAAGCTTCTC
Organism: Salvelinus fontinalis; assembly: GCF_029448725.1. Taxonomy (NCBI): domain Eukaryota; kingdom Metazoa; phylum Chordata; class Actinopteri; order Salmoniformes; family Salmonidae; genus Salvelinus; species Salvelinus fontinalis. Next base: position 29,254,302 of record NC_074685.1, read on the forward strand.
TATAGGCCCAGAGAGAAAAGAAGAGCAAGGAGGAGAAAATGGAGAGAGAGAGAGAACAGTAAGAAAAAGTGAGAGTGGCAGCATTACTTCACCTAGCGAGTATAGCATTTCACATAGTCATGGCCAGAACAGAAAACACCATCGAATTTAGCAGTGCAAGTGAGGATGGAGAAAAGGGGTGAAGAAAGAGAGAGAGATGAGAAGAGGGTGAAGGAGAAGTGATGAATAGAAAGGAAGAAAAGCAAAGGGAGCTATGCTATAGGGAATGTGGGAGGATGGGTGTTCAATAAGGGCAAATGATGACACAGCTCCAGCACATCATGGGATGGAAGTATAGAGACCACAATATCGTATTTACGTTTTCAGAAATATAGGCCTATATAGATAGGCTCATGTACACTTTCTGGAACTAATCTCCTCCAAAGATGCACTCCGTGGATCCTCCAAGCCTGCCCATTATTTGCAGAGAATGCACAGAACAACATATTTTATCGCTCACGTGTAGGCCTATACAACTTTGACCACACTCAACCCACGCATATCGTTAAGGGCCATTTCCTGGTATAGTGTAAACGGTAGCACCGCAGTTCATGGGGAGCCAACGAAGGAACATTGCTGATTAATTCATATTTACATTTGGGTAATTTAGGAGATGCTCAAATCCAGAGCGATTTACAGTAGTGAGGGCATACTTTAAAAAAACATTTCATACTGGTCACCCGTGGGAATCAAACCCCCAACCCTGGCGTGACATGTTTGGGGCAAAAGATAGCCTAGCGTTTAGGGCGTTCGGCCAGTAACCGAAAGGTTGCTTGATCGAATCCCCGAGCTGACAAGGTAAAAATCTGTCGTTCTGCCCCTGAACAAGGCAGTTAACCCACTGTTCCTAGGCCGTTACTGTAAATAAGACATTGATCTTCAGTGACTTGCCTAGTTACATAAAGGTTAAATAAATAAAAAATGTGCCATGCTCTACCAACTGGGCCACACTAGTGTCCCCTAGCTCCAAATAGCCAGATATGGCTGAGACGTAATGATATGACAATCTATTCCAGTCAGTAGTAATTGAGAGCCCTCATGGAGATCGTCTGCCATGGTATTTACTGTACATTATCAACATTGATAGTGTTTTAATCAATAGAAGCCTTAAAAAAAACTGGAAAAGTTTTCAATTGTTTAATTAAGCTATTGACTTTTACATTAGCTTTCAAGGGTTTTGTAATCGATTATGTTGATAAATAAACACAACAAAAATAGTAGAAAATGTTTTTTTATGTACCAGTGACTTAAACAAAAATAAGATAAAGAAATGAGAAAATGGAAAAAATAGGTTGGGTATAAATTCATTGATTACAGATGGATAAGACAAAGGTGATAACAGAATGACATATTAGGACAAATAAAGCTGGAGACAGACATTAAAACAGAGCTAAATAGAGGAAAGAATCTCTCCTTACAGAAGAGCAAGAGGATCTTCTAGGGCAACGAAACTATTTGCTGAAGAACCGCTCACGTTGAAGAAACCTTTTTATAAGCTTTCTTTCCACCACATTCCAACAGGCCAGTTAAAATGCATTTCGAATTAGTACTCTCAAAGTAAAACAATGAGATGTTTGTTCACACAGCCACAAAACCCTAAATGTTACTTTCACACCAGATGAATAAAACGGTCACACAGAGAGTGCTAGCTAATAGCTACGTCCACTAGCCGGGGTTATCCCTAAAGACCACTCTGCACACCAGGTTCTCACAACACAACCCACCTCTCCACTATGTACTTCCAGCTGAGCCAGTGGACTGCCAAAACAAGTTCACTACAGCCCCTTAAACTGGGGGGAGAGAGAGCACTGTACATCATTGCTAGCAACGTGACTAGCAGTACTTTGGCTTCCTTAGAGCAAAATGCCACGTTACAATTTGAAGTGCTGCATTATTTTGGGCTTTATTTTAGGCTGAATCAACAAAAGAGGAGGCGTTGAAAGGTTTTTGAGAACCACTAAGTGGAACAGTCCAGGGTTGCCATGACCACAAAGGAACACTAATTGTGTGTGGATACCAAGGGTGCCTTCGTAAATTAGCTCTGGGCCATTTGTAAATTCAGAGCGTTTCGCTCTCGGAGTGATCAGAGTGCATACTGGAGACACTGGCCGAGGAGTAGGGTTCATCAGAGTGTTCTGACCTCACAACAGCAGTCAAGCATCGAAACTAACTAGCGAACATTGGCTAGATTGCTAGCTACTTTTAGACACACAGAGCGAGATCACTCCAACCATTTTACTCACCATAGCGAGTAGACTGTTTATGTAATTATTATTATTTATTTTTTAATTTTTTAAAATGTAACCTTTATTTAACTAGGCAAGTCCATAAAGAACAAATTATTATTTACAATGACGGCCTACCGGGGAACAGTGCCTTGGTCAGGGGCAGAACGACAGATTTTTATTTGTCAGCTCGGGGATTCGATCCAGCAACCTTTCGGGTTATTGGCCCAACGCTCTAACCACTAGGCTACCTGCCGCCCCTAGAGGGTTATTCCTTGTAACGGTGTTACTGGCAACAATTGAATTCAGTTTAGTGTTAATGTTTACTGGCACCTATCCTAACAACAGACACATGTTGTTCGTAAATTCATTAACTATTCTGTGCTCTGGCACTCTCAAACCAGAGAGCTCTGAACTTAAGGTAGATTCCCAGATTGAATTTACGAAAGCACCCTAATTCTGGTCTTAACGTTGGCAATAGATTGCCAGCATCACAGTATGTCATGTTGATACGCGAGTTAAGTGATTTGGAGTGTGCTTTTACACAATAGAAAAGGACACTTCCTTACCTGGAGTGTCTGAGAGTGCTAGGATGCTGAACGGGACAGGAACAGTCAACAAAGACTCTCCTGTATCCAGGCCAAGGAGGTCTTCAGATTGCTCTACTTCTACAGTAAGTAGTAAGGCAGGGGAAAACAACAGACACACTAATGAACACTTTAGAGATACACAAAGTACGGCATGTCCATCTCCGTCTGATTAGAAGTAGAGATGATTGAGCATGGAGAGCTCAAGGCAAAGAGACAGGGTTTTCTTGGTAAGTTATTCAGTGAAGAGGTCCCATTAAACGGCTAGCTAGAGATTTGAGCATACAGAGTTAATGAAAGCTTTCAGATAGAAATGTCTTAGAGCTCAGAGGGCCATTGATGAGGTCACAGAGTGGACCATTCACTCAGCAGGAATATAGAAGCACTTTTATCAACTTCTACTGTCCTCCAAGAGCTGCTGAATTTTCTCTTCAGTTTGCTCCTCATTTCATGCACCTTGTCTGGAGAGTTGGATAGCAACAGCGTTCCCTTCCCTTAATGCCATAGAAAGGCATAGAACAGCGTTTCATAGGATTTCTATGGGTATGTCACTGTAGCTGTTTAATGGATGGAGGACGTGATTGCTATAGGAAGAACAAAGGAGCTATGGGGATATCTGAGAGATATACAGTAGGGAGATATGAGTGATGGAGATGAGAAGGGTCTCACCAGCAGGTTGGGGGGCTGTTTCCCGAGGGGAGGAGACCTCCAGCAGGCCAGGTATCAGGTCCTCTGTGGGGGCCGTCTCCACCTCTGCAGACACGTCTAACAGCGAAAAAGACAAAGTAACTTATACTGCAGCTTTATCTGGTTGGAAATAGTATTATAGCAGAGGATATATTACAAATTAGGTAGAAGATTGTACTTTTAGCGCCCATCTCTTAGAATTATGAACACATTATTTCACACACAGCCTTACCATCAGCCCGTTCGTCAACCAAGTCTTTGTTAATCAGATGCTCCGCACTGAGATTGGAGAAGTCATCATCACCAAAAGGGTTCCAGGCGGGCTGACTGAGGGAGCCGATGGGAGGGCCAGGGGCAGAGGCAGGGGAAGGGGCAAAGGCAGCAAAGTTGCCATCCTGGGCAGGTTCACAAATACTCTGCTGAAGGGACTGGGTAGAATTGGGTGGAATTGTACCAACAGATCTGGAAAAACACACAAAGGCCGAAACAGGTTAACTTGTTATTACACATTCAAAACTAAATATATTTAATTAAGGCTGATATTTCAGGTGATGACGTCGTTTCTCCATATCTTACATTAACTGGTCGGGGCCATCTTCTGCTGTGGCCTCCTGCAGTGGCTGGGTGGAGTCACTTCTAGGTAGCCCACCGACCGAATTCTGGGTAAAGTCACTCGGGGTGCGCTCTGCAGCCTTTGGAGAGTGGGGCGGGGTCTTGGACAGAGCAGGAAGAGAAGTCTGGAGTGACAGAGAGAGGAAACAGATCATCTAAACAACACAAATAGGGGGAAGAAGAGGAGACTCATTTTAAAGAACTAAACGCACTCACTAATGAATAACTGTCAATGCCAAATACATACAACACAAAATAAAATGTGGTGAACAAAGTAAAATAATACAAATTAAAGTGAAAAGAAATGGGTAAAACAAGAGTCTATCACACCGAAATGAGGATAATTCAAACATTCACAAGGATCACAATGGATTTCGCAGGGGGTTTTAAGGAACTAAGAGAACAACACTCAAATGAACAAAACTGAAAAGACAAGAAAACGATGAAGGCTGATGGCATTGCCATTGACGATGGATGTCTGGGTGAAACAACGGATGGCCTGATGTCACTTTCAAGCAGGCTTTGACAGCTCAGGGAGCAGAATCGTTTTAGGCTGCAGGTATGTTACCGTCTCTGTCTCAGCTGTGTTCTGACTGGTTTTAGCAGGGATGGACTGGGCCTGGACAGGTGGCTGTTGGTCCGCTTCTAGCTGGGCCACTGGTTGCTGGGCAACTGGTTGTAGAGGAACTGGTTGCTGCTGAGCTGTAGGCTGCTGTGCAGCCGGAGGTTGGGCTGGAGTGGGCTGAACGGTTGGCTGCTGCTGGGCCTGGCTCTGGCCGGCCTGCTTACGACGTGCTGGGGCTTTGGGTGGGGCTGGGCTAGACGGGACCTGGGCCTTCTGGGGGATGGGACTGGCCAGCGAGGGAGGCACAGCCTGTAGTGGGGCGCTCGGGGCCTCAGTCTTGGCCTGCACAGGTGGGACTCCTCCCCCTGCTGCGGTGACTGCTGCCGCGATTGGCTGCTGCTGCAGTTGCCCTAGCTACCACACAAAGACGGACGACAGCACACAGCGTCAACAAACCATGACAACGAAGACAAAGCTGCTTTACACACAGACAACATAGCGTGCCACTAAGAATGCATGTGGCTGTTATCGTGGGTTCAGAACGATACATATAATACTGGAAAACTGCCTTCCCTAACTAAAAACTAAGGACACATTACTCCATCACTTGTGTCTTTGTTATAAATCGGAGACTGTAAAACATGTCATGAAAATGTAAAGGGGAGCCATTGTGTGTTACCGTCTTTGGTTCATTTTCCTCTTTAATGCTCGCTTCTTCTCTGTTTGGTGAAAAGTTTCCTGCACTTGACTTATCTCCTTATCCAAGCTTGTTCCATGACACAGTCTATACAAGGGGCGACTAAACAATAACCCAACCCTGAGCAGCAACTCGTCTTACAGAAGGTATTTTACAGCTGGTATAAGTGTCCTGAATTCACTAAGCAACAAAATCCTACACGTTTTCTACATTTCTTTGAAATACATTTTTCCTGACCCTTTAGAGTGTAAAGAGGAACATTCTCATTCAAATCGTTTTTTAGCAATTATATTAACACATTTGTGTAAAAAAAAAGAAAAAAAGACTGGTCGGTACTGTAATTCTTTAATAACTTCCAGATTCTCAGAGCACTATGGGGGGAAACTCACCTGGTGACGCCACCACCAACATGGAAGCACCCACCTGGTGGTTATTATTGCACCAGAAAGCTTACAACTATCACAATGCACATTAAAAATCTTCAGTATCTATGGTCACTTCTCAGAGCAGGAATGCTGATTTGAGATCAGTTATTCCTTTTAAATAACAATAAATAAGATTACGTCATGGACAGGGGTGACCTGATCCTAGATAAGCACTCATTCTGAGACATTGTATCCCTGAGAACAGTCAACATCCACTTTCTGCCAACGCTGCTAAGAGTGGGATCGACCAGACCAAACCCTGCTTGACTTCAGAGACAAGCCAGCAGTGGGATGCAGGGTGGTATGGCTGTGGGCTTGGGTGGCTGCCTGGCTTTACCTGCTTCTGCTGAGCAACAGCTTGGGGCTTTCCACCCAGCTGAAGTGTGGCCTGACTAGGAGGGTTCTGTGAACGGCCGGTCACTGGCTGAGGCGGAGCTGTGGTCTGTGCCTTCTGTGATTGGAGGGCTGCCGCTTGCTGGGCAAGGTTTAAGTTGACTCCTGCAAGGAGTACAGAATCTGGTTACTATACAAGCCATGAAACAATTCAAATATATTTTTCATGCTATATTAATACAAACAATGTTGTCGTCACACATTCCGTTAAAGGTTACGTTAAATGCATTTACATTTGTTAATTTAATGGTACACAGACAAGACAACAGTTAGGATAAAAGACTAGACTAAACCCCCACCCATCCCCACAGGACCCGGTTTACTGCAGATATTATAGCAGTCGTCTTATTTGTTCAATAACAGTAGTCCACAGCTCAACATTTGTCTCTTTAGCACCAAGCATAAGGGACAGAGAAAGTTCCATGTAAGCAATTTCCAAAGCACCCCCATTGATGCCATGGCAGAGAGTGAGACTCTCGCCAATGTAACGCAGCCATCTTTTCGGCTGCCATATACTCTTCCCGCAAACCATACGGTTGATGGAAGAGTTGTCATTGAGAAGAAGTGGAATTGGTGAAAGGGAATATTTTTTTGCAACAATGACAGTTCATGTCCTATAGGAGTTATAGGGAATTAGCTTAGCCTATGGTCAATCTGCAGAATGCTGCTGCCATGGTAATGTGGTCTAATAGATACGGAAATGAATTGGCTGCTAAGTGTTATTTTGTTTGTTAATTACATTACCTCCCTGTTGAGAAATACAGTAACATAATTAGACATGGCAGGTGTCATAAGCAGTGAGTGGCTTGGCTCTGCATGGTTAAATAATTGAGTTAAGGTAATTCCCCATCAAAATGCAATAAAGTACACAACTCTCCAGTGTCCTGTCTATCACTGGCGGAAAAGCAGCACAAAAACAAAGTGAAGTCATTCTGCTCTAGAGCAGTGTGTCTTGTTAGAGGCGGGAAAAATAATCAGAGCACGGCAACTCTTTGGCAAGACCTCATTAGATGAGAGTGTTGAGAGACAAACTAAACAGACCAGCCAAGTGTTCTCTCCATTGGTTTCTAAATGAGAGACCGATCATTTTCTACTAAATATAACTTGGATCTAATTTGAGAAATAATTCAACCAAATTTGGCAGAATGTTCTGAGCAGTTTGAACCTTAAGAGAATATTGTTGATTTATCAAAAGTGGGGGGGGAACAAGTATGTTTCAGGTCAGTTCAGGTTCAGCTCTATGTGAGCTACCTAGCTTCTTCTGGTACATGCCCACTTATGCAGACATTTATTTATCGTGGCTAGTACTCAATGTCCTCTATCTACTTAAATGTTGTCCAACTTAGCATGCTGCCATTAGGGTAGAGCAGGGTTCTGAGCAAAAACAAAAAGGGTGAGGAGGATTTTCCTTGTTGGACATAAGTGTAAAAACATCAGGAAAATCAGCTCCAAGTGATTTGAATTTGGGATTTTTTCTTCAACACTCATAATAGTGTTTTTTACTAATAGAAACATCAACATGAAGATATTTATAAATATGTATGCATCAATATACAGTATTATAGGTACCTAGTTTTATTAGTTGTATAAGTAGTTATATCTGTAGTTTTTATTTGTTTTAGGCCTAGTAGTTGTATAACTTTATGCTGTTTATGTAAGTTTTACATTATTATTTTATTGTTATTATACAGTAGCTGCCATATTATTCTTGTTACCAAGTATGTTTTTTTTCTTCATTTGGACACTCTTGAAAACAAGATGGTGCATCTAAAGAGATTTCTTCCTGCAAAATGTAAAATAAATAGAGGTATACGTGATCGTATGCTGGTGTAAGGAAGGTTTTAAATGATTATGTCTGAGTCAAATATTGTATCTGTTTGGGCTTCTTGCGGTCAATTTGCAGTCTACAAATGATTAGTAAGTAAGTTCCGGCCTGGGGTAGAGAATCTACCTCAGTCGCTTCTGTGCATGTATTGAGTACCTAACATGCTTCCAAATAAACCAATGTTAGCCTAATTGCAGTACAACAGCAGAGTGGCCGGTTGGTACAGACCGAGAGGAAGGGCAGGGAGATTGGCCCGTTTGCGAGGGGTGAGGGCAGCTGGTTGAATGGGTAGGATGCCAGCGCTGGGCTGGGCATGGCCAGCTTTGGGCCTCTGCCGCGGCGTGATGGAGGTCTCAGTGGTGGGGACAGGATCTGTCAACCTGGGGGACAAAGGTGAGAGTTGGTGGTCAACTTGTCAATGGTACGAAATTACCTTATGAATGATGTCAAAACAAAACAGAGAACAGACAACTGACAAAAAATAAGGATACTAGCCTTAATACTGGTGTGTATAACGACAACAACCAAAAGATTACTCAGGCAGCCCCCCTGTATGACAAACACCAGCAAACAGACTTACCTAGCCTTACTCTGTGTCTGGCTCTGGCTCTTCTTCGCTGCAGCTGCCTCACTGGCTTTGATTGGCTCAGGGAGTTGAGCAGGAATTGGAGAGTTCTATATGGGGGTAGATTAGAGATGAAAGTATTGTACATTTATATTTAGGAGGGAATGGAACCACATGACAACAGATGACAAGCACATTCAAAAGCATCAGGACATCGACTGAATAGAACATTGGTAGGTCTGGCTCAGAGCCCGTTAGAGACCAATCCACAGACTATTCCCCGAGCAGAGAGAGACAGACATACAGACTAGAAAAAGTCACCCCCCTACAGAGGTCACCCTGACCACAGAGCAGAGAGAGACTGACCTTCACATTCTGAACAGGGCAGTCCCGACGAGCCAATTTAAAAGCAAAGTAGGACACCTGGTAGATGTCAGGCCTTTTGTCAGGGTCGGGCTCCAGCATGTACCCTGACAAACACCAACAGAGTGAGAAGGAGAGGTGGAAATGTGAGAGAAAAAGTGAGACCAATTGAACCACACCAGAAGAGAGAAAAGCAACACCCTGACTAACCCACAACCTATAGATTAAGCATGGTTAGATAAGGAGATAACATGTAGTACAGGACTCATAAAATACGTAATGGCGTTGTAGAATCTACACTAATTTCCATAGCAGATACAGTGAGTGGTGGAATACTGACGGATGAGGCAGTGCAGGTTGTAGGAGTAGCGGGAATTATCAGGAATGGTGAAGCTGGCATCACAGATGGCCACCTGACTCTCCCCGAAGGGTAGAGTGAAGTAGCACAGCTTATACAGCAAACAGCCCATCGCCTGGAGAGAAAACACACAATAATAAAGTTACATACCATCTAGAGCCAACACCCAAATGCCTCGAGAAACCTGAAGGGAAAAGGCTTCTCCACACAAATATGGCTCTTCTAACTTCCTACTGTACTAACTAAACCAAATATTAGCTTGAAGTTTTCATTTAGTTTCATGAGCATTCTGTGACAGATATGCTACAAAGTGGACTGTAAAAAAGCCCCATACAAATCAGAAGCTGGCACTGATACCATGACTAAAGCCTAGATCGAAAATACAACATCCACTCACCCATATGTCAGCTTTAGTAGTGATAATCTTGCTATTGTAGAGGTTTACCATCTCAGGGGCACGATATGACAGAGTGGTGTACCTGAGAGAGAATAGGACAAGGCCACAAAAAGGAGGATAAAGAACATCATGATGCTTATTGAACGAACAAGGCTAACCTCTGACGAGGCTCGGCTGAAAAGGCCTATATTCCTCGGAACTGTATTTTTCTACAGCTGTAAAAAAATATATATGTTCAAATCAAAGGAAATAAAAAGGCAGCATATGGTATGTATTAAGCTACGCAAGTTCACAAACTTTTTTATTTCATCATCGACTATTGGCACTCCTTCAATCTGTGGGTTCTGGAACTTATTGGTAGCACTGCCAAAGTCACACAGTACATAGTGGCCTTTATCATGTAACAGGATGTTCTCCACCTGCAGAGATACAAAAGAGAAGAAAAGTCAAGCAAAGCCAGAGAAGGATAAAATATGAGTCACAATGTAAATTGGATGAAAGTGTCTGCTGAACGGTATACAGTGCATTTGGAAAGTATTCAGAACAATTAACTTTTCCACATTTTATTATGATTATTTACATTACATTACAGCCTTATTCTAAAATTTATTAAATTGTTTTTTCCCCCTCATCAATATACACACAATACCCCATAATGTGAAAGCAAAAACAGGTTTAGACATTTTTGCAAATGTATGAAATAAAAAATACAAAAATATCACATATACATAAGAAGTTTGGAACCACCAAGACTCTTCCTAGAGCTGGCCGCCCGGCCAAATTGAGCAATCGAGGGAGAAGGGCCTTGGTCAGGGAGGTGACCAAGAACCCGATGGTCACGCTGACAGAGCTCTAGAGTTCCTCTGTGGAGATGGGAGAATCTTCCAGAGGGACAACTATCTCTGTAACACTCCACCAATCAGTAAAGAGGCACATGACAGCATGTTTGGAGTTTGCCAAAATACAAACGAGATTCTCTGGTCTGATGAAACCAAGATTGAACTCTTTGGCCTGAATGCCAAGTGTCACGTCTGGAGGAAACCTGGCACCATCCCTACAGTGAAGCATGGTGGTGGCAGCATCACGCTGTGGGGATGTTAATCAGAGGCAGGGACTGGGAGACTAATTAAGATCAAAGGAAAGATGAACGGAGCAATGTACAGAGAGATCCTTGATGAAAACCTGCTCCAGAGCGCTCAGGACCTCAGACTGGGACGAAGGTTCACCTTCCAACAGGACAACGACCCTAAGCAGAGGCAACACAACGCAGGAGTGGCTTCAGGACAAGTCTCTGAACATCCTTGAGTGGCCCAGCCAGAACCCGATCAAACATCTCTGGAGAAACCTGAAAATAGCTGTGCAGCAACGCTCCCCATCCAACCTGACAGAGCTTGAGAGGATCTGCAGAGAATAATGGGGAAAAACTCCCCAAATACAAGTGTGCCAGGCTTGTAGCGTCATACCCAAGAAGACTCGATGCTGTAATCGCTGCCAAAGGTGCTTCAACAAAGTACCGAGTAAAGGGTCTGAATTGTTATGTAAATGTGATATTTCCGTTTGCATTTTTTATAAATTTGCAAACATTTCTAAAAACCTGTTTTTGCTTTGTCATTATTGGGTATTGTGTATAGATTGATGGGAAAAAAAACAATTTAATCAATTTTAGAATAAGGCTGTAACCTAACAAAATGTAGAACAAAATCAAGGGATCTGAAAACTTTCCAGAAGACACTGTGTGTATGTATATATGTATATGTATATGTATATAATATTTATATGACAGGAAGACTAAACCAAGAACGAGATGAGACAGAGGGAGTGGGAGCAGCGTAAGGAGGTGGGAGAAAACACAGGAGAAGGATTCTATTCCTCCGCACCTTGAGGTCCCTGTGAATTATGGGTGTCTTGCCCTGGTGCAGTCGAGACACGGCGTCACACGTGTCACAGAAGATCTGCAGCACCTCTGCCTCTGTGAAGCCTGTCTGCAGACGCTGGTTCATCAGGTTCACCACCTGGCCCCCTGCAGAGATACATCGCTCAGTCTCATTACTGAACACACACACTGGGTAGTAAGCTTCCTCCGTACACCCATCTTTCACTCAGACACTCAGTCTCTTGATCATCTAAAACAGTGTTTTTCAAACTTTTTCAGCGGGGACGCCATTTTCTTTCCACAAGAGTTTCTCGTGACCAAACCTCACCCCAAATCTAAATGACAAGCATAAAAATCAGTTAATTAATATTTTTACATCAACAAATAACCTTCAATTCATTACATTTACAAGAAGCCCTCCCCAAAATACTCAATAAAATTGTATTTTTCAAATGCATCTTCTTCTAAAACTTTTGTATATTGTCGTATAAAATAACATGTTTCTTGATGTTTTTTGGGGGTGACCCCACTGCAGTTCCCCCGCCCGCACTAGTGTTCACGACCCCAACTTTGAATACCACTGATCGAAAATGACCACTTCGCAATAGGGGCCTTTACAAAAAATTAGGAACACCTTCCTAATATTGAGTTGCACGCACTTTTGCCTTCAGAACAGCCTCAATTCAACGGGGCATGGGCTCTACAAGGTGTCAAAAGTGTTCTACAGGGATGCTGGCCTATGTTGACTCAAATGCTTCCTACAGTTGTGTCAAGTTGGCTTGATATGCTTTGGGTGGTAGACCATTCTTGATACACACGGGAAACGGTTGAAAGTGAAAAATCCAGCACGTTGCAGTTCTTGACACACTCAAACCGGTGCGCCTGGCACCTACTACCATACCCCGTTAAAAGGCACTTCAATCTTTTGTCTTGCCCATTCACCCTCTGAATGGCACATATATACAATCCATGTCTCAATTGTCTCAAGGCTTAAAACTCCTTCTTTAACCTGCCTCCTCCCCTTCATCTACACTGATTGAAGTCAATTTAACAAGTGACATCAATAAGGGATCATAGTTTTCACCTGGATTCACCTGGACAGTCTGTGCCATGGAACGAGCAGGAGTCCCTAATGTTTTCTACACTTTCTGTACATCTACTATGCCTATAACATACATTCACATGATGGAAAAAAACCTGGTGCAGCGCAGAACTCAAATGATATGCAAAGACAAGTACAACAACAAAGTCCCCACACCAGTGGTAGGCCCAGATCATGTGTCAAACTCATTCCATGGAGAGTCGAGTGCCTGTGGGTTTTCGCTCCTCTCTTGTACTTGATTGAGGAATTAAGGCCACTAATTAGTAAAGAACTCCCCTCACCTGGTTGTCTAGGTCTTAATTGAAAGAAAGAAAAAACTAAACACGCAGACACTAGGTTCTCCATGGAATGAGTTTGACACCCGTGGCCTAGATGGAAGTTAGACTAATAGACAGAGAGCGCCCTCATGTGGAGTGACATAAGCCTGACTTTATTCTTGTCTTTCAACTACACTTGATTGAACGCAGACCCTTCAGTAAGCACGCACCTTTACAGTAGTCCATGAGGATGAGCACTTCCCACACATCTCCTCCTCCACAAGTGGTGATACTAGAGTCCAGATAGCCAACGATGTTCTTATGGCCGACCAGGTCCTTCTGCAAGAGCACATGCACAACCGGATTACATTGACAGAGTGAACATTATCATGCCAGTTAAGTTCAAGTTCAACTTGATTGTCCCCAAAGGGGAAATGTAACTGATAAATAATGTAGTGCAGAGTTCACGGGCCTTCCTGTGTTTTCATGTAAGCAGAGGAGAATAATAAACAGAGAAACTCCCCTTCAAGCATGCTGTGGGAGTGGGGTAATCTCACAGCTACTCACCATGATCTGGATCTCTCGCTTGCACACCTGCAGGTCGTGCTCATTATTGACATACATCCTCTTGAGGGCACAGCGGAGTCCTTGGCTGGTTCGTACCAGGAACACGATGGCAAACCCCCCTGTGAGAAAGAGAGAGAGTGAATGAGACTGAATTAAGGTACAGTGTTTGGAGGCAAGCAACCATTGGAAGTCTGACGTGTTGGCAACACCACTCTGTGCTAGGGCTGGCACAATTACACAAAATAAACTGTCATTTTTAAATAACAGCTGATTAAAGACAGTACAGCTGAGCATTGGTGCGGTTGAGTCTGTTTGTGTGGTAACAAAAATGGACTCTTTACAACATGATGAAACTTTGTTGCTCCTTGCTGAAATAAGCAGGGTGTTGTAGCAAACAAGTCTTTGGTTGCCTAGGAAACACCCCCCTCCCTGCAGCAACAGCAAACATAGAAATAGAATGAATTGAACAGGCATGGAATCTCTAGCCCGGGCAATATGACTGGTAAACTTGCAATGGCTGCCTGGTATAGAATGTTCATTCAGATTAAGTGAACTGATGTGGCTCATGGAATGGAATGTCTTTTTTTGTAATGTCAGTTGAGTTGAATCAACAAAATCACAGCACATATTGATGGGTACACTTCCTGCTTTTACTTCCTGCTTTGCTCCTATGGGTACACTCACAATGGCCGCCAGTCCACCCATATCCCATCATTGATTTGAATGGTCATGTCACTTGAGTAACCTCTGGTGGTAGAGCACTCCATGACGTCATGGCTCTGTTTTGGTTTCGGTACCGTGAAGAAACCCATAGTGGCGTGTCTGGTGGGGTATTTATGTCTGTTTGATGTGTATGCAAACAGATTATACAAGTGGTTAGGCATTTAAACACACATTTTTCTTAAAAAGACTAGAAGAGAAGTAGTCAATTTCTCCTCAACCATGAAAGACTGTTGTGCATATTGTTCATGTTAGTTCTGTGTGAATCGTTAAGGGCAAGGCGTGCTGCTTTGTTTTGAGCCAGCTGCAGCTTTTCTAGGTCTTTCTTTGCTGCACCTGACCATATTACCAGACAGTAATCAAGATGGAACAAGACCAGAGCCTGAACAACTAGTACAGGTGATCTGTGTGTAAAAAAACACAGAACATATTTTAACAGACATACCTCTCCCCATCTTCACAACAACTTTGTCAATATGACTTGACCATGATAACTGACCATCCAATGTTGCCGATGACATGCATGTCGATTAAGGCAGCCTCCCGCACCCCTCAATCAGAGAGGTTGGGTTGAATGCGGAAGACACATTTCATTTGAATGCATTCAGTTGTACAATTGACTAGGTATCCCCCTTTACTCCTAGGAGTTCACCTGCTTTTAAATGATATCAAACTAGAGGGTTAATATTTTCCAGTGATGAAGACATGTCTCATGGTATGGTATGCTAAATGTGTCAACATTCCTGAATGTTTTGGCTTTCAGGTCCAAAAAGTTACTTTCTGACCACTTCTACCATGGACCAATATTTATGGAAATATACCCCAAATCCAAAGGGGTGTGGTCAAAATGTGATTGAAATCAAATGGAACGACCCAGTAGTGGTAGTGACGGCAGTAGTAATGGTGGTAGTTTTAGTAATGGTATTGTAGCAATAGGGTTTCCATAGGCTCTGGTTTAGTTATAGTGACCTATTTTTGGGTGGTTTGTAGGTGTGGAGTTATTACAGCGGATTATAGTGGGTTAGCATAGTAGACTAGATTGAGTAGTACAGCATCATAATCCATATGTGTTGTTAAACTCTCTAAATGTTTTAGTTTGAACATTCTGAAAGTTTTGTGGCAGTGATTTCAGTGTAGTATGTTGAAGCCTGTATTCCACCATTGAAATGAATGAGGATACAAGCGTGAAAGGTTGAGAATGTGACTGCTGAAGCAAGTCACACCAAATATTAAATAAATACTCTTATAAATGGTGATTCGCATCCCATTACGAAACAATATGATTAGAAGACAATGCAAGATATGAGTAAAGAAATCGAAGAGGTCTAACCATTCGATAAAATGTAGCATCCATAATATAGTGTGCGTAGCACATAGAATTACATAAAGAAACCCTGGAGTAGCATCCATAACAGCATCATTAGTCATCTTTTGCCAACTGCCTTAGTGGCATCATGTTTAATTCCTGACTTTCAGTGCAACCCAAGCCTCCATGATGGCATTGCCCCAGGAAAACTGAAGGCCTATCTAGCCTAACTGTCTTAGCAAGGAATCCACTGTCTTTAGCTAATGTTGATAACCTATCTAGGCTATATGTTATACCATACTGGTGTTCAATTTCAGTGTGTTGAAACTGCAGTGTACTGTGTAGATCTACACAGTATTGCAGTGCTAGTTGCTGAAATAAGACTGGGGCAGGGATAGGCTACTTCAACAATATGCAAGACACTGACTCGCTCTCTATTCAGCATATTTTAGACTCAATTTCTGAACAGTGTACACTGCAAAGCAGCACTTCAGAAGGATGGACAGAATAGGTAGAAATCATGAGATGCAATTTGCCTTCGTAACCAACAAAAGCGTTGAATGTGAAAAAGTGATAGGACCATTAGTCATGATGAACCGAGGTTGTTAGAGCAAAATTGCAGTCTTTAAGAAGAAGGTTGTGGAAAGTAAACTACTTTTGCAAGATGTCAGGGCTACATCATTACCCTACCAGTGAAAACAATCCATACAAATGACTCTACTGAGCAGGATAATGCAGGCACTGCAATTTCCCAGCATGCAGCACTCATATCTCTACACACTCACATTAACATGCACATAGCCACATACACACATACTCACCTGGGGATATAGAGTAGCAGGTTAAGAGAAGAAGGTTGTATGGTAACAGGGGTTGGGATAAATTTGAGAATTGAGATGTGCAATTATTGTAATGTATTTGTGTTTATTTGGGCTATGCATTTGGCATTTTTAAAGGCTATTTCATTTTTCTATTCTTGAATTATTTCATTTCAAGAACTGATTGAATTTACATAAACTTGAACAAGATGGCTGCTTAAGGTTAAAAATATACTGTTTTGAGAGGTGATTTTACCATTTGCACAGGGAGTCAGGGATTAGCCGAATATTACATCACTTCCTCACATCAAGGCATTATCTGCAGGTTCTTTGAACTTCACTACCAAGTACCCAAGTGATATCCAAATGATCAGCAACTTGATCTGTATGGTCTTGGGTTGTCAAAAGGACAAAGATACCAGGTTTAATGTCCCCAATGAACTTTAGTTTAAGAGTAGGCCTACAGATACATCCACACCCCAGACATCTCTCAGTGCTCTTCAGTACCTGAAAATGAGCCTCTTCTCATGTCCATGGTCACACATTTTAATAAATCATACAACACCCAAAACAGACTGTCCCTGAGTACATTTAATCAGCGCCTCATATATAAGGGGATTTCCTGACAACGGATTTACCAAATTAAGCTGTTGCTCAAACAACGACAGAGCTGTCAGTCACGCGACAGATTAATCACTGTCAGGCAGCAGCCCTTACATTTGATCATCAAAACTGGAAAACTACAAACAGCATGGCACCTTTGAATTGCTTATCCACCTACATTGAAATGGTAATTGGGCTGGGTGTGTCCGATATTCAAGTGTCAGGAATAGGATTACATCATGGCATTGAGTGAAAAATTTACAAATATGTGTGTCTGCCAATGACATAGCCAACTGTAGCCATATCATTCTGAAACCTAGGCCTGCCTCTGGCTTAAGCAGTACTGAATGTCATCATGCCACAGTTCGTGTAGCAGCTACCTGACTGGTAATGACTGATCAATGTTCAAACATTGTGGCAGTTTGCGGTCTGACTGAAATGTCACATTTCATGTTCTCAGTCAGCATGGGCATCAAAACATTTCCAAAAGACAAGCCTCAATTCCTACATCTCACTCACCTTCGGCCACTGTTTCTTCAATAGTGACTTGGTGCCGCCCTATAGTACATGAACGTCCAATTAAATTGCCACCTACATGGCTGGATCCACTGCTACCTCCTCCAGAACCAGGTCCTGAACTGACCAACTCCCGACGAGATGAATCAAAGAACTTCCTCATGATAACTAATCAGTCAGATGATGAGGAAATATTATCCTCACTTCAATCAAAACGACGCAGAATGCTCAAATGACGATGCAGAAAGCTCAAATGTCCTTATTTCCAGCGATGTCCGTTTCACAAATTAACTTTGTTTTCTGGACAAGGCCTAAGGTTTGTCTGACAAAGCCAGTCTTGTTGTTTGCAGATGCCAAAAACTGCAGTGATTTATTCACCAGCAGCTAACGTTAGCTGTCAATTATGAGCTAACTCCGAATAACCAGTCTCCCATTTGCTTGACAGACTAATATAGCTATAGAGATAAGATAGACGCTAATATAATTCCGCTAAACCTTGTGCAGTATTTGACTTGCTCATCTTGGAGGAGGACATTTCTCCATCAGTGCAGCTATTCAGGGGGTTGTGGGTCCCTCCATCTCCGCGGCTAGCTTAACGTTATGACATTTCATGTAGCTAAGGTTATCCTGTAAAAATTATGTCCGTTGTAATATATCCCCGGTAAAACGTGGCAATATTACACGATCCTTCCATATTCAATGTCGTCCAGCAAAGAATGATTATTTCCAAGTCTTCTACAATTTATCATCTAGCTAGCTAGGCTACCAATTAGCCAACGTCAGCTAGCTTACTGCCACGAACCGCTACCTAGCTATTTCGCAACAGGAAATGCCTATCAAAATGACAGGAAATGGTAATTCCGAAAATGTACCAATTGTAGCTAATTTCGATCTCAGTTTGGTTTGATAACTCCCTTAGAAAATATAGATAAGATATAGCTAGCTAGTCAGTTAGTATATGTTAGATGTGCGCAATATAGGCGAATACAAGCTTCGGCTACTACAACACCAACATATCAGCAGCTGCCTGCTACATCCCTTAGCCTACAGCTTTACTGCAGTGGAGTCATGGGATCTGTAGTCATGAGGTCTGTAGTGAGGGGGGCACACTGGTGGCATTGACTGGTGGGGGCGCGGGTGAGCAGCCACTAGGGAGCATATCTAAAATGAATTCATTGAATTAACTTTTTTCATTAGTATACTAGAATATGAGAAAGGGATAACAGGCAATTTTCCTCTTGAAGCATAATAATACAATCAATAAGATTGTGGCAGAGAGAGAACAAACAATAAGGTACAAGTATCTGCAATCACAATTAACAATTGTAAAAAATAAAATAAAAATCAACAAAGTGAGAGAGAGAGCTGTAAAATATAATGTAGCCTGCCCTAGTGTAACCACAAAGGGGTGGGATCGAAAACTCCTCTTTGTGCCATCCACTGTGTTGCGTTTTTAACGGCCGACGTTCGAAGAAGAGAGCTTCCTTTCGGTCTTCCTCATTTGAAAAGATAGGTCGTTTTTACTGTCTATACGGTAAGTAAACATTTTTATGTAATTTTATAGGATGAGGTTAAACTAGAAATATAGGCTCGATGTGTATCTTGTTGTTTATAGCTAGAAGTTTTAGAATACCTACTATCTGACACATTCAAGGGTGTGTCTCGAACAGAAAATGAACCTCAAAAGTTATTATTCCGTTGCTGGCCGCCAGCAGACAGACATGTATCGCGTCCTGCAAACTATATACTTATTCAATTGGGCCACAAGTTACAATCACAAGCGGGGCAACTTGGAAACTAACAATTACCTATAAGAACTGTGTTGCGTAACAATGTCTCCATATTTACCAAAGGTTTGTAGAGTCTGCGCAGTTGTTACTTTGAAAACTGCATTTCATTGATTGCATTTACTCCAGTGGGCTAATGTAGGTTACAAATTGTTAGTTCCACTAACACTAATATAGGCCTATTGATGTAAAAAGGGATTCAGAAAGGTGTGACTTTAGATCTAGTAATGTTTTGATATGGGAGTGTGACAGGCAGGGGTCAAAAGGGTTCTTCTTGTGCCAGGTATTTCCACCCCAAACTGAGCAGATGTAGACAGTTTCTGAATGAGTTGTCATCCTTGGCTACTGAAGAGGCACAATATGGACAACACCCCTGGACTAAAAGGGACAACACCCCGGACTATAAAGATGTTGTCTACTATTTAATATAATAATTAACAACATAAACTATATTGAGTGACACCATGAAGTAAATCAGCTCTGACCAGAGATGGATTTTGTCTGATTTGGATTTTGGGAGAAGTGTTGTCAGCTAATCGTTTCAGTTGGTAGAGTTGATTTTTAGAGTAGGAAAAAAGCTAAAGACCCAGTGGCTCTCTATTTGTGTGTGTGTGTGTGTGTGTGTGTGTGTGTGTGTGTGTGTGTGTGTGTGTGTGTGTGTGTGTGTGTGTGTGTGTGTGTGTGTGTGTGTGTGTGTGTGTGTGTGGTAATGAAACATTAATGAGGGTAATGAGTATTTAACCCAGTCTTTCCTACTGTGAAGGCCCACCACATTGTTATTCTCTACAGAGCTGATTAGGTAATGTAGCAACAGGACCATTTGCTTTTGATCAACTGACCAACGTGGGAATTAAAACATGTATGTAGATGGCGTATATGTGTTTATTTACCATCCTGAGAAATAATATAGCTGTTTTTCTTTTGATAGCTTTTCCCATCTCTCTTGCTCACGTTTGGAAACTCTATCTCACTGGCATAATGGCAGCGGTAAGTCTCAGCACCCAAACTGCAGTGTGAGTGAACTATGAATGATTGTAGTGTTCAACATTTTCATACATTTGCATGATCAGATTTACATTAGTTTGTTTTCGTTGCTTAGTATTGGAAATGATTTACTTATCAACAGTATGTTCATTATAGCTTGCATAAAACACGTATGATGTACTATACCAATGAAATTGTCCAATTACATTTTTACTGCTGTAATCCTACTGACAGCACAGACAAGACAGCTTTTTGAAAGTAGCAGCCACAGTATACTACAGAGGCAGTCTGACATATAAGCTACACCTATACTGTACATAATAAATACGTGTTGCTGTTACTGAACAAACACACACAGATCTGTTGAGATGTGCATGTGTGTACCTATAGCCCAGGGGTACTCAACTCTTACCCTACGAGGTCCAGAGCCTGCTGGTTTTCTGTTATTACACACACCTGAGGTCCCAGGTCAAAATCAGTCACTGATTAGAGGTGAACAATGAAAAAAATACAGTGGAACTTACTTCAAGGTCCAGAGTTGAGTTTGAGGGCAATAGCC
This sequence comes from Salvelinus fontinalis, assembly GCF_029448725.1. Lineage (NCBI taxonomy): Eukaryota > Metazoa > Chordata > Actinopteri > Salmoniformes > Salmonidae > Salvelinus > Salvelinus fontinalis. The sequence goes on from NC_074685.1 coordinate 29,275,132, forward strand.
TGTAACTCAAAGTACAATATCCAAATAGTGTTGATAGTGACTGGATAAATGCCAGCTGCTGAATTCATAGGGAGTTATATGTATGTCATTTTAATATTTGCCACTGCAGATTGGCAACCGTGGAACTGTGACTGAAGCCGCTGGCTTCAAGGTAGAGGAGGATGTAAACCGACTGAGAGGAGCCATGAAGGGGGCTGGTGAGTGATCCCAACATTCTAAGCCATGACTAGCTGTTTGTTTCTAAGAACAATTCCGACATTCCGAAAACAATTTCGGATGAGTATGGTAGGATCCCCTTTCTTCTGATAAATAGGTCTTAATTCTAAAATAGTTGTATTTTTTTACTTTCAATGAAAGCTTCAAAAATACCTTCCTGTTGAACAGTATGCTAACAGTACTTTCACATCAGTTGTAATGATTCTAGAACTCTCTACAGGCCCTCGACACAGGACTGTAGTTACTTTCCATTTCTAAGACCTCATTCATTCCTCTGAGTGTGGCCTGGGAGTCATTTCTTTCCTTCTCCAGTATACTTGACTCATCTTTTTTTCCTTCTTTTTTTTCCATTTTCATAATCATTTGAGCCTTTCTCCTGTTCTAGTCAAAAGTTACTGTAGGATTGCATTATCTTTGCACCTGTTATATTTGTGTCTATGCTTTTTACACGTCTATGCTGTAGGGATACAATGCAGAAAATACAATGAGCCTGGTAAGAGAACAAGTTAGGCGCTGTTAAACACGAGCATACAAGATAGTATACAGCCTGTGCAATTTGTTTCTGAATGGGTGAATCTTAGCTCAACGATCGGAATGCTGATGCTGTTAGCTAGACGTGATAGGTTTCACCTGACTCTAGTGAGATATGAATTAGAAACAGATGGCACATACACTGAGAACCAACTGTGCCTTTGGGACCAGGGTTTTTCCAGGGTGAGAGAGGAGCTTGCAAGCCGGAAGTGTGTCTGTTCAACATTCAGGTTGAAATCTGGCTGAGTTCTTTGTAACTGTGATATCGGGGAGATATTTAGGGTATTTCAATGGTGATTTGATGCTGTTTTATCAACAGCAAGTTATTTTACCTAATGGATCAGTATAATGTGAAGGTCACAGTAATGTAACCCTGTGATATTTTCTTATAGGCACGGATGAGGCAGCTGTCATTGAGGTTCTGGCACGTCGTACCATTGCTCAGAGGCAACGCATCAAGGAGGCTTACAAGCAGACTGTGGGGAAGGTAAGTGTTCTACTGACTTATGCCTCTCTTAATTCAAACGGTGATATGAGAAATGTAATATCAGACTATTCTCAAAACTTTCCAAAAGCTAAACACCACCAGCTCCAGTAATGGGGGGGGGGGGGGGGTGTATTTAATAGTTTATAGTGACAGGAGAGTGCAGGGGTTGTGTAAATGGTAATATTTATCATGTGATCAGTCATGGAAGGATGTACTACAAAGCAGGATCATGGAGTTAATAATGGCCTAAATATTCTAAAATAACTTTATTTTTTTAGGAAGATTAGCTTGAAATGGGCATTCTCTAATTGACTCAGTTTAGCTTTCTTAATGAAGTGGAAAATCAACAAATATTTCTGGCTATTTATCAAATTTTAGCTGGCTAACTTATTGATGATGTGTTATAGTATACCCTTCTGGTGTGTGTTTTTATGGGTGTGGTGGTGTCTGGTGTTAATGGTAACATTGTGGTGACAGTTGGTGCCTCAGGTTGATCATTAACTCTTACACAAAGATGGGTATGTGTTTCAGAGAATAGGGAGAAGCTTGTCTACCATCACAGGTTAGGTCGAAAGACCTCTCTCATGAGGGTTGAGGTTAACCTGATTTTAAATGAAGACCAATGTCAGTCAGGACACTGCACTTTGTGTTTAAGTGAAGTAGGGAGATTATAGAGTGACAGGCCCCATGTTAAACGATAGCTAAACTCGACATTTAAAACTAAAAGGGAAGTCTGATCAATGTCTACTCTATTGACACTGTTAGATAGTAGCTGGCACAGTCTGGCATACGATAAATCATTGATAAAGTTATCTAAATGGTCCCATGAATGAGGAAGCTTGCCACAGGGAAGGACAAAGATTGCTAGTGGAATCCTCCTGGTCAGAAACAGTGAGTCATACAGTGCACGGGGACGCCCACAGGCAGGCTCATGAAGAAGCTAAATGTGTCTACTACAAACCTTCTGTGTACAGCTCTTCTGCAGCCACGCCCTTCTGGAAGCAGACTTGTATCTGGAATGTCTGAAGCATTTAGTCTGACAGATTAAACATTTTGAAGGCCTTGTTTATCACCTCTGAGATATGAGTGTATGAGATAAGTAGTGTATGCTTACTTGAGCACTAGGCAGGAGATTGTGTGAATCGGGACCCATTTAAATGTCTGTGTCTCTGTCCCTGTAGGACCTGACAGATGATCTGCAGGGAGAGCTGACGGGGAACTTTGAGAACGTGGTGCTGGGCCTCCTGATGACCGCTCCTGTGTATGATGCCTACGAGCTGAGGAACGCTATGAAGGTCAGAGGTTATTACTGCTATGGGGATTGATGTATTGATGTATGATTGGGGATTGATGTATGATTGATGTATCACAATGGGGATTGATGTAACGCTTTTCAATACTGTACGTCTTCGAGCTATTGACATTGTATTGGGCTATTCACCTCATCCACAACCCATAGATGTGTTGCATCACACTACTCTTTGAGGTACTTACATAGCTCTCCACATCTCTATTTTACTGAATGCTAGGGTGCTGGAACAGAGGAGGCTGCTCTCATTGATATCCTGGCCTCAAGGACGAACGCTGAAATTAGAGCCATCACAGCGGTGTACATCAAAGGTAGTAGCTACGCAGTACACATCCTTTCTGTGCCATGCATTGAATCTCCATCCGTAGAAGAGTTGTCGCATACGGTGTATGGTACAAGTCGATACTTTAGAATTGATCACTGTATATGAAGAGGAAATCTGATCTAGGATATCAGTGTCTCGCCCTCTTGAGAGTGTACGGACAAACAATGAATCACATAACATGAACACAATGCATGATATGAATGATTTATTAGTGTCTTCTATAGAGCAATATTCAACTTTTGTTGCCTGCCATAGCTTTTGACAGGGTGTTCACAAACCGTTTCAAGTGTTGTGTGTTATAATTGCAGAGTCCGATCACTGGGTCTAAGGTCTTTCTTAACTCCTACTTTTTGCTTAAACGTGTGTGATGGCAGATTATGAACATAACCTGGAGGACGATATCGATGGTGATACTTCTGGAATGTTCCAGAGGGTTCTGGTCTCTTTGCTCACGGTGAGAATAGACCGTTACAATATTGACCTCTCTGAATACACACCTGGTTGACCTTCATATTCCAACAATCAAAGGAAAGCCAACTGAACTACAGTACATGAATTGTTGTGAAGGAAATAGTCACTCCCCTTTCACTTCATCACTTGGGTACAATTTAACACATAATGGATGTTTGTAGTGTTTAGAGGCCTCTTATGGCCAGGTAATGGTCATGTCATTGTCTGACTCTTTGCTAACATGGCCTCTGTGTCTGTCCTGTGACTGACAGGCGGGGCGAGATGAGAGCAACACTGTGGATGAGGCCCAGGCTGTGAAGGATGCTAAGGTGAGAATGTGGATCCAGAGAGGAGGTGACCTGGCTCTGTCTATCTCGCATAGTAGCACATGCTGGGGTATCAGGATCACCCCACGGTTAGGAAGATGAACAGTAAGATCAACTCTAGACATAGTTTTTTAAACCTAATCTCACATCAAATATGTCCCAAAACAGTCAGTGTTGGGAGATTTTCTGTTTGGGTTTGTGAAGTACTTTTGCTGTGGGTTCTCAGGATATCTACGAGGCTGGGGAGGCTCGTTGGGGAACAGATGAGGTCAAGTTCCTCACTGTGCTCTGTGTGAGGAACAGAAATCACCTACTCCAAGGTATTGTCCCCACAAAAATATTTCAGTGTATATTCATTTAGCAGCGGTACACCAACGCTGTACACCACCGTTGCCGCAGCGGTACACTCCCAAAATATTTTATTATAATAAAATAAGAGATATTTTTACATTTCTGCCTAGACTCACGTTTAAGATCAGAGTGGCAAGTTACAACAAGTTACATATCACCAGAAGTGACCTTCTCACAGTCTACTTGTTTATTGTTTGTTTATTACGCTTTACACTTCTCTTCGGTTAAGATACTTACTTCCACACTGACTTTGGCACAAAATGTAATGCACAGACACTGTTCTGCTGACCTGTTCTGGTTATTTGAGGAATCAACATTTTGTCATGTGCTTCTTACTCACTACAACAGTATGATTGATTCCATATCTCTCTCTTTCACCTCATTGTCTCAGTGTTTAAGGAGTATCAGAAGATCTCTGGGAGGGACATCGAGGACAGCATTAAGAGGGAGATGTCTGGCTCTCTGGAGAATGTCTTTCTGGCAATAGGTCAGACGGATCCAATTTGTTTCAGTGCCTCTTGTAATAATGTACCGAAGACAGATAAAACAGAGTCCGATCAGTTCTGATGAAAAAAAAGCAAAACTAAAGCTTGTTGAGCTATCACGCCTGATGTATCGATCTGATTTATTTTTGCAGTGAAATGCCTTAAAAACAAGCCAGCATTCTTTGCAGAGCGGTTATATAAATCCATGAAGGTAAAGATTTTGAAATTGACTTTTTTAACACACCTCCTATGGAGGGTGCATATCTGCTTACACTTGTGGGTTATCAGACTGAATTCATCAGAATGTTGACAGCTCCTTCCCTCCTGTCTTTTCAGGGTCTGGGAACTACAGACAGCGTACTGATTAGAATCATGGTGGCTCGGGCCGAGATTGACATGTTGGACATCAAGACCGAGTTCTTGAAAGCGTACGGCAAGACTCTCCATTCCTTCATCAAGGTGAGACCCTGATCACAAGAGATGACGTAATGATTTGTCTCATTAAAAGTCAGATTTGTGCCCATTTCTTTCTGTTATTTTGATGTAATCTGAGTGTTTCTGTATTGTTTAGGGAGACACATCTGGAGATTACCGCAAAATCCTGCTGGAGTTATGTGGAGAGTAGGACGTTGAACATGTAGGACATCATCCAGCGATGACTTCACTCTGCCACAACACCATTGGTGCCTCTACTATCTGCTGTTTCCATTGCTTCCAGCTCTCTCGATATCCTCTGCTCTTCTGTAGCCAGAGCATTTTAGACTGACCATGATGCCTTTTTTCACAGTTTTGTAATACTGATTAAACCAAAGACAAGTGACATTTTACACCTGCTTGCATCTCTTTATTGATCCCCTGCTGCAGCTTTAATTAGTGTTGTTGGTTAGAGAGAGCTGTTGCCACATCTCAGGAAGCATAAAAGATGGCCCTTTTGAACCTCTGCCTCCCAACCCCGTCTCAGCAGACGGCCATTTTCATCTCTTACTGTTTGAAGTCCATTTAATTAATTAGTTTGGATGGCTTGTTTGTTGAGTCAGCTCTGAGTCATTTGATTCAATTACCTTTAATTGGATGTTAGTCTGATTTGGAAGGCAAAGTATGTAGTCATCTTTGTGCCTAGACCCTGTCCTCGCATTTCAAGGCTGCGCTGAGACTTATCAACACTCCAAATTTCGCTCAGGTAATCCCAACCATAAATTATCAGCCATAAATTATCATTCTACCGCAGGCCCGCAACAGGGGACCCTCATTGACTTGTTTTAATCCACCTCCTCTCTCATAGCATAGGCCCAATGATACAGATCTAGACAATTTTGTATCTATAACAATTCAAACTAGCCCTATGGGATATTCAAATAAGGGGTTACCAACTGAGCAAAGTAGGCCTATGCTTGTATTAGAGACTCCGTCTGATCTGAAAACCCGTAGCTGCGGCATGACAGAAGTTTGAACTCTTGCTTCTTAAGCCAACATGAACATTCAGGTAAAATCTTAAACTTAATAAGACTGTGCTGGATGTGTATCTGGCTGGTTATAATGTTTTTAGATCTGACAGTTGGTGGAGGTGTTGCCATATTTACAAAGTACAACTTAAGTGTTTCTGATTCTCTCACTATCTCTGTCCCTAAGCAATTTGAATGTCTCGTCCTAAATGTGGTCCTTGATAATAATGCCAAATTTACACTAGTGGGAATTTGTCACCCTCCCTCTGCCTCAACATGTGCTCTTAGCCAATTGTCTGACTGGCTATCTAACTATGCTAAATTTGAATTATACATTTTGGGTGATCTTAATCTGGATTGGTTGATGCCAGCTTCTGATAGGCTGAAAGAGATTTAGCTCAATGCAGATATAACTCACTTGATAAATGAACCAACCCACCCCAACTTTAAAACCCTGAAAAATCTACTCTTTTAGATATTGTTTTGACAAATGCCCTAATGGAACTTTTGGTTATTAGTGACCATTGTCTCGTTGCCTGCATAAGAGATGCAAAGCTACCTATATCTCGCTCTTGTATTATTACAAAGAGAAATTATAGGCAACAATTATTTTCTGATCTGGGATTGTGTGAATGGAAGGTTGTCAGATATCTCAGCCCTAAATTGTTTTACTTCTTTGCTCAACTCTATTACAGAAAAGCCTGATCCGTTCAAGAAACTAAGGGTAAGGGATAGAGCTAATGCCGGGTTCATTAACTATCAGAGAAACTTCAGAAGATACATTTAGCTTGGGTTAAGGCTAGGCTGACTGAATCTACATCTGACTGGCAGTCCTTCAGACGCTTGAGAAATACATGTCTATCCCAGGTTAGAAAATGTAAATCGACATAGTTCTTGAACTACGAGTGGTGGGAATCCAGCTGCCTTCTTTTGTGGTGATTTTAATAACCACTTTGCCTCAGCAGGCCATCTAGCTTCTGAAAACTTTGATTCCAGCCGAGGGAGTCCATTACTCACCTCGAGCCAGGTTGCAGAGAACGATACATTCCCAGATATACATTCCTCATTTTCATTTCAACCATTTGATGTCTGACGTACTAAGTGCCATATTGAAGATTGATGTATAACAAATACACTGGGGCTGACTCACTTCAAATTTGATTTGTCACATACACATGTTTAGAAGATTATTGCGGGTGTAGTGAAATGCTTGATCCTTTTTTGCTGCAGCTTTCTGCCCCACTTATTGCAGAATCATTAACCTATCATTTTAACTTGACAGTTGTTTCTGGGGTTATCCCTAAGATCTGGAAAACAGCACAAGTCCTCCCCCTACACGAAGACGGAGATCCTTCTGACTTGGATAGCAACTGTCCAATTTCCAACCTATCTTGCCTTGCCAAAATGTTAGTCTCTGGCCAATTCTCAACTTAGAACTTTTTAAACCTCTCATTCTGTTTTTAATGAGCACCAATCTGGTTTTAGACCGGGACATAGCACTGTTTCAGCAGCTACACTTGTCTTAGATGATGTGCTATAGTTTAGACTATAAAAATCATTGTACTGCCTTATTTATTGACCCGTCGAAGGCATTTGATACGGTTGACCATTTCTTACTTGTTCAAAGGTTGTCTGAAATGCAATTGGTTGAAGAACTATCTAACTGACAGGACACAATGTGTGCTTACTGACGGTATCAAATCTAGTTTCCTCAATATTGCAAAAGGTGTGCCGCAGGGGTCAAATTTGGGCCCTGTTCTCTTCTCAAGTTATGTAAATAATATTGGTCTATCTGTTAAAACCTTTAACATTCATATCTACGCAGATAATACAGTTATTTACTCCTGTGCTTCCTCAGTACACCAGGTCATTCATGATTCATGGTTCAGCATGGTTTTGACTCCAGCTCATGGATAAGCCTTCAGGCCACCTTGAAATTAGACTTGCTTGTCTCCATTGGACAGTTTAAATGGAGTTTAAGAGAGGCATTATGTGAATTTGTTTTGATTGATCTTGTTATATTTATTGTATAGATATTATTTATTGTGCGTTCATGTTCACAGTGCTCCCCTGCAAATGAGAACCTGGTCTTAATGGTGATCCACCCTCTATAAATACAAGTTAAATAATCAAATAAACAAATGTAGCTGATCAACTTAGTCAGGCCCCCATACCTCATACACCTACAGCCTAATCACAGAGTTGTGAGATTCAAACGTTGAAATGTTAAATCCTTTATAGGGAATAAATATGTTGTAGTACCTTGTAAAACCACGGTGTGGAGCCCTTCCCATTCTCTGGAATGAATGAGAAACAAGTTATGAGTTCCGAGAAAGAGCAGCTGCATTTAGTGCAATGTTAGGTGGCTGGAAACATGATTTGTAGTTATTTGGTAGGTCTAAACTAAAGATTTTTCCATAGGCTTTACAGTTAGTGTGTCACTTCAGTTGGAACAGGAACTTCGTCAGTACACACATCTAGTTAACATTGTATAAGCATATTTCCATGGGAATGTACTGTTTTGTTTGGGTTGTATTGCATCAACCTTGGTTTCTAGTGCTCTGTGTCAGGTTCGTATATATCAGGTTCCAGGTTCAGGCTGTTATACAAGCTATTATAGTGAAACTGATCAGAACACTTCACCTTGGCACACCAACAGACAAGATCCTGGTGAAATGGAGCCAGCACAGCACACTTTCAACTGGGTTTCATGTCTGCAGTTGGATGATTCAGTGTTTTTGAAAAAAAAAGCACTGGTAATTACACCATGTCGTGTCTCCACTGTATGTTCATCTTTATACCAGGTGATGGATACCCAGGTTGGTGTTCAGTGCCAGGTTCCATGTCGGCGTACAATTACCACTAAGACAAACATGGCACAGAAACAGAAGCCCTGTTGTTTTAATACTGTACACTCTTAGATAGAAAGGTGCAATCTAGAACCCGAAAGGGTTCTACGTGGAACCAAAAAGGGTTTCTTGCTGGAACCAAAAAGGGTTCTCCTATGAGGACAACCAAAGAACCCTTCAGGAACCCTTTTTTCTAAGAATGTAGTTAAAACATTGTGGTAGATTGCTGCTTTAAACACTAAGACAGGGAGAGAAGCTGACACACTATTGATTTTAATTCTTTTACAGAGGAGACGCTCAGCATGAAGCCGCAAAAAACTGATGTGTCCGAATACCCATACCAGCATACTGCATACTTAATTTACATACATGTACTCATCGTGACATACTATTTAGCACGTATCATTCAGCCAAAACTATGCAGTATGCATGGCAGCAACGCAGTAGCAGATCCTGACTGGCTGAGTAGGTAGGCCGGGGCCGAGTGCAGGGGGATCTTCCAAATTCAACAGACAAGCAGCTCATTAACCAGCCTGATATTAGCACATTTCTAATTCAATTAATTTCTCTAAACTCTGAATAGAATAGGAATGGAGTGATAGGTCTACTCAGGCTGGTTATAGGCAGACGATCACATTTGACCTATACCGTAGGCCATATAACCCATCTAGTACAGCTAGCCATTTAAAAGGGATTGAATAGAAACAGATCATTTGGTTCCAGTCAAAAGTTTGGACACACCTACTCAATCAAGGGTTTTTCTTAATTTTTTTTGTATTTTATACATTGCAGAATAATAGTGAAGACATCAAAGCTATGAAATAACACATATGGAATCATGTAGTAATCAAACAAGTGATAAATCAAAATATATTTCAGATTCTTCAAAGTGGCCACCCTTTGCCTTGATGACAGCTTTGCACACTCTTGGCATTCTCTCAACCAGCTTCATGAGGTAGTCCCCTGGAATGCATTTCAATTAACAGGTGTGCCTTGTTAAAAGTAAATTTGTGGAATTTCTTTCCTTCATAATGCATTTGAGCCAATTAGTTGTGTTGTGTCAAGGTAGGGATGGTATACAGAAGATAGCCCTATTTGGTAAAAGACCAAGTCCATATTATGGCATGAACAGCTCAAATAAGCAAAGAGAAATGACAGTCCATCATTACTTTAAGACACAGGTGTCAAACTCATTCCACGGAGGGCCGAGTGTCTGCGGGTTTTCGCTCCTCCCTTGTACTTGATTGATGAATTAACATCACTAATTAGTTAGGAACTCCCCACACCTGGTTGTCTAGGGCTTTATTGAAAGGAAAAACCAAAAACCTGCAGACACTAGGCCCTCCGTGGAATGAGTTTGACACCCCTGCTTTAAGACATGAAGGTCAGTCAATCCGGGAAATTTCAAGAACTTTGAAAGTTTTTTCAAGTGCAGTCGCAAAAACCATCAAGCTCTATGATGAAACTGGCACTCATGAGGACCGCCACAGGAAAGGAAGACCCAGAGTTACCTCTGCTGCAGAGGATAAGTTCATTAGAGTTACCAGCCTCAGAAGTTGCAGCCCAAATAAACTCAAGCAATGGACATTAGACCAGTGGAAATCTGTCCTTTGGTCTGACGAGTCCAGAATTTGAGATGCACGTGTCTTTATGAGACACAGAATAGGTGAATGGAGGATCTCCACATGTGTGGTTCCCACCGTGAAGAATGGAAGAGGAGGTGTAATGGTGTGGGAGGGCTTTGCTGGTGACACTGTCAGTGTTTATTTAGAATTCAAGGCACTGTCGATGTATTTAACTGGCTACCACAGCATTCTGCAGCGATACGCCACCCCATCTGGTTTGCGCTTAGTGGGACTATCATTTGTTTTTCAACAGGTCAATGATCCAACACACCTCCACGCTGTGTAAGGGCTATTTGACCAAGAAGGAGAGTGATCGTGTGCTGCATCAGATGACCTGGCCTCCACAATCACCTGACCTCAAACAAATTGAGATGGTTTGGGATGAGTTGAACCGCAGAGTGAAGGAAAAGCAGCCAACAAGTGCTCAAGATATGTGGGAACTCTCAAGACTGTTGGAAAAGCATTCCAGGTGAAGCTGGTTGAGAGAATGGCAAGAGTGTACAAAGCTGGCAAAGGGTAGCTACTTTGAAGAATCTAAGATCTAAAATATATTTTGATTTGTTTAACACTTTTTTGGTTACTACATGATTCCATGTGTGTTATATCATAGTTTTGATGTCTTCGGTGTTATTCTACAATGTAGAAAATAGTTTTTTAAAAACCTGGAATGAGTAGGTGTGTCCAAACTTTAAATTGGTACTGTATGTAAATTAGATATTTCAACAACAAACAAAAAATCACTGTCATTATGGGGTGTTGTGTGTCGATGGGCGAGGAAAAAAACCATCTGTTAATCAATTTTGAATGCCAGCTGTAACACAAAAACATTTGGAATAAGTTAAAGGGTATGAAAACTTTCGGTTTATAATTGTGTAGACAAGTAGAAATGCTAATTCTTCGCACTTGGCAAGAGGAACTAAAGTAAATTGGCAACTATTCTGAGCACACAGAACCTGTGACAAAATATTTGCCTATGTTTAAGAATGCAATAACTAGGATAATGTTAGGAAAAATCTAATTACTGCTATCCAAGCAAAACTTGAGAGGAACAAATAACTTCATTTTAGGAAAAGAGAATTAACTGTGAGTTTAGGAAAAGAGTATTAACTGTGAATTTCCTTCAAAAGATTCCAGAGGAGATGACAGCCATACTAATCTTAGTTAAAGTTATTTCTTTAGGACAGGGTCAGTGTAACGAGCATTACCGAAGGTGGCTCCCCTTCCTGTTCGAGTGGCGCTCGGCGGTCGTCGTCGCCGATCTACTAGCTGCCACCGATCCCTTTTTCCTTTTCGTTTGGTTTTGTCTAATTGTTTTCACCTGTTCATTGTTTGGTTGTTAGGGTGGTGCTATTTAAGTTCGTTTAGCCAGCTTCTGTTTGTGCGGGCTTGTCTTTCTGTTTTTTGTACGAGGTTGTTCGTTGTATTGGGGTTTTCCACTATCTGGATTTATTTTTCCAGTGTGTACTGTATTCGAGTTGGATTTTACGCCAATGTTTTGACGTTACCAGTTGTTCTTCTGGTTGGACATTAAAGAGTGTTTTTTTCCCCATATCTTTGCTCTCTGCGCCTGCCTCCTCACATTTTTCCTCATTGATCGTAACAGTCAGACAGACCTTTTCCACATATCTGTCACGTTCCTGACCTGTTTTCTGTTATTTTTGTATGTGTTTAGTTGGTCAGGGCGTGAGTTGGGGTGGGCATTCTATGTTTTGTGTTTCTATGTTTAGGTCATTGGTAATTAGCCTTATATGGTTCTCAATCAGGGACAGGTGTTTGACGTTTCCTCTGATTGAGAACCATATAAAGGTAGGCTGTTCACACTGTTTGTTTGTGGGTGATTGTCTTCTGTGTCTGTTCACCACACGGGACTGTTTCGTTTGTTCGTTCGTTTGTGTAGTCTGTACCTGTTCGTGCGTTCTTCGTGTATATGTAAGTTCTCTAGTTCAGGTCTGTCTACGTTCGTTTTGTTACTTTGTAAGTTATTCAAGTGTTCTTCGTGTTTCGTCTTTAATTTAATAAATTCATTATGTCATATACAAACGCTGGGCTTTGGTCCAATCCCCGCTGGGCTTTGGTCCAACCGTTACAATATCTTTCATTCTATGCATGACCTCCATGGAGACAGAATGGCCCAGTCAAAATGAAATCTGCTAATTATGTGCAAATGGAACGCTCCATCTAAGGTGATGACCTGCCACAGGAAGACATATGGCAAACAAGGTTGTATGCATTATTTCTACCAGCCAGAGGGAGTAAATCAGTGATGGGCATTCCGATTCTTTCCAGTGAGTCGTATCATTTGGCTCCGTTCAGCTAAATGAGATGTTAATTTGGCTCCCAAACAGGCTCCCAATCAGCTCTTTGTTCAGTAGTACTTAAAAATTGCAAATCTCTAATGTAAAGTCTACAAAGTTGCCTGCCATTATGTCAGATCGTGACATGTGAGTTAAATACATGTTTTACCTGACCAAATTATTAGAAGGCTTGCAAAAACATTACAAAAATAACGCACTGTAAAAATGTGTGTGGACCATAAAAAGTCTCTCTCCTCACTATCTATTGTTCCTGGAGTGAGGAATTACAATCGTTGGAGAATGTTTTTAGAACTTAAGCAGTAGTAACAGTATGTCAATCAGAGTCAAATGAACAGCTCTTTCACAAATGAGATTCGGTTCTCAATGTTCACCAAAAAGACACGTTCAAAAAGAGACGTTCGTTCGCAGAAGACCCATCAGAGTAAATGACAGCATCAGAATTCTACTCTTCTCCTTTCACAGAGGTTTTCCATCACATGGGAAATGATCTGAGCTCGTGACTCGGAAATAATCACGTTTCACATAATCTGATTTACAATTTCAATATTTCTAATCTCATGAATCCATTCACACCTCTAATGTTCACATGGATATATCAACCAGCTGTCACGTTGGGGAAAGTAATATTCTCCTTCCACCAAGATCATGTTCTCAATCAGAGTGAATTGAAGTGAATTGGCTGGGCTGGATAAAAGCATTTATTCTTATCCCTCTGCTTCTGATGACTGCAAAGCAATGGTTCTGCTGGTTGTGCCGTTATCTGCACATTGCTGGCTGCTCAGAGGGAAGGAAAGTTCTGTTTACTCACAATCGGTATCTGAGCTCTGCTTGTGTCCATAAGGTTGAACTGAGAACCCAAGAGAGAGATCCCTCTAAGTGCTGCCAGATGTTTCACAATTGAGGTGTCATGATAAGTCATAAGAACGTCCACATGATGTGAGGTGACTAAGCAGAGCAACATGGAATAAGGATTAGGGGGTGAGTGCTAGAGATACAGGAGAGGAATGAGCAAGCAAGCCTAATATAATGAGCTCTGTGATCAATAATCTTTGCTGCTTCTCCAGTGATTTTCAGCCAGGTCTGAAGGTGAAACATTTCAAAATGTTCTATTACATCAAACTGAGAGTCTTGAAATATGAGATGACATTAGATCATATATAGTTTGGTCATTAGTTGGGCATGTTCCTTTACAGTCTATTTGTTTCAATCAATTTCAGATGCTCTTGAGTTGGCCTGCTTCTTATTATAAATGCAACATGCAAGAATTTCAAAGATTTTACTGAGTTACAGTTCATTTAAGGAAATCAGTCAATTGAGATAAATTCATAATGCCCTAATCTGTGGATTTCACATGACTGGGAATACAGATATGCATCTGTTGGTCACAAATACCTTTAAAAAAGCTAGGGGCGTGGATCAGCTAGGGGCGTGTGACCACCATTTGCCTCATGCAGTGCAACACATCTCCTTCGCATTGAGGTGATCAGTTTGTTGATTGTGGCCGGTGGAATGTTATCCAGCTACTCTTTAATGGCTGTGTGAAGTTGCTGGATATTGGCAGGAACTGGAACATGCTGTCGTACACGTCGATCCAGAGCATCCCAAACATGCTCAATGGGTGACGTGTGGTGAGAATGCAGGCCATGGAACAACTGGAACATTTTCAGCTTCCAGGAGTTGTGTACAGATCCTTGCGGCGTGGGGGCGTTCATTATCATGCTGAAACATGAGGTGATGGAGGTAGATGAATGGCACGACAATGGGCCTCAGGCATCACTGTGCGTTCAAATTGCCATCGATAAAACGCAATTGTGTTCGTTCTCCATAGCTTATGCCTGCCCATACCGTAACCCCACCGCCACCCTGGGACACTCTGTTCACAACATTGACATCAGTAAACCGCTCACCCACACGACGCTGGTCCGCTGTTGTGAGGCCGGTTGGACGTACTACCAGATTCTCTAAAATGATGTTGTAGGCAGCTTATGGTAGAGAAATTAACATTCTATTCTCTGCCAACAGCCCTGGTGGACGTTCCTGTAGTCAGCATGCCAATTGCACATTCCCTCAAAACTTGAGACATCTGGGGCATTGTGTTGTGTGACAAAACTGCACATTTTAGAGTGGCCTTTTATTGTCCCCAGCTGAGAACATGGACAAATTGTGCCATCCTCTCAGACAGACAAAACTGCTTTGCAATTCTGTAATAGAACACATTAGAAGACAAGGATGAGTTGGAGTAGTAGAAGTGGAGAGCTATGACCCTGTCGCAATGCCTGAAATCCCACTGTACTGTAGCTCTCCATTCTATTTTCAGTCATGGAAAAAATGACAATGTAAGTAAAATGCCATGTATATTTCAGGTTAGGATTGTTTTCCCCACGGTCAGAGTAGTGAACTGTAGTTGATTAAATAGCAGCATGACTGCTAAGGTACACTGTTCTCTCTCCAGACATTGCCATTGGAACAAGATGTGTCCTTTGACAGGCTGCACCCAAAGGAATCACAAATCTAGGGTCTTTGTTGGACAAAGTAACACAGGGAGCTTTGCAAAGAACATATAATCCTATTTTGTA
Source organism: Salvelinus fontinalis (assembly GCF_029448725.1). NCBI lineage: Eukaryota > Metazoa > Chordata > Actinopteri > Salmoniformes > Salmonidae > Salvelinus > Salvelinus fontinalis. Next base: position 29,290,419 of record NC_074685.1, read on the forward strand.
TGCAGTCCCTGTACTTATACGTCACTATGGATGAAAGTGCCTGCTAAGGCCATTAATCAAGATTACATTATTTTGAGTGGCATATGTAAAGGACGTCACGCTGCTTGCTTAGCGAGTACCATCTCCTCACGATTCAGCCCATATCTGGCATGAATTCAGGACCTCTGCCTTGCTAGCACACGTGACCACTCTCCTGAAGCGTCTTACCAGTCGGAGCCACGCAAAAAGCTACCTATTTACTGGCACAAGTGGGGACACTTCAGGCTGATGAGTAAGTTTCACACATCCTCATGTGCTAAACAGTATGTAGCTAGAGTTATGTGTACTGGGCATGAGGTTGCATTGCACTCCCAGTTTTAGTACATTAAGTTTGGGCCGAATATGTTCTTTGCAAAGCTCCCTGTGTAAATTATATTTTAATGTTGAAGGACTCTTGGAAGATTAGTCCAAATGAAGACTAAAAGAGATCCTAATAAAATAAAATAAAATATACTGAGCAATGCCGACTTTGACACGCAGAATCCTTGAATCTCCTCTTTGCTCAACAGCAACAGCATGCAACTCTGCCTCTTATGTGACTCCTCAAGAAACTCAAAAACTAAACAAATACTCCCACTTCCCTGCTGCCATTTAGTCAAACCAACCTTTCCTCTCTGAAAGAAAAGCCTCTCTCAGCAGGGAAACAAGTTGTTCTCTCTGAATGAGCATCATTAGTGATGGAGTGTTAAGTGTTTCTTAATGGTGAGTGGTAAGAGGAAGAGGTCACATGGAGATTTTAAAGGTGAATAAAAGAGAAGAGCAGTCACAGATAAAGTAAATCTGGTCTAACACAAGTTTCACCTCCAGCACAGAAGCAGAGAAAATGTCTGAGAAGGCACTTATAGAATAATCACACAGCACCTTATGTCCTGTAAACACCAGCCCGAGAGGCTCGCAGGAAGTCACAACATCAGCTGATACAGAATCGCATAGTGTCACAGATACATTATGAGTGTGCCGGTCAGTCTGGCGTCAAGCTTTAATGATAACATTCAACAGCTGACATTTGATACTGGCAGCTATACAGGTCAAAGTTAGAACATCAGTACGTACAGTAGGTAAAACAGATCACTACAGACTAACAAAGGAAAACCACTTACTTCAACATAAATGGTTAACACCTGTTTCCCTTCCCCTTATATATCAATCAAAATCGAAAGTAAATCAAATACTGGAAAATAATTCATCAATACATTATTCCTTTACACATGGTCTAAATGGACTCAAAATGTGCAGCTTCACAACGAACCAAAACACACATACACCCACCCACCCACACGTTCACACACATATACAGTTGAAGTCGGATGTTTATATACACCTTAGCCAAATACATTTAAACGCAGTTTTTCACATTTTCTGACATTTAATCCAAGTAAAAATTCCCTGTTTTAGGTCAGTTAGGATCACCACTCTATTTTAAGAATGTGAAATGTCAGAATAATAGTAGAGAGAATTATTTATTCCAGCTTTCATCACATTCCCAGTGGGTCAGAAGTTTACATGCACTCACTTAGTATTTGGTAGCATTGCTTTTAAATTGTTTAACTTGGGTCAAATGTTTTGGGTAGCCTTCCACAAGCTTTCGAATTTTGGCCCATTTCTCCTGACAGAGCTGGTGTAACTGAGTCAGGTTTGTAGGCCTCCTTGCTCGCACATGCTTTTTCAGTTCTGCCCACAAATATTCTATGGGATTGAGGACAATGCTTTGTGATGGCCACTCCAATACCTTGACTTTGTTGTCCTTAAGCCATTTTGCTGCAACTTTGGAAGTATGCTTGGAGATATTGTCCATTTGGAAGACCCATTTGCGACCAAGCTTTAACTTCCTGACTGATGTCTTGAGATGTTGCTTCAATATATCCACATAATTGTCCTCCCTCATGATGCCATCTATTTTGTGAAGTGCACCAGTCTCTCTTGCAGCAAAGCACCCCCACAACATGATGCTGTCACACCTGTGCTTCACGGTTGGAATGGTGTTCTATGGCTTGCAAGCCTCCCCTTTTTCCTCCAAACATAACGATGGTCATTATGGCCAAACAGTTCTATTTTTGTTTCATCAGACCAGAGGACGTTTCTCCAAAAAGTACAATCTTTGTCACCATGTGCAGTTGCAAACCGCAGTCTGGCTTTTTTATGGCGGTTTTGGAGCAGTGGTTTCTTCCTTGCTGAACGGCCTTTCAGGTTATGTCGATATAGGACTCGTTTTACTGTGGATATAGATACTTTTGTGCCTGTTTCCTCCAGCATCTTCACAAGGTCCTTTGCTGTTGTTCTGGGATTGATTTGCACTTTTCGCACCAAAGTATAATCATCTCTAGGAGACAGAACGCGTCTCCTTCATGAGCAGTTGACGGCTGCGTGGTCCCATGGTGTTTATACTTGCTTACTGTTGTTTGTACAGATGAATGTGGTACCTACCTGATATCTTTTGATTTTCCCATGATGTCAAGCAAAGAGGCACTGAGTTTGAAGGTAGGCCTTGAAATACATCTACAGGTACACCTCCAATTGACTCAAATTATGTCAATTAGCCTGTAAGAAGCTTCTAAAGCCATGATATCATTTTCTGGAATGTTCCAAGCTGTTTAAAGGCACAGAAAACTTAGTGTATGTAAACTTCTGACCCACTGGAATTGTGATACAGTGAATAATCTGTCTGTAAACAATTGTTGGAAAAATTACTTGTGTTATGCACAAAGTAGATGTCCTAACCGACTTACCAAAACTATAGTTTGTTAACAAGAAATTTGTGGAGTGATTGAAAAACAAGTTTTAATGACTCCAACCTAAGTGTATGTAAACTTCCGACTTCAACTGTACAGACACGTCTCATACACTTATTAATATCTGTTAGAAAGAATAACCTGGTAGCACTTTAATAATTGTCTGAGAGTTGCAAGGGTGGGGAAACTTCGCAAACACATATGGAGCTGAATTTAATCACCTGGTTGCCCACATTACGCAAGATTTTAGTTCTGTGTTAACCAATATTAGACTGCTCTAAGGAGTGACTGCAATCCACATAGGTAGAACATTCATTGCCAGGAAACGCTTATGTTAGCACTTTCGGACTAAAAACTTTTACTCAGCATAGTGTCTGATGTTACACATCACACTATTACAACAGTGATTGTTTTGGAATAAAATGATCAATATGTTTTCTTAGGTGCAATATGCAAAAATTGCTCTGACATTGCCTGGTCGCTAAAATTAGGATATTTCGCATAATTTCAGTTTATGTGACAAAACAAGCAATGAAGACAATCATTGTACCATCTGTACTAATCCGCTGTGAAATATCTTTTCAATAATCTAAAATGTTGTGTTTTCAGCTGTTTGAAGCTGGTGTACAAAACCAAAAGTAAAAGCAAAAACTACATTTAAGAATGGGATGCATAGAAATAGCATACATAGAACACATCTTCCACTTCTTAGACTTGCTTACAATGAGAATGACAGATCTATAAATCATCAATGAGAATGACAGATCTATAACTCACATTTGTATGTGAATTTGGTCGGTCGCCCAAGAAGTTACACATTGCAATTTTCTTAAACATCCTCGGTATTGTGTGCTTGTTGTGTAGACCTTTGCACTCCTACCCTTATCTGGCTTGAAAATGGCAGATTTGGGTCCTGATAAGTGTAACATGCTATAAATGACATCAGATCTCAGGCTCTGCGCTTCACAGAGCTGTCTCATTTACACTATACAAGTGACACTTGCCTAGAAACGCTATCCTCACCCTCATGTGGGTGCTAACAAGCTAGCAAGCAAACTGGGTAGTGCTACATATCCCACAGTGTTCAGCTCCCTCACCCAACACACTACAGCCTTTCTGAACTTGAGCACTGCATGTGACAAGAAGTTGCCCCATCCCTCCCACTAATTGGGCAACTTTTGCATTTTTTTTTGTTGTCTGAGTGAGAGAAATGCTGTAAATTAAAAGGACTCAATGTATTTTGAAAGATGAGACGTTAAGGATTATAATAAATAACGCTTTAATGTCATACAAGCCAAACACCCGTGAGACCAAATGTGCACTTCACATTTCCATATCATAAAACTCATGTCATATACAGTTTATGTTTAAGATCACCATGCTGGAATGTCTACCAATGGCATGTCCATCTTTTAGTAAGAAATACATTGGTTGTCCAAAACAGTTTTAAAATGTCTATAAAGTATAAATAGCCCACACTTTAGATGAGGCCACACAAAAATACTTAACTAATGATTAGTAAATGGTTTATAAGGACATATATTAAACATCTTATGAAGTATCTTATGAATGATTATTAAATACTTTAAAAGTTGTTTATAAATGTGTGAATAACTAGGTTACTAACATTTATAAATGTGGAAGTAAGGATTAATAAAGGATTAATAAACGATTTGTTTTGCAATGGTCAAGAAATAAGCTGCATGGATGTCCGACAAAATGTCAGCCTCTCAAGTTCATTAGGGACTGGGACATGCTTAACACCCCAGCCATCCTACAATCTAAGCTTGATGCCCTCAAACACAAATGATCAATGAACCTACCAGGTACAACCCCAAATCCGTAAACACGGGCATCCTCATAGATATCATCCTAACCAACCTGCCCTCCAAATAAACCTCTGCCGTCTTCAATAAGCATTTTTCTACGGCTGGCTATGCTTTCCACCTGGCAACCCCTACCCCAGTCAACAGCCCTGCACTCCCCACAGCAACTTGCTCAAGCCTCCCCCATTTCTCCTTCACCAAAATCCAGATGGCTGATGTTCTGAAAGACCTGCAAAATCTGGACCCCTACAAATCAGCCGGGCTAGACAATCTGGACCCTCTCTTTCTAAAATTATCTGCCAAAATTGTTGCAACCCCTATTACAAGCCTGTTCAACCCCTCTTTTGTATCGTCTGAGATCCCCATAGATTGGAAAGCTGCCGCGGTCATCCCACTCTTCAAAGGGGGAGACACTCTAGACCCAAACTGCTGCAGACCTATATCTATCCTACCCTGCCTTTCTAAGGTCTTCGAAAACCAAGTAAACAAACAGATCACCGACCATTTCGAATCTCACCGTACCTTCTCCGCTATGCAATCTGATTTCCGAGCTGGTCATGGGTGCACCTCAGCCACGCTCAATGTCCTAAATGATATCATAACCGTCATCGATAAGAGACAATACTGTGCAGCTGTATTCATTGACCTGGCCAAGGCTTTCGACTCTGTCAATCACTGCATTCTTATCGGCAGACAACAACCTTGGTTTCTCAAATGACTGCCTCGCCTGGTTCACCAACTACTTCTCAGACAGAGTTCAGTGTGTCAAATCGGAGGGCCTGTTGTCCGGACCTCTGGCAGTCTCTATGGGGGTGCCACAGGGTTCAATTCTCGGGTCGACTCTTTTCTCTGTATACTGCAATGATGTTGCTCTTGCTGCTGGAGATTCTCTGATCCACCTCTATGCAGACGACACCATTCTGTATACTTCTGGCCCTTCTTTGGACACTGTGTTAACTAACCTCCAGATAAGCTTCAATGCCAGACAACTCTCCTTCCGTGGCCTCCAACTGCTCTTAAATTCTAGTAAAACTAAATGCATGCTCTTCCACCGATCGCTGCCCACACCTGCCCGCCCGTCCAGCATCACTACTCTGGACGGTTCTGACTTAGAATATGTGGACAACTACAAATACCTAGGTGTCTGGTTAGACTGTAAACTCTCCTTCCAGACTCATATTAAGCATCTCCAATCCAAAATTAAATCTAGAATCGGCTTCCTATTTCGCAACAAAGCATCCTTCACTCATGCTGCCAAACAGACCCTCGTAAAACGGACTATCTTACCGATCCTTGACTTCGGCAATGTAATTTACAAAATAGCCTCCAACACTCTACTCAGCAAATTGGATGCAGTCTATCACAGTCCCATCCGTTCTGTCTCCAAAGCCCCATATACTACCTACCACTGCGACCTGTATGCTCTCGTTGGCTGGCCCTCGCTTCATATTCGTTGCCAAACCCACTGGCTCCAGGTCATCTACAAGTCTCTGCTAGGTAAAGCCCCACCTTATCTCAACTCACTGGTCACCGTAGCAGCACCCACCCGTAGCAAGTGCTCCAGAAGGTATATTTCACTGGTCATCCCCAAAGCCAATTCTTTCTTTAGCCACCTTTCCTTCCAGTTCTCTGCTGCCAATGACTGGAACGAACTGCAAAAATCACTGAAGCTGGAGACTCATATCTCCCTCACTAACTTTAAGCACCAGCTGTCAGAGCAGCTCACAGATCACTGCACCTGTACATAGCCCATCTGTAAATATCCCATCTGTAACGGTGTTCCTCCTCCTCTTCAATCGAAGAGGAGGAGTAGTGATTCGACCAAGGCGCAGCGGGTTGTGAATACATAATGATTTATTTACAAGACGAACTAAACACACGAAGAACACTTGATATATTACAAAACAACAAAACGATGTAGAAAGACCTGGACCACGAACTTACATGAAACACGAAGAAATCACAAACAGGAAAAATGACTACACAAAATGACGAACGCACGAAACAGTCCGTATGGTGTAACATAGACACAGACACAGGAGACAACCACCCACAACGAACACTGTGAAACAACCTACCTTAATATGACTCTCAATTAGAGGAAGGTGTTTGGCGTTTCCTCTAATTGAGAGTCATATTAAGGTAGGTTGTTTCACAGTGTTCGTTGTGGGTGGTTGTCTCCTGTGTCTGTGTCTATGTTGAAGTGTTTTGTGTCAGCACTTATGTTTGATAGCTTCACGGTCGTCTGTTTTGTTTGTTGTTTTGTTTTTTCCTTCTTTAAATAAAAAGAAGATGTACTTTCCACGCGCTGCGCCTTGGGCCTCATTCTCTCCTAAAGACGATCGTGACAGAATTCCCCACCAATCTACGACCAAGCGACGCGTCTAGCACGGAAGCCCGAAAAGCCCGTGAGTACTACCCAAAAATGTATTGGGGGGGGCTAAGAGGTAGTGGGCCAAGGGCAGGTAGGAGACCTGTGCCCACTTCCCAGGCTAACCGTGGAGAGCGGGAGTACGGGCAGACACCGTGTTATGCAGTAGAGCGCACGGTGTCTCCTGTACGTGTGCATAGCCCCGCACTGGTAGGGCTAGATTGAGCATTGAGCCAAGTGCCATGAAGCCGGCTCTACATATCTGGCCACCAGTACGTCTCCTTGGGCCGGCATACATGGCACCAGCTTTACGCATGGTGTTCCCGGTTCGCCTACATAGCCCGGTGCGGGTTATTCCACCTCCCTGCACTGGGCGGGCGACAGGGAGCATTCAACCAGGTAAGGTTGGGCAGGCTCAATGCTCAAGGGAGCCAGTACGCTTGCACGGTCAGGTATTTCCGGCGCTACCTCCCCGCCTCAGCCCAGTACCACCAGTGCCTACACCACGCACCAGGCTTCCAGTGCGTTTTCAGAGCCCTGTTCCTCCTCCACGCACTCTTCCTATGGTGCGTGTCTCCAGCCCAGTGCCTCCAGTTCCGGCACCACGCACTAAGCCACCTGTGCGTCTCCAGAGCCCTGTACACACTGTTCCTTCTCCCCGTACTCGTCCTGATGTGCGTGCACTCAGCCCGGTGCCACAAGTGCCGGTACCACGCACCAGGCAAATAGTACGCTTTGAGAGTCCAGTGTGCCCGGTCCCTGCTCCCCGCACTAGGCTTGAAGTGCGTGTCTCCAGTCCGGTGCCTCCAGTTCCGGCACCACGCACCAGGCCTACAGTGCGTCTCAGCCGGCCAGAGTCTGCCGTCTGCCCAACGGCGCCCGAACTGTCCGTCTGCCAAGCGCCGCATGAACTGCTCGTCTGTATTGAGCCTTCAAAGCCGCCCGTCTGCCATGAGCCTGCAAAGCCGCCCGTCTGCCATGAGCCTGCAGAGCCTTCCGCCAGACTGGAGCCGCTAGAGCCTTCCGCCAGACAGGAGCCGCTAGAGCCTTCCACCAGACAGGAGCAGCCAAAGCCTTCCGCTAGACAGGATCAGTCTGAGCCATCCGTCTCCGCAGCGCCATCTGAGCCATCCGTCTCCTCAGCGCCATCTGAGCCATCCGTCTCCTCAGCGCCGTCTTAGCCATCCGTCTCCTCAGCGACATCTGAGCCATCCATCTCCCCAGCGCCGTCTGAGCCATCCGTCTCCCCAGCGCCGTCTGAGCCATCCGTCTCCCCAGCGCCGTCTGAGCCATCCGTCTGTCCCGAGCCATTAGAGCCGCCCGTCTGTCCCGAGCCGTCAGAGCCGTTAGTCAGTCAGGAGCCGCTAGAGCCATTCGTCAGTCAGGATCTGCCAGAGCCGCCAACCAGACAGGATCTGCCAGAGCCGCCAACCAGACAGGATCTGCCAGAGCCGCCAACCAGACAGGATCTGCCAGAGCCGCCAACCAGACAGGATCTGCCAGAGCCGCCAACCAGCCATGAGCGTCCAGAGCCGCCAGCCAGCCATGAGCGTCCAGAGCCGTCAGCCAGCCATGAGCGTCCAGAGCCGTCAGCCAGCCATGAGCGTCCAGAGCCGTCAGCCAGCCATGAGCGTCCAGAGCCGTCAGCCAGCCATGAGCGTCCAGAGCCGTCAGCCAGCCATGAGCGTCCAGAGCCGTCAGCCAGCCATGAGCGTCCAGAGCCGTCAGCCAGCCATGAGCGTCCAGAGCCGTCAGCCAGTCATGAGCTGCCCCTCAGCCCAGAGCGGCCATTAATCCAGAACTGCCCCTCAGTCCAGAGCTGTCTCTCTGTCCGGAGCTGCCTTTCAGTCCGGAGTTGCCCCTCTATCCTGAGCTACCTCTCTATCCTGACCTACCTCTCTGTCTTGAGCTATTTCTATATCCCGGTGCTGCCCCTTGTCACGGTGCTGCCTCTTATATTAGGTGGGTGGAATAGGAGGGTGGTCATTCTGAGAGGGAGAGGTAAGCTAGGATTGACTATGGTGGGGTGGGGACCTCGTCCAGAGCCTGAGCCACCCCCGTGGTCAGATGCCCACCCAGACCCTCCCCTTAACTTTGTGCTGGTGCGCCCGGAGTTCGCACCTTGAGGGGGGGGTTATGTCACGTTCCTGACCTATTTCTGTTAGTTTTTTGTATGTGTTAGTTGGTCAGGACGTGAGTTTGGGTGGGCATTCTATGTTTTCTGTTTCTATGTTGGTTTAGGGTTGCCTGGTATAGCTCTCAATTAGAGGCAGGTGTTTGGCGTTTCCTCTAATTGAGAGTCATATTAAGGTAGGTTGTTTCACAGTGTTCGTTGTGGGTGGTTGTCTCCTGTGTCTGTGTCTATGTTGAAGTGTTTTGTGTCAGCACTTATGTTTGATAGCTTCACGGTCGTCTGTTTTGTTTGTTGTTTTGTTTTTTCCTTCTTTAAATAAAAAGAAGATGTACTTTCCACGCGCTGCGCCTTGGTCCTCATTCTCTCCTAAAGACGATCGTGACACCATCCAACTACCTCATCCCCATACTGTTATTTATTTTATTTATTTTTGCTCCTTTACACCCCAGTATCTCTACTGGCACACTCAACTTCGGCACATCTATCACTCCAGTGTGTAATTGCTATATTGTAATTATTTCTCCACTATGGCCTATTTATTGCCTTACCTCCCTTATCCTACCTCATTTGCACACGCTGTATATAGACTTTTCTATTGTATTATTGACTGTATGTTTGTTTATTCCATGTGTAACTCTGTGTTGTTTGTGTCGCACTGCTTTGCTTTATCTTGGCCAGGTCGCAGTTGTAAATGAGAACTTGTTTTCAACTAGCCTACCTGGTTAAATAAAGGTGAAAAAAAAAATTAAGTAAATCCATGCACATGAAAGTGTCAGAGGAAGATATTAACTGGGCTTCTTGGGGGCTTCGATGACACAAACAAAGGCTACTATTGAATGAGAACACTGAATCAGTGTGTGCTCACACTCAGTAAAGTATTTTTGTAGAGATGATTCTGCTGAAGAGAGCAACAAATCAGATATTATAATTTTCACTATATCTTCTATTTCACCGGGGCAAAACGTGGATAAGCTTAAGTCTGGGGGTGTTTGTGATTTTAAAAAGAAAATAGAAAATGTTTTACGGTAGTCGTGTCCTATTATAACAGATCATTAACATGACTAGAAATAGACTGAAACTGTATAAGAACTTGAAACTTTAAAGGAGAACTCTTAGAGTGTCACGTTCCTGACCTGTTTTCTGTTGTTTGGTATGTGTGTGATGGTCAGGGCGTGAGTTTTGGGTGAGCAGTCTATGTTTTCTGTTTCTATGTTGGTTTTGGGTTGCCTGGTATGGCTCTTAATTAGAGGTAGGTGTTTTGCGTTTTCCTCTAATTGAGAGTCATATTAAGGTAGGTTGTTCTCACTGTTTGTTTGTGGGTGATTGTCGCTGTGTCTGTGTTTATTACACCACACGGTACTGTCTCGTCTCGTTCGTTCGGTCGTTCCTGTTCATGTTCATGTGTTCTTCGTTTCATGTAAGTTCGTAGTTTAGGTCTGTCTAGTTCGTTTTGTTATTTTGTAAATTAGTCAAGTGTATTTCGTGTCTGTTCTTCGTCTTGCAATAAAGCATTATGTATTCATCACCCGCTGCGCCTTGGTCTACTAACTCACCGAAAGACAGCCGTTACATAGAGCCAAGAATGGTAACTTGACAAGCAACAGATAGACTATAATGGACACCATATCATCTGCACAGGCAAATAAAATTGCTTGCCCATTTACTTGACAGATTAGTGACATTGGGGCAGAAGAGACGAATGGATTTAAAAATGGAGTTGTGACGTAGGCAGGCAGTTTGAGGCGATCTAGAATAGAACAGAGTAAGATGCTCTGTGAATCGTGACTGATGGAGATATAGAGAGAGGAAAATACAGAGATCGACACCCTTGACAACAGCAACAGGCATTGTTGGACAACCTGTCAGCTCTCTGCCGTTCTTGGCTCCTCGCAGATAATCAAGCAGTCACACAGCTGTCTTTACCTGTCTGCATATTCAGTGTACAGTACCATAAAAAGACTCCAGATTACTTCGAGCCCAGTGTGTGATTATGGTAATAGAAACAGTGTGATTAGTGCTGACAAGATAAGATTATATTTAACCCACCAATCAAAAGTGTGGGATTACTTAGCTTTTCTCATCATGGGATTCTTAGCAGTTTTGCATGCTAATGTTATTCCATAGTAATTTGCATACACTATAACTGGGCTCTTTCCCTCTTATATTTGATCATTCTCCACCTACGAACTCAGAAGAAAACTCATACCTCAATAATAGCCAGAGGCAGAAGAGGCAGACAGCAGATAATTAGTTCTGAGACAACAAAATAACGACACTGACTGCATTTAAGATGAAAAATGAATGAAAAGATATATCCAAAATGTAAAGATAAAAACAGCTGAGGGGTGTGTCATCTCATCCTGTTGCTGCTGCCGTGGATAGTTTTCCTCAGTAATGACTTATAGCATTTGTGTGACTGTCCTTGTCTATAAGTGTATCAGTGTTTTGTTAGTTGTCATGTTTTGGTTTTTTTCTGGACCACAGTAAGCGTAGCTGCTGCTTCTGCAAAAGCTAATGGGGATCCAAGTAAACAAATACAATTTTGAAAATAAATCTAGATTTGATTGCCTGTCAAAACCAATGAGGTATAGAGACGGGTTAGCTGACAACGTCATGAAAATGATGCGCGCCCATCGATAGGGGCAGAAGCCGTGCTTTGTTGTGATTCTGAATGGTCAGATAGCTGGCAGCAATAACAAGAAGCTGCCATGTGGGGAATCATAGGTGGCTAATTTCAGCACATTTTTATCTTGTTCTTGATACCATGTCTTGTTTTAAGGTGTTTGACTGATTTCATATCAATGCTAATATGACTCAAATTGGCTAGATATTTAACCAACAACTGTAACAATGTATTTCGGACACAATAAGTGCTCTGTGTGCAAATGTGTTTATGTTTTCAATAAACATTTGGAGACTAAATATATGTTGTCAAAAAATCTAAGCCAACCCTGTCTGTTTTCTGCTCCATAGTTGTGGACATGTTGGTTTTGTTGTTAAACAACCAACCTGTCTATAAACCCTAGATTGATGAGGCTATTTAATGGTCAGGTTTTGTTGCCAATGATCTGCCATATTGGAACTCCCCAGAAGAAGCAGTCCTCCATAGGAATTAATGGAATTCTACAGTATTTCAATTAAATGATTCAAGGACACATTTACATGTATTTAAATATTTTGTTGTTGTAGTGGGTACAGTGACATTATAACTTTCCAAAAATTATACTTCAAGGAAAAATTGTATTTTTTATATTTTTATATTTAAAATTGTTTATGTTTAGCTCACATAATATTATGCAGAAGTATGCATTAAGGTTTTTTTAATAGAATAAGCGTGGCAAAAACAAATATAGACATGAATAAATGCATGGCTTCTAAATAAATAAAAAATAACGGTGGGGGAGTGCCAAGATGGAGGCCCAGTGGCTTCAAAACAGCTCCCCTTGTCAGTATTCCAGTTTAAATATAAATCATTTGTCAAAACAATGACAGCTCTTATAACCAGGGGCGAAAATCTGAGATCAACCTTGGAGGGGACAATTACATAAAATTTTCTCAAGAGCAATTCCTGAGGGGGACACCAAAAGTAGTGCTGTAACACATAGCATACGTTGTTAAATGTATATTGAGGAACCATAATTCCTACAACTGGATAATTGATAGGTACAGTAGTTAACTGAAGGGTTTTCGCAACTTGTTCAAATGTTTAAATCATTATAATTCTACTACTAATAATAGTTATAGCAGTGCTCCTTACCAGTCCAGTATGTATGCAGGTATTCGTACTTACAACCAGCAACATCAAGAAAGGTCAGTAGGTGACAATGGTACTGTACACTGTATGGGTGTAGTTTTCATAAATACAATGAACATGGTGTGATCACATCTAAAAGAATCTCCATTGAGAACCATCACAAAGTTGGTCTCCGTATTGAATTGACCTTTTAATTTGACTTTTTCTGATACATTTATATAGTCATTAAATATGTCCACCTGGCCTGAGTCTAATACAATATCTTTACAAGAACAAAAAGCTTAAAATAAGTACAGTTCTAAAAGCAAAATAACTACTTCAATGAAAAACCCAAATAAATCAACCAAAATATCCTTCAGTCAGTGTCTCAACTCTTCAAACAGCAGCTATGGACAAGTATGTCGCACAAAGTATGCAATTTTAAATAAAATAACATGAAATAAATCATTTGTAAGTGTACTAAAAACTACTAAACAAAAGAACAACTATCAATTACACCATGGGTTCTCAAACAGGGGTCCATGGACTAATTGCAAGGGGTCCGTGAAATAAAAAAGTGTAATGAATGTAGTCAGTACCACAAGGTTTCCAGTAAGTTTACATATAATATAGAGGGGGTGGAGGTCCCTGAGGACCGCTCAAAACCTTGCCTGCCTTGCCTCAAAATATGTAGGGGTTCCAGTACCCCAAAAAGGTTGAGAACCACTGCTATACACACTACTGAACCGAGCATATGTTTGCGGGTTTCCTCAACAACACATCAGTTGGCACTTTCGCAATGCCCTCGCCTGTTGTCTCCGACACCCTGTATAGCCCAATAAACTCCTTGTGAGGGACAAGGTCATGGTCAACATAATGCTGACAGACATTCTCCTGTTCAGCACCAGAGACATCTTGAGTACCATCAACAATTAATGAAAATTGTACAATCGGAAGAGACCTAATCTCAGCTGCAATGCCTCGAATGACTATTGGCCATGATGTTCAGAATTTCATTCTGTGCTTTGGGGCCTGTGTACATTGTGGTACGCTCTGTTAACCACTTCAGTAAAATGGGATCATCCTCTTCTGCCCTAAGTTTCAAAATCTGGTATAAATTCCCACTGTCATCCGTGTGGCCTCTAAAGGCTTGTCCCTGTCTTACTACATGCCGCACCGAACTAACAATTTTCATCAAGCAATGCCTTGCGTCATCCAGCTGTTTACCCCACGCGCTGGACATAACTGGACACTGATTGGATTTAGCTGGTGTGCTGTTACAGTTACAAAGTGGCGGTGGGTTTGGCAATTTTGATGTGCTGTGAATTTTTCAATGCCTTTTCTCCAGTTCCTAAATCCTGCACTAATGAAGGCAGCATCAGCTCTTTGGCCAAAAGATGGCTGGCTTGAAAACCCTTGGCTACAGTGAAAACACAACACTCCTTTTATTGATGGATTATAATGTAGCCAGGGGAAATTGCGAAACCATCTCTCTTGAAACGTCAACACTCTGTTGGCAAGAGTTTGCAGTTCTATAAATTGTGGGTGTGGCTGATATGGTTTTGTGCCATCACTGTGGTAACTGGACAATGCTGTGCCACTGTCCCCTATACTGGTGCTGCTGGCAACAAGGGTGACACTTGGTCCTGCCGTGGCTGTGACACTGTCCTCTGAAGTCTCTCTCCCTGGCTCTTTCCCTTTCACCACCCTAACTGACTCAGTCTGTCTCCTAGAAAATAAATAAGGTGTTTGCCGTACTCCTAACTACCAGTACCCAAAACTACACAATTAATCACAACAGCAATACCATTGCCGTAAACAAATCTTAGTTTAGTCACTAGTTTAAGTTGAGAGTGGGGGTATCCATGGCATTTTCCAATTATGTCCCTATTTTACAAGTCAAAAAAATGGAGAACCTTTCATAATGTTGCCAAACAAAGACTCAACAAACTTACCTGAGACTCCCTGTCCCTGCCAGTCTGTCCCTGCATATCTGTCCCCCGCTCTGCTGTCTTGTGTGCCATCTGTTGCCTGCTCTGCCTAATGACATCATTGTGAAACATTTCCATTAGCATTTCACTTCTTTCTTATGAACATTTTATCAACTAGTCTTTGAGATATTAGGATACTAGAGTTCTTACTATGCGTTTTGGTGTACTGACAAATACTCTGATGTCCGTCTTCTTACTTTTTTTCTGCCATATTTCTACCTGGCTGGCTGGCTGGCCTAGCTGCACACACACACATTTACACAACACATGCTGCAACCTTTTGTAATTTAAATAGTTTGTTTCATATTGGCTGGCTTCCAACAATAGCTGAATTTGTAAAGCTAGCGAGCACCAATTCCGTTTCTGTGTGTTTGCTATAATCTTTGCTACCTGGTTAAATAAAGGTGAAATAAAATAAAATAAAAAAAGTTCACTAGCGACAATTTATCTTTTGCAACGAGACCATTATATATATTTAAGACAATGGTAGAAGAGAGTGTAGTTCTGTTCTGTTCAGTTTGGACTTCAGTTTATTGCTAACCTTATCACAGGGACGTCGAAGCACTACAGCTGCATGCTGATCTTGGAATAAACTGACGATAGCAAAGATTCCATCTTTGACGACGCCACATAAATGGAATAGGTACTAGCTAGCTTGATAGTTAATGTTTGCTTTAGTTTGCGAGCTAGCTCTGCAAATTCAACTAGTGTGTGAACCCTGCCAACATAAAAAGAAATAAATAACATTGCTATGGACCTGCTATGGATTGACTGGATTAACCTCACGTCAGTTACGTACATGTGCCTTTCGGACAGTAGATACGAACTCTCTATTACCTTGCCAGCTAAAGAACTGGCAGTGGATCAAACCATTGTGAGGCAAAGGGCGGGGGGGGGTCGCAATCTTTTGAAATTTAAATGCGCTATTAAGTGTCTATAATCAGCACAAGTGCTTTCATTGCGTATTATTAATATTATTGAAATTACATAGTTATGTTTACAGTGATATATTGGGGGGGACAAATCATATTTTTCCCAAGATGGGGGGGTCGTGTCTCCCCCGTCCCCCCTGGGATTTCCGCCTATGCTTATAACAACAATTGTTCCACTGTTCAACATTTGTCTTGGAGGATAAATAAACACTACCCAGAATGACTGCGGACCTGTCATCTAATGCTGCCAGTGGAGGTAACAGTGCTGACATAGGCAACAGCCTCTACCAATGCAGGTAGCAGAGCTGTCATCTATAGCAGCTTTTGCTGGTGAAGGTGGCAGACAAGCCATTTTGAAGATACATTATGGTGTCAAGGCAGAAGTTGGAATGGAATTGTCTCTATTGGAATCATTTCATTGACCTTGCACTTTTCTATTTTTAGCTCATTCCTCCTCCTAAGATGTCTCAGCCTCAGTAAATGTCAAAGGTAGTTTACTTGAACCTGTCATTGGCAAAAACCTTTAAAGAGCAACAGCCCCTAAAAAACTACTTCTCATTTAGAAAACAGCCTACAATATGTGGCATAGATAATTTTGGTCATAAAGTCAGTCTTGTGGTCGTGACAGCATCAGTACGTCCATTTTAATGTTCTACCCACAGCTGGCAAAACAGAAGTAATCATCAATTCAGAGTGCAGCTTCATAGACCCCATCATAATGCCTGTGGTAGATGTGGGTTGACTTTGGATATCCCTATGGGGCTGGTTAGGGACCATGGGTACATGGGACAATATGTTCAAATTCCAATAGCTCCAAATTTCAAACCAACTGTAAATTGTAGAAACCATATTAAAATATTGAAAACGTTTAATGAGAAAACATAAAGGTGTGCAACACGAAAATATTGTCTCATTTACAATTGTAATTTATTGCCAGTCCCTAACTAGCTTCGGAGATAGACTATTCAAAGTCATACCAATTTTGCCACAGTTGTATGCCAGCCGGCTGAAGCGAATTGGCTAAAGATTTTTTTAAACTCTTCCCACCTTTGAACACACATACGAGACACCCACATCAAACCACACCCCGAAACCAACTCACGTTTGACACAATAAAGAGACTATATACAAGGAGTACCTGTACCGAGTCAATGTGCAGGGGTACGAGGTACTGTAGTTGAAGTAATTGAGGTAATGTATATATTGTTTTATTTAACTGTGCAAGTCAGTTAAGAACAAATTCTTATTTACAATGATGGCCTACCCCAGCCAAAACCGGACAACGCTGGGCCAACTGTGCACCGCCCTACGGGACTCCCAATCACAGCCGGATGCGATACTGTCACGTTCCTGACCTGTTTCTGTTAGTTTTGTATGTGTTAGTTGGTCAGGACGTGAGTTTGGGTTGGCAGTCTATGTTTTCTGTTTCTATGTTTGTTTAAGGGTGACCTAATATGGCTCTCAATTAGAGGCAGGGGGTTTTCATTTCCTCTGATTGAGAGTTATATTAAGGTAGGTGTTTTCACACTGTTTGTTGTGGGTGGTTGTTTCCTGTGTCAGTGTTTGTTGCACCATACGGGACTGTTTCGTTCGTTCATCGTTTTATGTAGTCATTTTTCCTGTTGTGCGTTCTTCGTGTTTTATGTAAGTTCGTATGTTCAGGTTTGTCTACATTCGTTTTGTTATTTTGTAAGTATTCAAGTGAAATTTGTGTTTTCGTCTACACTTAAATAAATTCATTATGTCTAAATACAACGCTGCAGTTTGGTTCAATCCCTGCTCCTCCTCTTCGGATGAAGAGGAGGAGGAACATCGTTACAGAACCACCCACCGATCCAGAACCAAGCAGCATGAGTTCGAGCAGTGGACATGGGAGGACGTGTTAAATGGAAAAGGTTGCTACACATGGGAGGAGATCCGAGCTGGAAGAGATCGCCTTCCATGGGAACAGCTGGAGGCGATTAGGAGAGCGGAGGCAACGAGAGAGACCGGATTTATGAAGGTAAGCTGCTAGCACGGAGGGGGGGGGGGGGGCTAAGAGGTAGTGGGCCAAGGGCAGGTAGGAGACCTGCACTCACTTCCCAGGCTAACCGTGGAGAGCGGGAGTATGGGCAGACGCCGTGTTACGCAGTAGAGCGCACGGTGTCTCCTGTACGTGTGCATAGCCCAGTGCGGGTTATTCCACCTCCCTGCACTGGTAGGGCTAGATTGGGCATTGAGCCAGGTGCCATGATGCCGGCTGAACGCGTCTGGTCTCCAGTGCGTCTCCTCGGGCCGGCATACATGGCACCAGCCTTACGCATGGTGACCCCGGTTCGCCTACATAGCCCGGTGCGGGTTATTCCACCTCCCCGCACTGGTCAGGCGACGGGAGCATTCAACCAGGTAAGGTTGGGCAGGCTCAATGCTCAAGGGAGCCAGTACGCTTGCACGGTCCGGTATTTCCGGCGCTACCTCCCCGCCCCAGCCCAGTACCACCAGTGCCTACACCACGCACCAGGCTTCCAGTGCGTTTTCAGAGCCCTGTTCCTCCTCCACGCACTCTTCCTATGGTGCGTGTCTCCAGCCCAGTGCCTCCAGTTCCGGCACCACGCACTAAGCCACCTGTGCGTCTCCAGAGCCCTGTACACACTGTTCCTTCTCCCCGTACTCGTCCTGATGTGCGTGCCCTCAGCCCGGTGCCACCAGTGCCGGTACCACGCACCAGGCAAATAGTACGCTTTGAGAGTCCAGTGTGCCCTGTCCCTGCTCCCCGCACTAGCATAAAGGTGCGTGTCCTTAGCCCGGTGCCTCCAGTTCCGGCACCACGCACCAGGTCTTCAGTGCGTCTCATCCGGCCAGAGCCATCCGTCTCACCAGCGCCATCTGAGCCATCCGTCTGCCCAGTGCCGTCTGAGCCATCCGTCTGCCCAGTGCCGTCTGAGCCATCCGTCTCTCCCGAGCCATTAGAGCCGCCCGTCTGTCCCGAGCCGTCAGAGCCGTTAGTCAGTCAGGAGCCGCTAGAGCCATTCGTCAGTCAGGATCTGCCAGAGCCACCAACCAGACAGGATCTGCCAGAGCCGCCAACCAGACAGGATCTGCCAGAGCCGCCAACCAGACAGGATCTGCCAGAGCCGCCAGCGAGCCATGAGCGTCCAGAGCCGTCAGCCAGCCATGAGCGTCCAGAGCCGTCAGCCAGCCATGAGCGTCCAGAGCCGTCAGCCAGCCATGAGCGTCCAGAGCCGTCAGCCAGCCATGAGCGTCCAGAGCCGCCAGCTAGTCATGAGCGTCCAGAGCTGCCATGTATCCAGAACTGCCCCTCAGTCCAGAGCTGTCTCTCTGTCCGAAGCTGCCCTTCAGTCCGGAGCTGCCCCGCTATCCTGAGCTACCTCTCTATTCTGACCTACCTCTCTGTCCTGAGCTACCTTGTCCCGGAGCTGTCCCTTATTTTTGTGTTGCCTCTTATATTAGGTGGGTGGATTAGGAGGGAGGTCATTCTGAGGGGGAGAAGTAAGCTGGGATTGACTATGGTGGGGTGGGGACCTCGTCCAGAGCCTGAGCCACCACCGTGGTCAGATGCCCACCCAGACCCTCCCCTAAACTTTGTGCTGGTGCGCCCGGAGTTCGCACCTTAAGGGGGGGGTTATGTCACGTTCCTGACCTGTTTCTGTTAGTTTTTGTATGTGTTAGTTGGTCAGGACGTGAGTTTGGGTGGGCAGTCTATGTTTTCTGTTTCTATGTTTGTTTAAGGGTGACCTAATATGGCTCTCAATTAGAGGCAGGTGGTTTTCATTTCCTCTGATTGCGAGTCATATTAAGGTAGGTGTTTTCACACTGTTTGTTGTGGGTGGTTGTTTCCTGTGTCAGTGTTTGTTGCACCATACGGGACTGTTTCGTTCGTTCATCGTTTTATGTAGTCATTTTTCCTGTTGTGCGTTCTTCGTGTTTTATGTAAGTTCGTATGTTCAGGTTTGTCTACATTCGTTTTGTTATTTTGTAAGTATTCAAGTGAAATTTGTGTTTTCGTCTACACTTAAATAAATTCATTATGTCTAAATACAACGCTGCAGTTTGGTTCAATCCCTGCTCCTCCTCTTCGGATGAAGAGGAGGAGGAACATCGTTACAGAACCACCCACCGATCCAGAACCAAGCAGCATGAGTTCGAGCAGTGGACATGGGAGGACGTGTTAAATGGAAAAGGTTGCTACACATGGGAGGAGATCCGAGCTGGAAGAGATCGCCTTCCATGGGAACAGCTGGAGGCGATTAGGAGAGCGGAGGCAACGAGAGAGACCGGATTTATGAAGGTAAGCTGCTAGCACGGAGGGGGGGGGGGGAGGCTAAGAGGTAGTGGGCCAAGGGCAGGTAGGAGACCTGCACTCACTTCCCAGGCTAACCGTGGAGAGCGGGAGTACGGGCAGACGCCGTGTTACGCAGTAGAGCGCACGGTGTCTCCTGTACGTGTGCATAGCCCAGTGCGGGTTATTCCACCTCCCTGCACTGGTAGGGCTAGATTGGGCATTGAGCCAGGTGCCATGATGCCGGCTGAACGCGTCTGGTCTCCAGTGCGTCTCCTCGGGCCGGCATACATGGCACCAGCCTTACGCATGGTGACCCCGGTTCGCCTACATAGCCCGGTGCGGGTTATTCCACCTCCCCGCACTGGTCAGGCGACGGGAGCATTCAACCAGGTAAGGTTGGGCAGGCTCAATGCTCAAGGGAGCCAGTACGCTTGCACGGTCCGGTATTTCCGGCGCTACCTCCCCGCCCCAGCCCAGTACCACCAGTGCCTACACCACGCACCAGGCTTCCAGTGCGTTTTCAGAGCCCTGTTCCTCCTCCACGCACTCTTCCTATGGTGCGTGTCTCCAGCCCAGTGCCTCCAGTTCCGGCACCACGCACTAAGCCACCTGTGCGTCTCCAGAGCCCTGTACACACTGTTCCTTCTCCCCGTACTCGTCCTGATGTGCGTGCCCTCAGCCCGGTGCCACCAGTGCCGGTACCACGCACCAGGCAAATAGTACGCTTTGAGAGTCCAGTGTGCCCTGTCCCTGCTCCCCGCACTAGCATAAAGGTGCGTGTCCTTAGCCCGGTGCCTCCAGTTCCGGCACCACGCACCAGGTCTTCAGTGCGTCTCATCCGGCCAGAGCCATCCGTCTCACCAGCGCCATCTGAGCCATCCGTCTGCCCAGTGCCGTCTGAGCCATCCGTCTGCCCAGTGCCGTCTGAGCCATCCGTCTCTCCCGAGCCATTAGAGCCGCCCGTCTGTCCCGAGCCGTCAGAGCCGTTAGTCAGTCAGGAGCCGCTAGAGCCATTCGTCAGTCAGGATCTGCCAGAGCCGCCAACCAGACAGGATCTGCCAGAGCCGCCAACCAGACAGGATCTGCCAGAGCCGCCAACCAGACAGGATCTGCCAGAGCCGCCAGCGAGCCCTGAGCGTCCAGAGCCGTCAGCCAGCCATGAGCGTCCAGAGCCGTCAGCCAGCCATGAGCGTCCAGAGCCGTCAGCCAGCCATGAGCGTCCAGAGCCGTCAGCCAGCCATGAGCGTCCAGAGCCGTCAGCCAGCCATGAGCGTCCAGAGCCGCCAGCTAGTCATGAGCGTCCAGAGCTGCCATGTATCCAGAACTGCCCCTCAGTCCAGAGCTGTCTCTCTGTCCGAAGCTGCCCTTCAGTCCGGAGCTGCCCCGCTATCCTGAGCTACCTCTCTATTCTGACCTACCTCTCTGTCCTGAGCTACCTTGTCCCGGAGCTGTCCCTTATTTTTGTGTTGCCTCTTATATTAGGTGGGTGGATTAGGAGGGAGGTCATTCTGAGGGGGAGAAGTAAGCTGGGATTGACTATGGTGGGGTGGGGACCTCGTCCAGAGCCTGAGCCACCACCGTGGTCAGATGCCCACCCAGACCCTCCCCTAAACTTTGTGCTGGTGCGCCCGGAGTTCGCACCTTAAGGGGGGGGTTATGTCACGTTCCTGACCTGTTTCTGTTAGTTTTTGTATGTGTTAGTTGGTCAGGACGTGAGTTTGGGTGGGCAGTCTATGTTTTCTGTTTCTATGTTTGTTTAAGGGTGACCTAATATGGCTCTCAATTAGAGGCAGGTGGTTTTCATTTCCTCTGATTGCGAGTCATATTAAGGTAGGTGTTTTCACACTGTTTGTTGTGGGTGGTTGTTTCCTGTGTCAGTGTTTGTTGCACCATACGGGACTGTTTCGTTCGTTCATCGTTTTATGTAGTCATTTTTCCTGTTGTGCGTTCTTCGTGTTTTATGTAAGTTCGTATGTTCAGGTTTGTCTACATTCGTTTTGTTATTTTGTAAGTATTCAAGTGAACTTCGTGTTTTTCGTCTTCACTTAAATAAATTCATTATGTCTAAATACAACGCTGCAGTTTGGTTCAATCCCTGCACCTCCTCTTCGGATGAAGAGAAGGAGGAACATCGTTACAGAACCACCCACCGATCCAGAACCAAGCAGCATGAGTTCGAGCAGTGGACATGGGAGGACGTGTTAAATGGAAAAGGTTGCTACACATGGGAGGAGATCCGAGCTGGAAGAGATCGCCTTCCATGGGAACAGCTGGAGGCGATTAGGAGAGCGGAGGCAACGAGAGAGACCGGATTTATGAAGGTAAGCTGCTAGCACGGAGGGGGGGGGGGGCTAAGAGGTAGTGGGCCAAGGCGCTAACTTCCCAGGCTAACCGTGGAGAGCGGGAGTACGGGCAGACGCCGTGTTACGCAGTAGAGCGCACGGTGTCTCCTGTACGTGTGCATAGCCCAGTGCGGGTTATTCCACCTCCCTGCACTGGTAGGGCTAGATTGGGCATTGAGCCAGGTGCCATGATGCCGGCTCAACGCGTCTGGTCTCCAGTGCGTCTCCTCGGGCCGGCATACATGGCACCAGCCTTACGCATGGTGTCCCCGGTTCGCCTACATAGCCCGGTGCGGGTTATTCCACCTCCCAGCACTGGTCAGGCGACGGGGAGCATTCAACCAGGTAAGGTTGGGCAGGCTCAATGCTCAAGGGAGCCAGTATGCTTGCACGGTCCGGTATTTCCGGCGCTACCTCCCCGCCCCAGCCCAGTACCACCAGTGCCTACACCACGCACTAGGCTTCCAGTGCGTTTTCAGAGCCCTGTTCCTCCTCCACGCACTCTTCCTATGGTGCGTGTCTCCAGCCCAGTGCCTCCAGTTCCGGCACCACGCACTAAGCCACCTGTGCGTCTCCAGAGCCCTGTACACACTGTTCCTTCTCCCCGTACTCGTCCTGATGTGCGTGCCCTCAGCCCGGTGCCACCAGTGCCGGTACCACGCACCAGGCAAATAGTACGCTTTGAGAGTCCAGTGTGCCCTGTCCCTGCTCCCCGCACTAGCATGAAGGTGCGTGTCCTTAGCCCGGTGCCTCCAGTTCCGGCACCACGCACCAGGTCTTCAGTGCGTCTCATCCGGCCAAAGCCATCCGTCTCACCAGCGCCATCTGAGCCATCCGTCTGCCCAGTGCCGTCTGAGCCATCCGTCTGCCCAGTGCCGTCTGAGCCATCCGTCTGTCCCGAGCCATTAGAGCCGCCCGTCTGTCCCGAGCCGTCAGAGCCGTTAGTCAGTCAGGAGCCGCTAGAGCCATTCGTCAGTCAGGATCTGCCAGAGCCGCCAACCAGACAGGATCTGCCAGAGCCGCCAACCAGACAGGATCTCTTCGGATGAAGAGGAGGAGGAACATCGTTACAGATACAGCCTGGATTCAAACCAGGTACTATAGTGACGCCTCTTGCACTGAGATGCAGTGCCTTAGACCGCTGCGCCACTCGAGCATGTAGGTAGGAGTAAATGTGACTAGGCAATCAGGATAGATAATAAACAGAGTAGCAGCAGCACATGTGTAAAAGAAGTGTCAATGTGTGAGTGTGTGTTTTGTATGTGTGAGCGTGTGTGTGTGTTTTAGAATGTCAGTGTAGTATTTGTGAGTGTGTGGGTAGAGTCCAGTGAGTCCAACTGTTCTGCTACAGTCCCGTCGATGTGAATGGGGGCATGCTCGGCCTTCCGTTTCCTATAGTCCACGATCAGCTCCTTTGTCTACCTGACATTGAGGGAGAGATTGTTGTCCTGGAACCACGCTGGCAGATATCTTGGCGGGTACCCAGGGGTAATGCCATGCATGAAGCAGTATGCAGCATTTGCCTAATGGAAATGTCAGCCTAGGTGAGAGGAGAAGAGGTGTGGGGAAATGGGGGCATAGTGTGCCAGCAAGTGGACAATGTCTCTCTCTCTCAATCGATAAACACTGGTCACACAGACAGCTAAATGAACAGGCACACTTGAAACCCCAATGACAATGTAAAAATAGAGCATGAATCTCAACAAGGAGATGGCAGCTGGAAAACTACATCTCACACAACATAAAATGTATGCAGGGGCATCTCAACAGCAGGTACAGTCAGACCTCTCTTTTTTTTATAATTCCATTTTCAATTTACCTTGTTATATAATATGAAAACCTATGCAGAGAGGATATTATGCTACTGGACATGGTAAGAGATGTTTTAGGTGATAAGATGTGGATGTGTTGATTGTTGAAGTAATTCATGCATTTACAAATTGAGCACCTGGTTACAGGGGGTGGACAGCATTCATCCCAATGTTCAGGCTGTTCTCGTTATCTCATCCTCTGGTTCATGGTACAAAGAGGAGTCAGGACCCATCACCGTTTTCTCAGAACAGAACAATTGGAGCAGCTTTCTTTCTTTTTCAGAGCTATGCACACAACTGTATTCTTGGAAACCTTAAAAATGTTTATGTCTGTGAGCTGGGTTGCTTTGGTGACGTGACACTCAAGCTCTACTGTGACTTTTTTTTAATACTGACATTTCGCAGAATATTCCACGGCTAACACGTTTTCTACATATTGTGTTAAATGTCAAATATGTATAAAGAAAAGAGACAGTTATTTTAGTCTTGTTCCATTTCCACAGGCCCCCCTCAACTGCACCTGCACCTGCTACGGTTAGTAAAAGCTTTCTTTAAGCTCGTCATTATTTGACTCTTTGTTACTGATGCATCCACAAGAAATACTGGGAGTGGTGTTATTATTACACCATAGAAATAGAATTTTTATTTGATGGCTTACACACCGTCAATGAATAGCGTTCCCCCATATGGTTATGAGACATGGGTATTAACGGACAGAATGGGCTGTGAGAACACCATCAGCACCTCACTGAGTTTAACCTCGGCACAATAATCCCTTCAAGGTAGAGAGATTCATGTGCAGGTAGAAACCCTGTGGCTAACTCATCCCTGAGTGATCAATTGATTCAAAGGAGATAGCCTCCTGTGGATTAACTTTTCCCTGTGTGACATTTAGTGACTGTTCATGGCTTGGTAACAACCCAATAGTTCGGCAGCACACAAATAGGTACCCATGGAAACATGAAATCCGTGTTATCAGATGATAAGGGAGGACCGACGAAATGGAAACGGCATTATCTACACTTTGGGTAATACTGACCGGCTTCTTCATTATACCGAAAGGTGTTAAATAAGGTAAAACCCACCCAAGCCTAACCCAGCAAATGAAATAGGAATTGTAAGTGTTTTGTTTCCTGTTCTGTTCCATTGTCCTCTGCTGTGTTTGAGAGAGGTATTAATGCTCTCAACCTGCTCTTCAGACATGATGTCGGTTGGAGAGGTCTGAACAGACACAGACACAGATAACTAGACATCTTTGAAAGAAAGAGACAAACAAAACACTGAAATAACAACATCCTTGAGTGCACTGAGTAAACAGGTAGGCTGTTCTCAGTGAAGAGACAGCCTACCTGATATTCATAAATATGTCTGCAGCTCACAGAGATCCTCTCCAGCCAAAGGGTCACCGTCTTTGGTTGCTGAGAATTTTCCTGCACTTGTAGTATATTTGAGGTTTTTAAAAGCTTCAAAAGTTTAATTTCAATTTAGAAATTTTGCCCTGATGAAGAACATATCAAAACATATCAACCCCTACAAAAATGTAGATTAATTACAATCCACATAATCTTTTTTTTTTTTTTTTTTTTTTTTTACAATTTCGTGTTGCTACAGGATTATTTTCCTGCTTTAGTAAACTGGCTCAAATTAAGATCCCAAATCTGCCCCAAAACAGTCATCCCGTGCAGGCAATTTGTCTTAATTTCACAGATCAGTAGAGCAGACCAGGACAGACTTAAAGCTAGAATCCTTAGTTTCTACATCCATTTTTGGACGTATGAATGTATGATATACTGTATACCCGCTGATTCTTGAAGAATATAACTTATAAATGCCTAATGTGCTTAGTTCAACTGTCGTACCCCACCAGAACACAAAATATAGATTGTTTTACTCCAATGTTTGTAAACAAAGTAAATGTAAACAACCACTAAAAACATGGTTAAAACTATCATTTTGATATCATGGATGGTCAGTCCTTGCATTCATAGCTCTGTGAATGAATTTGAGAGTGGTAACATTTCTCCAGGCTCCTACCTCAGCTTTTTACCAAAACAGAGGTGGGGTGTCCGCTTTGTTGTTTCAATTAAGGACTCTAGCTTTAAAATAGGTGAATGGAGTTCAACCTCTATCCTGTTGTTTTACCAATCTATCTAGATTATATTGTACTTCATGGAAAACATGGGAGGCATGTTCCCAATAATTCATGAATATGCCAGTGCAGTACATTTCCTTGGAACCTCCTATGAGCCCTAAACCTCATCCCATCCCTGGAGTGACAATACACTAGGTGAGCCAGGATTAGATTGCCATAGAAGAGTTGATAAAATACACCTTTATTCATGTGACTTACTGTTGAGGCACATTGTGTGTGCCTATATTCAAATGTGTCCCTTTCACCTGAGCATTGCAGTAACAGCTTGTATTTGCCAGGAGCATTCTCCAACCAACTGAACAATTTGGACAATAACTATGTCACCCTGCACATGGATGACTGACACAAGAGGACCACGTAGTGTCTGTAAGTATTGGACTTGAAGAAATCAATCTTGACCAATCAATTGGTTTTCTTCAAAACACATTCTGCAAGCTCTGAAACCAAGTGAATTATCAGATACCCATTTTTTTCTGGCTATTATTGTATAGCCTATGGGCAGCCAATTACAGGTAGGCCTACTAAAATTATAATAAAATGTATAATAGAGTCTGACACTGGAGAAAATAAAATCTCCACCCGACTGTGAGATAACCGTCCGTCTCTCTCTCTCTGTCTTGCTCTCTCTTTCCATATCAGCAGCAGTGGCTCTGCAACGTGCTGTGTACTCACCACTGTTCAGGAAGGACATGAATGTGTCGAGAGCGCACTTGACGGAGGTTCTCAGTCATTCAAGGAGTTCACTTCTCCTTTTGCTCATCAGCACTTGAGGTACGATGCCTTTGATCATTTTTACCTCATAAGCAAGGTAGCCTGAGAGTTGTAGGATAAATTAATTTGTGATTTACTATTATTAATTGCTATCATTCTGATCTTTACTATAAAAAGTGTTTTTTTCCAAAATAATGTGTTGTTGATATTAATCAGTATATTACTGTGGTTATCATTATGTTGTGTAGTAAATTGTTGTTGTTATAATAGAAGTGGTAGTAAAAGATGTATAGCAAGAGTACATTAGTATTTTATTAGAAAAAGATTCCACATTGAATTAATGTCTAAACCTTTATTTCATTCACCCTGCAGTTGTCCTTTTAGCAAATATGAAAAAAGATGCCTGGAAACAATTACTCAGAATTTAATAAAAATTACTAGCAGGCAAGAAGATAATAAAATACAATAGTTTTCATTAACCCATACTTTATTGGAGCCCAAGAGGCCATTGGCATAAAGATATTGGGAACAGATATATTGAATGCAGGTTTTAAAATAATTGCATATTATTGAGTTGCAGCCAGGTAGCCACAATATATATATTTTTTTCAAATAGAATGCGTACATCTCACATTGCATCCATCTTTATCTCTATATAGTTGTATCTGTTGGCTTAGACAGTGGGTATAATCCTTTGATGAATAATTGTCTAGATTCTCTACTTTGTCTCCAATCAGACCCACGAGCCACTGCGGCCGCTCCTGAGAAGTAAAAAAAAAATAGTGGCCACCACCCCCATCTAAGTTGCCCATCAGTGCATCATATCATGTTAAATGTATATATTAATCATTATAACACTCATTATTAACCAGAGGTATTTTTACATCAAGTTGAGGGTCATGTAGGCATGTCAGCAATCTGAACTGTTACATTTCATCCAAGCCAATACATTTTTAAATAGCTTCTTAGCATAGAGCAATTTCTCAAGCAAGAATTTTGCTAAGACTGTCTAGGAGTGGTCTGAGTGAGGAGGAGAAAACTGAAAACTAGCTGTTATTGGCAGAGATTTGGAACTCACCGCCTGTTGATGTCAGATGAGGTAGTCATCTGGAATGCATTTCAAATAACAGGTGTGCCTTGTTAAAAGTACATTCATGGAATTTTTTCCTTCTTAATGCATTTGAACCAATCAAATGTGTTGTGACAAAGTAGGGCTGGTACAGTATACAGAAGGTAGCCCATTTGGTAAAAGACCAAGTCCATGTTATGGCAAGAAGAGCTCAAATAAGAAAAGAGAAACAACAGTCCATCATTACTTTAAGACATGAAGGTCAGTCAATTCGTTATTTTTTCAAAAACGTTGAAAGTTTTTTCAAGTGCAGTCAGAAAAACCATCAATTGCTAT
Organism: Salvelinus fontinalis; assembly: GCF_029448725.1. Lineage (NCBI taxonomy): Eukaryota > Metazoa > Chordata > Actinopteri > Salmoniformes > Salmonidae > Salvelinus > Salvelinus fontinalis. Next base: position 29,318,877 of record NC_074685.1, read on the forward strand.
GATGAAACTTGCTCTCATGAAGACTGCCACAGGAAAGGAAGACCCAAAGTTACCTCTGCTGCAGAGGATAAGTTCATTAGAGGTACCAGCCTCAGAAATTGCAGCCCAAATAAATGCTTCACAGAGTTCAAGTAACAGACACATCTCAACATCGACTGTTCAGAGGAGACTGTGTGAATCAGGCCTTCGTGGTCGAATTTCTGCAAAGAAACCACTACTAAAAGGACACCAATAAGAAGAAGAGACTTGCTTGGGCCAAGAAAAACAACCGGTGGAAATCTGAGGAGTCCAAATGAGAGATTATTGGTTCAAACCTCAGTGTCTTTGTGAGACGCAGAATAGGTGAACGGATGATCTCCGCATGTGTGGTTCTCACCGTGAAGCATGGAGGAGGAGGTGTGATGGTGCTTTGCTGGTGACACTGTCAGGATTTATTTAGAATTCAAAGCACACTTAACCAGCATGGCTACCACAGCATTCCTCAGCGGTACGCCATCCCAGCTTCGTGGGACTATCATTGTCCTGTTGTTTTTCAACAGGACAATGATCGAACTCACCTCCAGGCTGTGTTAGGGCTATTTGACCAAGAAGGAGAGTGATGGAGTGCTGCATCAGATGACCTGGTCTCCAGAATCACCCCACCTCAACCCAATTGACATGGTTTGGGATGAGTTGGACCGCAGAGTGAAGAAAAAGCAGCCAATAAGTGCTCAGCATATGTGGGTACTCCTTCAAGACTGTTGGAAAAGCATCACATGTGTAGCTGGTTGAGAGAATGCCAAGAGTTTGCAAAGCTGTCATCAAGGCAAATTCTACTTTCATAGTTTTGATGTCTTCACTATTATTCTACAATGTAGAAAATAGTAAAAATAAATAAAAACCCTTGAATGAGTAGGTGTGTCCAAACTTTTGACTGGCACTGTGTATATAACACAGGAGTATCACGTTTTTGACTGCAAAGGGCCTTTAATTGGCCATGCATGCACTTATACTATAAGATATTTTTGTAGAAAATTCTTTATGTTTCAAAATAGCTTCCCCTCCCCAAAACTCGTTTCCCGAAAGCATTTGGAATACTGTGCAGCTGAGTCTATCTGAAGGGTTGGGAACATTTTCTCAATCACTCCAGAGCTAATTCACTTTAATAGACATAGCCTGTAGTGTGTAGCAAGCCCCACACTACAGGCATGTTCTGATTGATTAAAGTAGTCATGGATCTTTTTGGGATTATTTGATTGATTAGGATCCCCATAAAGCAAAGGTTTGCTGTTCACTTGCGCTGTATAAGATGAAGGGAGTTCCATGCACTCATGGCTCTGTATAATACTGTAAGTTTCCTTCAATTTGCTCTGGACCTGGGGACTATCATACTCGTAACCAATCATCGAAAGGAAAAAGTCCTATAAAAGCAAAAGTAAAAGTCAGTTTGGTTTTGTTGATGAAGATATACTGTACATTAACGTACGATCTACTGTATATCATTCACATGTTTGAATGCCATTCATTTCCAGTTATGATAAATATACCGGTAGTTAAAATACATTTTTGCTTATTGTTTGTCACAAAAATTTTCCCAACCTCTTTTCCCAACCTGTGCTCTGACTCTTGCAGGGTAAGGTGCTAAGAGGCTGCTACTCAGGGCTCCCTATTGCCTATTGCTTTGCGGTTAATCAGATAGAGTATGGATGGCAGTGGCAGTGGCTGGACTGGGGGTCTGCTGCCCTCTGTAAGCGAGAAGACAACAGAGGGGCACTCAGTCTTTGAGATGGCTGTTCAGAATGACTCGGCCAACCACAGCTCCCTGTTTGCAGACGTGGCTCTGCTGCAGAGCTTCAAGCTGCTCATCATCCCCTGCTACTCCCTGGTGGTGGTGGTGGGTGTGTTGGGGAACTACCTGTTGCTCTACGTCATCTGCCGCACTCGCAAGATGCACAATGTCACCAACTTCTTCATAGGGAACCTGGCCTTCTCAGACATGCTGATGTGTGTGACCTGTGTACCCTTCACCCTGGCCTATGCATTCAACACTCGTGGCTGGGTGTTTGGGAGGTTCATGTGCTACCTGGTGTTCCTGATCCAGCCGGTTACCGTCTATGTGTCTGTCTTCACCCTCACCGCCATCGCTGTTGACAGGTGAGTGTACCCACTTCGACTCGAGAGAACTAAAAAAGTCCATGGGTTTTCAAAGGGCAGTTTCAAATTAACTGTGAAAATAAAAATAAATAAAATAATGACGTTGTAATTGTTGATCTATATCTATGATTTTTTTTCTTCTCAATTCATTCAAATGAATACTGCTGTGCACTTTCCCTGCCAGGTACTACGCCACTGTGCATCCTCTGAAGAAGCGCACCTCTGTGTCCACCTGTGGTTACGTCCTGTCAGGGATCTGGCTGCTGTCCTGTGGCCTGGTGGCTCCGGCCGTGGCCCACACGTACCACGTGGAGTTCAGAGAGGAGGGCCTCACTATCTGTGAGGAGTTCTGGCTGGGACAGGAGAAGGAGAGGCTAGCCTACGCCTACAGCACCCTGCTGGTTACCTACATCCTGCCACTCTCCGCTGTCTGCGCCTCCTATCTCTGCATCTCTTTCAAGCTGAGGAACTGCGTGGCGCCGGGACATCGGTCCCGAGACCAGGCAGAGGCACAGCGAGCCCGAAAGCGAAAGATCTTCCGTCTGGTGGCGTTAGTGGTGGCGGCCTTCGGGGTGTGTTGGCTGCCCATCCATGTGTTCAACGTGCTGCGTGACATCGATATCCGCCTAATTAACAAGCGCCACTTCCTGCTCATTCAGCTGCTGTGCCACCTGTGTGCCATGAGCTCCTCCTGCTGTAACCCCTTCCTGTATGCCTGGCTGCACGACCGCTTTCGCGCTGAGCTGCGCAAGATGTTCACCTGCCACCACCGCATCGGCATCCCCACCAACCACTGTGCTATGGCCAGTGTGGTCCTCTGACTGCGCAGGGACAAGGAGATAGAAGAGACACAAGGCCTCTGATACCTGTGTAAGCATGTTGTAGGTCCAATTTCCTGATAGTGTTCATGTTTGTTCGTGACCTAATGTAGACATAACAAGAGATCATCATTAACAATACAGAAAATCTTGGACTTACAGCTGATTATAGAGATATGAGGTGGTTTCCTCATTGTTCATAGGTAAACAAATCAATTGAACATAAATTAGGTGATTAACTGGAAATAATCAATAAATGAGCAGATTGAACAACATTAAGAAGGTGAAATTCAAGAGACAAAAAGAGCAAGAGAAGAGAGACGAGAGAGAGAGAGAGAGAGAGAGAGAGAGAGAGAGAGAGAAAGAGAGAGAGGGGAGAAAAGAGGTGGCAGGAACTTTCCGTTTGATGTTTTGGAATATAAAAGGCAATTATGCATACAGTCAATGTTCAACTAATCTCAGTTACCCAGAAGTAAAATTCTAGCGAAAGTTGTTACTTCCTGTCAATCTGTCCACGAGAGATTGTTTAACACAAGGAGAACAGTAGCAAACAGGAGAATCTGAATACACAAAATGTTGTCAATGCTCATAAGAGGTCTTGTAAATAATACCATTAGTTAATAAGTAATCATCACAGTAGTTGCTACAGGAAGTCATCTTCCATTCATCCAGATGGACAGCTGTCTGCTGAGGTTAGAGCGCAGCACTCAGTGCACAGACTATATACTGTCAACTCAAATCAGTGTCCAGTATGCTTCTGTCTGTTGTGTTAATAGACAGGTTTGGTCCCCAGACTGGTCAGCCTGGTCTCATAGACTAGATGTAACATAGTAAATGTAAATATGTAAAGTCCCAAATTAATATGATATGACACCTTTAGTATGGTTACAAACAGAAAGTAGGGTGGTTGGTTGGGGTGGATGGGTTCTAAAGCGAACGTCTACCAACCCAAGGTTGCGTGTTCGAATCTTATCACGGACAACTTTAGCTAAATAGCAACTGTGCAACTACTTACTACTTTTTTAGCTACTTAGCATTTTACCTTCCCCTAATCATAACCCTAACCTTAACCCTTTAACCTAACTACTAACCCTCACCCTAACCTTAACCCTTTAACCTAACCCTAACCCAAATCTAACCTTAACACCTAACCCCCAGCAAATGTTAGCCACCTAGCTAATGTTAGCTACAACAAATTGGAATTCGTAACATATCATACATTTTGCAAATTCATAACATATTGTACGAATTGCAATTCATAACATATTGTACAAATGCAATTCGTAATGCATCATACAAATTATAATTCGCAATATATCATACAAAATTGATAATGGACATCCATAAATTAATACATACCCAGAAGTCAAATATCATACTAATTGAAGTAACTTGGACTTACATTTACTATGTTACGTCTACCAGAGTCCAGGTTGGACTGCACATCCCTGGAGCACTGCTGAATGATGTGATTAGAGATATCTCTGTCTGCAAACTGTGAATAAACATGCTTAAATAAAACAGTAGGTGAGCTTTTTCCCCCTATGGTTAAATAATTCATTTTTATTGCAGTCTTCTCAGTCTCCTACATATGTTTGTTTGTGGGGAATGTACCACGCCTCTGAAAATAGTCATTCAGAATGAGGTGTTTGTTAGGCATTTGCTAAGGTCATGCTTGCCACTGCTTGATTGCATTATTGACTGATTATCATAACTCCAGAAAGTTTCACTGAGGTGTTGATTCTCATTATTTTTTAGACAAACCACAAGACTACCCACTTTCAATACATTTAAGCAAAACGTCATGGTGGTTTGCTAAAGTTGTCGTGTGTCAATTTGTAATAAATGGCCTTCTGTGGTTTGTCATGCTATATAAAATGCCTGTCCTTATTAAGTGATTGCATGCAGTTATGTGTAAAATTCTCAATAAACGAACACTGACAATTGGCCCATTTTTTAAAAATTGAATTACCTTTGGAAGTGCTAATAAGCTTAAAGGGGCAGTGCAGTCAAAAATGTGATTTTTGTGTAATTGCCTGGAATTTCTGCCTGTTCAGGTGGGATAGAGTGTTTGGCCCAGATCTGATCAGATTATTCTGACCAATGACCAGTCATCTTTTATTTGCATATGTAACCAAGGGGTAGGTGGGGTATTATCAACCAGCTAATAATTAGAATCAGGTGCCCTGGATTGGGGTTGGAGCAAAAACCTACAGGACGGTAGCTCTCCAGGAACAGGGTTGGAGACCCCAGGTCTAGAAGATCCTATCCGCCAATCAGGGTTGTGTATGTAAATATGTCTACATTTGTATCAACACGCCCACATGATCAGACTGAGCATTTCAATGGCAGAGGCTCAGGGAAATAAATTATAAAAAATATATTTGGAGTTATTGTCATGAAATAAAAACCCAGTGATTTATTAGACATTATTAGTGATGATTTAAAAATACAATTGAAAAGACTGCATTGAGGCTTTAATGTATTACAGATGGCAAATGTCTTAATTAATAAAGACTTGAAATCACATAGACCAACATCACAGAACAATATTTACACAGGACTAATTAATATACACTTTAATTAAGCTATTCCATCAATAGAGTGCCTTTTGCATAGTTTAATTTGGTAATTTATTTATTTCACCTAATTTTAGGATTCTGTCAGAAAGAACACCTGCTTTTAGACTATGATTTGACTATTAGATATTCAATGTTCCTTGAAAAATAATTTTAAAAGGAATAGTTTCACCACATTAAAACGAGAGTTAAATTCACGTAAAAGGGTTGACCTTAAAATGAGGTACAAATGTAAATGAATCACTAATCACATGAAATACATTTACATTTTAGTCATTTAGTAGATGCTCTTATCCAGAGTGACTTACAGTTAGTGCATTCATCTCCCACATCTTGCTGTGGGATTATTTATTATACTCTTTGAAGAAGCACGGTTTCAGAGAATAGCTTGACTGGGCTGAGCAGGAGCTGCCCTCCCATAGGGTTGGGATGGCTATGAGACCAAAGGTGGCAGAACAGAGTACTCGGGTTGGGGTGTAGGGTTTGAGCATGGCCTGAAGGTAAGGAGGGCCAGTTACTCTTACTGCTCCGTAGGTAAGTACCATGGGCTTGTAGTGGATGCAAGCTTCAACTGGAAGCCAGTGAAGTGTGCAGAGAAGCGGGGTGACATAGGAGAACTTGTTGAAGGTTGAACACTAGGGAGGCTGAGCTTGCTGAGCTTGAGGTAGTAGGCCAACATCTAAGCTGAGATATCTGCCAGGCAAGCAGAGATGTGTGTCACCACCTGAGTGTCAGAAAGATAGAAGGAGAAAAGTAGCTGAGTGTCATCCGCATTGCAATGACAGGAGAGACCATGTGAGGATATGACAGAGCTGAGTGACTTGGTGTATAGAGAGAAGATGAGAGGGCCTAAAACCGAGCCAGTAGTGAGAGTACGTGGTGCAGACACATATTCTCTCCACGTAGGTAGGATGCAATCCAAGAGTGTGCAGAGCCTGAGACTCCCAGCCCTGAGAGGGTGGAGAGGAGGATCTGAGGGTTCATGGTGTTGAAGGCAGCGGATAGATCTAGGAGTATGAGAACAGAGGAGAAAGAGTCAGCTTTGGCAGTACGGAGAGCCTCCGTGTCACACATGAGCGCAGTCTTGGTTGAGTGACATGTCTTGAAGCCTGACTGGTTAAGGTCAAGAAGATCATTCTGAGAGAGATAGTGAAACAGTTGGTCAGACACAGCACGCTCAAGTGTTTTGGAAAGAAAAGTAAGAAGAAGTTTTTGACAGAGAGGTTGAGTGTTCATTTCTAGAGGAGGGGAGCAACTCTTGCCAAGTCAGAGGGGACGCAACCAGGGATGAGTTGATGAGGGAAGTGAGGAATGGGAGAAGGTCTCCAGAGATGAAGGAGAAAGAAGGGAATGGGGTCTGGAGGAGGGAGAATGTAATGGGGTCAAGTGGGCAGGTTGTCGGGCGGCCGGTCCTCAACAGTCTCTGGAGAGAGAGGGGAGAAAGAGGTCAAGGCGTAAGGTAGTTCTGTGTGAGTGGGACCAGTGGACTCAATAGGCTGCGTGGATGAGGAGCAAATGTCATAAACCTTCTTTTCAAAGTGGTTGACAAAGTTGTCTGCAGAGAGGGAGGGGGGAGGGGTGGAGGATTAAGGAGGGAGGAGAAGGTGGAAAAGAGTTTCCTAGAGTAAGAGGCAGAATCTTGAAATTGAAATCTATAGAAAGTGGCTTTAGCAGTGAATACAGAGGAAGAGAAAGTAGACAGGAGGGAAAGAAAGGATGATAGGTCCTGCGGAAGTTTAGTTTTCCTCCATTTTCTGTAAGCTCGCAATTAGTTACTCAGCCATAGAGCAGAAAGGGAGGGCCAAGTCAGAAAATTGTGCACATTTATATATATATATATAAATAAACTGAAATATCACATTTACGTAAGTATTCAGACCCTTTACTAAGTATTTGTTGAGGACCTTTGGCAGCAATTACAACCTTGAGTTTTCTTACGTATTACAAGCTTGGCACACCTGTATTTTGGGAGTTTCTCCCATTCTTCTCTGAAGATCATCTGTCAGGTTGGATGGGGAGCGTCGCTATACAGCTATTTTCAGGTCTCTCCAGAGATGTTAGATCGGGTTCAAGTCCAGGCTCTGACTGGGCCACTCAATAACATTCAGAGACTTGTCCCAAAGTCACTCCTGTATTATCTTGGCTGTGTCATTAGGGTCGTTGTTCTGTTGGAAGGTGAACCGTTGCCCCAGTCTGAGTGCTCGAGCGCTCTGGAGCATATTTTCATCAAGGATCTCTCTGTACTTTGCTCCGTTCATCTTTACCCTCAATCCTGACTAGTGTCCCAGTCCCTGACGCTAAAAAAACATCCCCACAGCATGATGCTGCCACCACCATGCTTCACCGTAAGGATGGAGCCAGGTTTCCTCCAAACGTGATGCTTGGCATTCAGGCCAAAGAGTTTAATCTTCGTTTCATCAGAACAGAGAATCTTGAGTCTTTAAATTGTCTTTTGTCAAACTCCAAGCAGGCTGTCATGTGACTTTTACTGAGGAGTGGCTTCCGTCTGGCCAATCTACCATAAAGGCCTGATTGGTGGAGTGCTGCAGAGATGGTTGTCGTTCTGGAAAGTTCTTCCATCTCCACAGAAGAACTCTGGAGCTCTGTCAGAGTGACCATCGGGTTCTTGGTCACCTCCATGACCAAGGCCCTTCTCCCCCAATTGCTCAGTTTGGCTGTGAGGCCAGCTTGCGGAATAGTCTTGGTGGATCCAAAAATGTTCCATTTAAGAATGATGGAGGCCACTGTGTTCTTGGGGCCCTTCAATGTTGCAGAAATGTTTGGTACCCTTCCCCAGATTTGTGCCTCGACACAATCCTGTCTAGGCGCTCAACGGGCAATTCCTTTGACATCATGGCTTGGTATTTGCGCTGACATGCACTTTCAACTGTGGGACCTTATGTAGACAGGTGTGTGCCTTTCCAAATCATGTCCAATCAATTGAATTTAACACAGGTCGACTCCACTCAAGTTGTAGAAACATCTCAAGGATGATCAATGGAAACAGGATTCACCTGAGCTCAATTTCGAGTCTCAAAGCAAAGGGTCTGAATTTTTACATTGGGACAGACACAGTGGCGACTTTAGCATGTAAATCTTGGTGTGGCAAACAAAATACAAAAAAAATCGATACACACCAGCAAAGCCACTACACAACACTAAACAATACATTAATTGCACTATAAAGGTGACAAATGATCCCCATAAACTGTTAGGGCCTACATTAAGCTGTCCCAACAGCAGAGTTTTCAAAAAAAGATAGCTGATAGGGCTGACTTTCTTAAACAAATGTGGTTTCTAATGACAATTGACATGTACAAACTATGGCATAAGGGAACGACGAGTGGATAAGAGGCAATCCGTAATTTTGATTAAGACATCAATGAGCGAGCTAGGATGGACGTGGTCAATATAACTATTTGTTCAGCACTTTTGAAATGTACAGCGATAGAATTCAGAACATGGGCCATTTTGTTTTTTGTTGTTTTCTTACAGTATTCTCCCTGTACACCAAGTCAGGACCGTAGGATAAGTAAAGGGGGCATATACTGTAAGCAGACAATGTGTAACGGTGTTCCTCCTCCTCTTCATACGAAGAGGAGGAGTAGTGATTCGACCAACATGCAGCGGGTTGTGAATACATAATGAATTTATTAAGGTAAACGACGAAACACGAAAACAAACACTGGGAAGGATTACAAAATAACAAAAAACGAATGTAGACTGACCTAAACCATGAGTACTTACATAAAACACGAAGCACGTAGGAACAGGTACAGACTATGACAAACGAACGAACAAACGCTACAGTCCCGTGTGGTGCAGACACAGACACGGACGACAATCACCCACAAACAAACAGTGAGAACAACCTACCTTAATATGACTCTCAATCAGAGGAAACGACAAACACCTGCCTCTAATTGAGAGCCATACCAGGCAACCCAAAACCAACATAGAAACAGAAAACATAGACTGCCCACCCAAAACTCACGCCCTGACCATCAAACACATACAAAACAACAGAAAACAGGTCAGGAACGTGACAGAACCCCCCCCCCCCTCAAGGTGCGAACTCCGGGCGCACCCCTAAAACTCAAGGGGAGGGTCTGGGTGGGCATCTGTCCGCGGTGGCGGCTCCGGCGGCGGACGAGGACACCACTCCACCACTGTCTTTGTCCCCCTCCTTAGCGTCCTTTGAGTGGCGACCCTCGCCCCCGACCATGGTCCAGGAACCCTCACTAAGGCCCCTCCTACATAGAGGAGACAGCTCAGGACAGAGAGGTAGCTCAGGACAGAGAGGTAGCTCAGGACAGAGAGGTAGCTCCGGACAGAGAGGTAGCTCCGGACAGAGAGGTAGCTTAGGACAGAGGGACAACTCTGTACTAATGGCAGCTCCGGACTGAGTGGCAGCTCCGGACTGGGTGGCAGCTCCGGACTGAGTGGCAGCTCCGGACTGAGTGGCAGCTCCGGACTGAGTGGCAGCTCATGACTGGAGGGCAGCTCATGACTGGAGGGCAGCTCATGACTGGAGGGCAGCTCATGACTGTAGGGCAGCTCATGACTGTAGGGCAGCTCATGACTGTAAGGCAGCTCATGACTGGCTGGCGGCTCTGGCAGCTCCTGACTGGCTGGCGGCTCTGGCAGCTCCTGACTGGCTGGCGGCTCTGGCAGCTCCTGACTGGCTGGCAGCTCTGGCGGCTCCTGACTGGCTGGCGGCTCTGGCGGGTCCTGACTGGCTGGCGGCTCTGGCGGCTCCTGACTGGCTGGCGGCTCCTGACTGGCTGGCGGCTCTGGCGGCTCCTGACTCTCTGGCGGCTCCTGACTGACGGACGGCTCTAGCGGCTCCTGACTGACGGACGGCTCTAATGGCTCGGGACAGACGGGCGGCTCTAATGGCTCGTGGCAGACGGATGGCTCAGAAGGCGCTGGGCAGACGGATGGCTCAGAAGGCGCTGGGCAGACGGATGGCTCAGAAGGCGCTGGGCAGACGGATGGCTCAGAAGGCGCTGGGCAGACGGATGGCTCAGAAGGCGCTGGGCAGACGGATGGCTCAGAAGGCGCTGGGCAGACGGATGGCTCAGAAGGCGCTGGGCAGACGGATGGCTCAGAAGGCGCTGGGCAGACAGATGGCTCAGACGGAGCTGGGCAGACAGATGGCTCAGACGGAGCTGGGCAGACAGGCAGTGCAGAAAGCGTTGGGCAGACGGCCGACTCTGCCCTGCTGAGGCGCACAGTAGGCCTGGTGCGTGGTGCCGGAACTGGAGGTACCGGGATGACGGCACGCACTTCAAGGCTAGTGCGGGGAGCAGGGACAGGGCACACTGACCTCTCGAAGCGCACTATAGGCCTGGTGCGTGGTACCGGAACGGGAGGTACCGGGCTGAGGGCACGCACCTCAGGGCGAGTGCGGGGAGAAGGAACAGTGCGTACAGGGCTCTGGAGACGCACAGGTGGCTTAGTGCGTGGTGCCGGAACTGGAGGCACTGGGCTGGAGACACGCACCATAGGGAGAGTGCGTGGAGGAGGAACAGGGCTCTGGAGACGCACTGGAAGCCTGGTGCGTGGTGTAGGCACTGGTGGTACTGAGCTGGGGCGGGAAGGTGGCGCCGGATATACCGGACCGTGTAGGCGTACTGGCTCCCTTGAGCACTGAACCTGCCCAACTTTACCTGGTTGTATGCTCCCCGTCGCCTGACCAATGCGGGGAGGTGGAATAACCCGCACCGGGCTATGTAGGAGAACCGGGGACACCATGCGTCAGGCTGGTGCCATGTAAGCCGGCCCAAGGAGACGGACTGGTGGCCAGATATGTAGGGCCGGCTTCATGACATCCGGCTCAACACTCAATCTAGCCCTACCAGTGCGGGGAGGTGGAATAACCCGCACCGGGCTATGCACACGTACAGGAGACACCGTGCGCTCTACTGCGAAACACGGTGTCTGCCCGTACTCTCACTCTCCACGGTAAGCCCGGGAAGTTGGCGCAGGTCTCCTACCTGACTTCGCCACACTACCCTTTAGCCACCCCCCCCAAGAAATGTTTGGGTTGTACTTGCGGGCTTCCAGCCTTGCTTCCGTGCTGCCTCCTCATATCGTCGCCTCTCCGCTTTAGATGCCTCCAGCTCCGCCTTGGGGCGGCGACACTCCTCTGGCTCTGCCCAGGGTCCTTTACCGTCCAGAATCTCTTCCCATGTCCAATCCTCCTTGATCCACTGCTGCTGTCGTTGCTGTCCGTTAACCCGCTGCTTGATCTGGGTTTGGTGGGTGATTCTGTAACGGTGTTCCTCCTCCTCTTCATACGAAGAGGAGGAGTAGTGATTCGACCAACATGCAGCGGGTTGTGAATACATAATGAATTTATTAAGGTAAACGACGAAACACGAAAACAAACACTGGGAAGGATTACAAAATAACAAAAAACGAATGTAGACTGACCTAAACCATGAGTACTTACATAAAACACGAAGCACGTAGGAACAGGTACAGACTATGACAAACGAACGAACAAACGCTACAGTCCCGTGTGGTGCAGACACAGACACGGACGACAATCACCCACAAACAAACAGTGAGAACAACCTACCTTAATATGACTCTCAATCAGAGGAAACGACAAACACCTGCCTCTAATTGAGAGCCATACCAGGCAACCCAAAACCAACATAGAAACAGAAAACATAGACTGCCCACCCAAAACTCACGCCCTGACCATCAAACACATACAAAACAACAGAAATCAGGTCAGGAACGTGACACAATGAAAGCTTTTACAATATTCGATGATTACATCGATGATTTCTCTGAAACAGGCTACAGGCATCATGTGCACCACCAAGTCAGAACAGTAGGCTAAGGGACTAAATGATTAGGGTGAGGCATTTGGGCTATTAACAGCTTACTACACAACATACACTTAGTATTACTTTCTAAGCTACAGTATACACATCTCCCTGGCAAATTACATCAATTATGCAACAGCATACAATACATTTTTTAACTCAACTTGAACTCAACTGGTGCTCACTTGAATAGGAAGGTGGCGCTCAGTCGTTCTTGTGGGCATATTTTGTCGTCAAACTTTCTCATCAAAGTCTGGCATTCTCTGGATTTGTGGTGCTTTCAAGACAACTGGGAACTCTGAAAAAAACAAGGTTGAATCATGATGTCAGTGATCTTCAGGTTGCCGCTCTAGAAAAAGCCCCAAGTTCCCGACATGGAATTCTGAGTTGGATGACCGTTCAAAACATATTTTCCCAGTCAGAGCTAGTTTTTTTTCGAGTTCCCAGTTGTCTTGAACTCACTGAAGTCTGAGATTTCCCAGTTCCGAGTTTCCAGTTGTTTTGAATGGGGCATAAGCAGGGGCGAAGCCAGAGGGGTGTCCGGTGGGCACTGGACACCCCTGACATCTGATTGGCCAACCTGGGTGCCACCTCAAAATTGAATTCGCTGCTGGCAGTTTGATGCTGATTGACATCTCATTTCACCTGTTGTTGAAAGAAGCATTTATTTTGACGTTCGGTGGCGCATTTTTCAAATCGAGGACGAGGAAGAGAGAATATTAACGTTGGTTGCGAGATACAGAAGAATAAGAATAAGAAGAACATACAGAAGAAGAAGAGAGAATATTTCCACAGCTCCACAAGCTCTTTTCGCGATTGGTGAAAACATCATATTTGAAGTAAGATTAAGGTTTAGCATCGGGTTTAGGTTTCCTGAACAACTTTTACGAAAGTTGAGTCGCTGTGTAAGTTAACGTTAGACATTTGGCTCCATTAAAACAGACAGTTAATCAGATAAGAGAGAGCCTAACATTATGTTTACATCTGTGCTAGTAATACATGCATATACAGTGCAGTGTCGTAAGTTACAGTATATGAATGTTAAGCTAATGTGGGGTAATTAGTAGGCTACAGCTGTCAGTTTTCAGCAAGTCAACATTCAGCAATTTGAAATCCATTAACTCCGTTAGATTTTCGTAATTGAACAATTGTTATTATCAATCTGTTAACGTTACTCAAAAGATTACCACAATTTGCAGATAGCCTGTTTGCTATCGTAAAGGTGTAAGAAATTATAGTTAGCTAAGTTACTTACTGCAGAGCAGAGCTAGCCATGATCTAACAGTAACTTAGGCTGGTAGTTGATTTTAAGGTAACGTTGTCACGTCCTGACCATAGTTCTTGTGTGTTTTGCTTGTTTAGTGTTGGTCAGGACGTGAGCTGGGTGGGAATTCTATGTTGTGTGTCTAGTTTGTCTGTTTCTATGTTCAGCCTAATATAGTTCTCAATCAGAGGCAGCTGTCTATCGTTGTCCCTGATTGAGAATCATATATAGGTGGCTTGTTTTGTGTTGGGGATTGGTGGGTAATTGTCTATGTCTAACGTTAGTAGCTTATGTGTGCACTTTCGTTTGTAGCTTCACGTTCGTGGTTTATTGTTTTTGTATTAGTTTGTATAGTGTTCGTTTCGTCTTCGTCTCTAATAAAAGAAGATGTATTCATATCACTCTGCGTTTTGGTCCGATCCATGCTCCTCCTCAGACGAGGAGGAGAACGAACGTGACAAACGTACAGTTATGATAATGGGGATTTGTAATTAAGATTGAGATTGGCCTAAAATGTGGGTAATTGGATGCTTAGACTGTCTTATTTTTGCATAGGGTCAATTAAACATGAAAAGAAATGGAGAGATATCAGACTTCTTTTTAAAGGAGCACAAACAGGCAGATCAGGTGCAAACAGACCCCGGCCCTTGCATCACCACCGGACCCCAGAGCAGCTCCCTACCTGAGGCTAGTCAGAGTCAGTGTGGTCAGACTTCACAAGGACCCAGTCTACCACCATCACATCAGAGCATCTACCAGGCAGTAAGCCACATGCCCAGTTCAGAATTTAAGTTTAGCTTCATCTTGTAATAGATGATTTTGTCAGATTAAGCCTCACTTTAAAATGTTGGTTGTTGATTCATGCGTGTTCTTGTTTTGATGGCTGTGGCATTTTTATTGTGATTATACTCTAATTATTATTGTGTTATTTTAATGTAATAGATGTATCAAGGGATGACACAGAGACCTCTGGCTCTGAGCAAGACAGTGAGCCAGAGCTGCCAGGAGATGTCATCGAGACCCTCCCTACTGCATCAAGCACCAGATATGCTGTTCCAAAAGGACCCAATGGTAGGCCAGGCCTATACTTTAAACTACACATTATAGTTAGCAGCTGTTAGTGTCTAATCTTGTAGATCCCTTAATTATACATTTCCATAGAGATATGTCACATTATTTAATAACATGTATTTCAGACATTTCAAGATCCAGAGAAGAGGGCCCTGTACAGCTGTGTTTGAACACATTTTCCAGAACTCAGCATGGTACTAGGAAAAGAGCTCCTGGTATAAGGACAATTCATGGCTTGAATATTCTGTAAATCAAGATTCAACTTAATGTTTCGCCTGTAGGTATTTTTCTCTGCCCAATACACCTGAATCTGCCTTCACATCACAGGCAGGTTTTTATTAACTGGAAAAAGGCACTGTTTAAAGATTCTGGGTTTAAGCTCCATTCAAAGGCAGAGCATCATATCAGTGCTATGTATGCTTAGAATCAGCATAAAAGGGCTATTGACAGCAACTCATCAATGTTAGAAAGGAAAACTGTAATTATATTGAAACAATTTCAGATGTGCTTCTAACTGCCACTCAAAATATAGCGCAGAGAGGTAATCTAGAGTCTGATGATGCTCACAAGGGTAATTTTTTGACAATCTTAGAAGAAATAGCAAATCATGACCCTCTCATAGAGAAAAGGATGAATGCATGTGATAATGCTATGTACACAAGCCACCAAATCCAGAAGGAAGTTCTTGAGGGCTGAGCTGAGATGGTGCAAAGTGAAACAATAAGAGAAGTAAAAGAAAGTGAAGTTTTGTGTGTAATTGCAGATGAAACAAAGATTTAAAGAAAAATAAGACGTCTTTAGTTGTGAGGTACTATTACAACGGAGCCATCCATGAAAGCTTTTTACACTTTCAGTCAGCTGAAAGCTTAGAATGCAGCAGGTCTCACAAAAATGATAATTGATTGCCTTGAAGAACATGGTCTGGACTACAGAAATAATCTTGTGGGGTAAGGCTATGACGGTGCATCCGTCATGAGCGGAAAGCATTCTGGTGTGTCTGCACGGATTAAAAACAGTGCAAGATTTCCATTTTATGTGCACTGTAATGCACACTGTTTGAATTTGGTTCTTGTTGATGCTGTAAAATCAGGGCTTGAGGCAGTTAACCTTTTTGCTGTCCTGCAGAATCTTTATAACTTTGTATCTGGCTCGTATGTTCATCTCAAGTGGCTTGCAGTTCAGAAAGGGCTGTATCCACAGCAGCAGCCCAGGGAACTACAGAGACTTACGGATGTAAGGTGGGCATGCAGATACATGGCATGCCGTAATCTGAGGGACAGACTTCCAGCAGTTCTGAGAGTGCTACAGGATATCACACTTGAAAATAGTGATGATAGATCAGTGGAGGCAAGGGGCCTTCTTTCTCAGATAGATTTACATTTCATGGGGCTTTTGGTTACCTTTTGTAAAGTGCTTGGTGAGGCCAAATGTCTTTCTGACATGCTCCAATTAAGCTCTCTTGACCTAGCAAGGGCTGTGGCTCTAGTAGGTGCCTTGGCAGACACATTACAGGACTACAGAAGTGAGGGTTACTTTGGAGAACTATGGAAAGAGATTGAAGAGATTGCAGAGCACTGCAAAATAAGTGTACAAACAGTGTGTAAAAGACAGCCTAAAACCAGCTTAAAATGTCACGACTCATTGATGATGAGCACTGTAGGACAGAAAAATAGTGACCAAAGTGATGGTGAGAGCTTCCAAAGAGCTATCTTTTATCAGGTGTTTGACAGTCTCACAGCTGCGCTGGCGAGGCGTTTTTCAATGAAGAATTGCGAGATAAGGCAAGGGGTCCAGTCTCTCAACGCAGTGTACAACATTCTTGAATGAGGAGCCTCTGTTTGCCTTTGCTCAGACCTTTGAGTCAGATTTAGAGGACCTCAAACATGAGGTTCATTTAACCAAGCGGCTTCTTGATAGGAGAGAGAAAAGTGGAAGGGACAGACCATCTACTTTCTTTGACTTTGTTGTGTTTCTAGAATGTTATAAAGAGGTCTTCCTTGAGCTATTTCGACTTTATAAGATTTCTGTTGTTACACCAGTCAGCAGTGCTTCTTGCGAGAGAAGCTTCTCAGCTTTAAAACTGATTAAAACTTAGGACAACAATGGTTGATGACAGGTTAAGTCACCTCGGAATTCTCAGTGTTGAGTCAAGGAGGGCACGCTCCCTCAACATGGATGAGGTTGTGAAACATTTAGCCAGTTCTCACCAGAACCACAGAATAATGCTGTTTTAAATCTACCAGGGATAATGTGGCACTTAGGCAGTCCCCCTGGTCATGGTTAAAACCTGCACTGTATATACTGACGTTTTAAAATGACAAATCGAAAAGGGTATCATGTCACACAGATTTAATTTGGTCTTGATTGGGCCAATTCCAAAACTTTTCTTTGCTATTAGTTAACATAATATATGAGCATAAATATGATACCGTAAGTTTGTAATATTGATATATATTCATGAAAACAGTGACCCAAGTGTGTGTGTGTGTGTGTGTGTGTGTGTGTGTGTGTGTGTGTGTGTGTGTGTGTGTGTGTGTGTGTGAGAGAGAGAGAAAGAAAGAAAGAAATTGAGCTGTAGTTCCGAGGTAGGCAACACTGAGGCATGCATGAGAGCATCAGCTGTTCCGGAAGACTGTGTGACCACGCTCTCCGTAGCTGACGTGAGTAAGACCGTTAAACAGGTCAACATACCCAAGGCTGCGGGGCCAGACGGATTACCGGGACGTGTGCTCCGGGCATGTGCTGACCAACTGGCAGGTGTCTTCACTGACATTTTCAACATGTCCCTGATTGAGAATGTAATACCAACATGTCTCAAGCAGACCGCCATAGTCCCTGTGCCCAAGAACACAAAGGCAACCCGCCTAAATGACTACAGACCCGTAGCACTCACGTCCGTAGCCATGAAGTGCTTTGAAAGGTTGATAATGGCTCACATCAACACCATTATCCCAGAAACCCTAGACCCACTCCAATTTGTATACTGCCCAAACAGACCCACAGATAATGCAATCTCTATTGCACTCCACACTGCCCTTTCCCACCTGAACAAAAGGAACACTTACGTGAGAATGCTATTCATTGACTACAGCTCAGCGTTCAACACCATAGTACCCTCAAAGCTCTTCACTAAGCTAAGGATCCTGAGACTAAACACCTCCCTCTGCAACTGTATCCTGGACTTCCTGATTGTCAGGTGAGGTGGTGAGGGTAGGTAGCAACACATCTGCCACGCTGACCCTCAACACTGGAGCTACCCAGTGGTGCGTGCTCAGTCCCCTCCTGTACTCCCTGTTCACCCACGACTGCATTGCCAGGCACGACTCCAACACCATCATTAAGTTTGCAGACGACACAACAGTGATAGCCAGTGGTAACAGTGGTAGCCTGATCACCCCCGACAACGACGAGACAGCCTATAGGGAGGTCAGAGACATGGCCGGGTGGTGCCAGAATAACAACCTATCCCTCAACGTAACCAAGACTAAGGAGATGATTGTGGACTACAGGAAAAGGAGGACTGAGCACGCCCACATTCTCATCGACGGGGTTGTAGTGGAGCAGGTTGAGAGCTTGGACCTCAGAAAAAGAAATGTAGATCTCCACAAGTCTGATTCATCCTTGGGAGCAATTTCCAAATGCCTGAAGGTACCACGTTCATCTGTACAAACAATAGTACGCAAGTATAAACACCATGGGACCACACAACCGTCATACTGCTCAGGAAGGAGACGCGTTCTGTCTCCTAGAGATAAACATACGTTGGTGCGAAAAGTGCAAATCAATCCCAGAACAACAGCAAAGGACCTTGTGAATATGCTGGAGGAAACAGGTACAAAAGTATCTATATCCACAGTAAAACAAGTCCTATATCGACATAACCTGAAAGGCCGCTCAGCAAGGAAGAAGCCACTGCTCCAAAACGCCATAAAAAAGCCAGACTACGGTTTGCAACTGCACATGGGGACAAAGATCGTACTTTTTGGAGAAATATCCTCTGGTCTGATGAAACAAAAACAGAACTGTTTGGCCATAATGAGCATAGTTATGTTTGGAGGAAAAATGGGATGCTTGCAAGCCATAGAACACCATCCCAACCGTGAAGCACGGGAGTGGCAGCATTATGTTGTGGGGGTGCTTTGCTGCAGGAGGGACTGGTGCACTTCACAAAATAGATGGCATCATGAGGGAGGACAATTATGTGGATGTATTGAAGCAACATCTCAAGACATCAGTCAGGAATTTATAGCTTGGTCGCAAATGGGTCTTCCAAATGGACATTGACCCCGAGCATACTTCCAAAGTTGTGGCAAAATGGCTTAAGGACAACAAAGTCAAGGTATTGGAGTGGCCATCACAAAGCCCTGACCTCAATCCTATAGAACATTTGTGGGCAGAACTGAAAAAGTGTGCGATCAAGGATGCCTACAAACCTGACTCAGTTACACCAGCTGTCAGGAGGAATGGGCCAAAATTCACCCAACTTATTGTGGGAAGCTTGTGGAAGGCTACCCGAAACGTTTGACCCAAGTTAAACAATTTAAAGGCAATGCTACCAAATACTAATTGAGTGTATGTAAACTTCTGACCCACTGGGAAGGTGATGAAAGAAATAAAAGCTGAAATAAATCATTCCCTCTAATATTATTCTGACATTTAACATGCTTAAAATAAAGTGGTGATCCTAACTGACCTAAAACAGGGAATTTTTACTTGGATTAAATGTCAGGAATTGTGAATGCAAACTTCCGACTTCAACTGTATTTCTATCAAACCAGAACTGGAATGTTTACTCAAAGCAAAAGTTGTAAAAGTATACTAGACATTTATGGAATAAATCATATACCTAGTTTGATGTTTCTGTGACAAACAGTGAATTAGTTATTGATTCATACCACTTTAAATGGCTTCTTATAGATTTTATGTAGTTCTATAAATCAAAACTGAAATCTTTTGTCGTAGCAATTTCCTGTATTACTAAATGAGGAGAGTTACAAACCACACACCAGTCAGAGTTATGCTTAAACTTCATCTTTAATTATATGAGCTTCACCATAGCCCTTTGACTCTCAGATCAATTCAGCGTCTATAATGAATTCTGAGTCCCTACAGTCGAAATCAAAGATCTTTTATAGCCAAGATACACCCCTCTCAATTTACATGACGAACCACAGAACTCTTCACAAAGGGCCTTTTACTTGAGAAAGGAGTATCCCATAGCCAGATAGCATTAGCTATACATAATCGTTCTGTTTGGTCTCTAAGACGAGGTTCTGATCTCGTTCCTGGTACTTCATACTACAAAAACATTACCTCACTATCTGGAATGCTCTTCAGGCTTTATTGGCCAAAAACATCGTAAATCTCCTCTGTCAGTGCTATCTCATAGAGGCCCATCCTCAGTGGAACACTGAACACACAATAGTCGCCAGATTCTATTCTGTCAAATAAAAACAACCATTCTAATGCAATACAAAGATTATAAAATAATCTTTCAAGCACTATAACATAATCTCGCAACTTTCCACAAAACAACGGTTGTAATAGTATGCTAGACATTTATAGAATAAATCATATCTAGTTTTATGATTCTGTCACAAACGGTGAATTAGTTATTGATTTTTACTTTTTTAAATGGCTTTAAATGTCTGATGAACGTCCAAATGTGTGAATATAAAACCAAATGTACCTCGGTCGTCTACGTGGTCAGGCTTCTCACTTAACGTTACACCTTTGTTATCGTTCAGGGGACGCGCTGCTGTAACAGACAAGCTGTCTTTCCAGAGCACGCGCTGATGCTGTAACTAGTAAATTGGTTGTCTCTTCTTTCTTCAGTCGCGTGCCACATTCTGTTGTTATGTGAACGATTGGCTGAGCCTTGGATACAGCCAGTATTGCTCCAAACGCGCATTACTCGCTCACAGCCAGTAAGGATCCAACCCCCCTCCTTTCCCAAACTTTTCTCATCAGATATACACAAATCACGTAGGTCACCTATTTTGGATTCAAAACGGCAAATTTCGCCGAAAAGGTGACTAGTTTGCCTTCCTGTGATAAGTGTGTGAATTGGACCATTTTCCTGTCCTGCTAAGCATTGAAAATGTTATGAGTACTTTTGGGTGTCATGGAAAATGGAGTAAAAAGTACATTATTTACTTTAGGAATGTAGTGAAGTAAAAGTTGTCAGAAATATAAATAGTAAAGTACAGATACCCCAAAAACTTACTTAAGTACTGCTTTAAAGTATTTAGACTTATAAGTACTTTACGCCACTGATCATTTCCTGTTTCCATCAGCCCGGTCGTGACTTTTTTTCCCATGCGTCAAGTAATTCATTTGCATGAAATGTTTGGATAAGGTATGGGCAACTTTGATGGGGGTGGGGGCAACAACACATCTGAACTCATCATGGAGGGGCTGTAGTGGCTAGCGGGTCTCCATACCCACATAGTCAGAACTGGCCCTAGCCTTTTGGGGCACCGAAGTTACATTTTATCAATTCAACATCTATTCTACATTGGTTCAACGCCATTTCATTGAAATGACGTAGAAACAACATTGATTCAACCAGTGTGTGCCCAGTGGGATATGAATGGACTGACAAGAGGAGTAAATGAAGAGGCAAGACTGCAGGTAGACAATAACTAGAATGCACTAATCTAAGTTAAAAAAATATGTATACTGTGTGACAAGAAAACAGTGACTGTCCACAAATCCCACATGTGGTTGCTATGGTAACAATCATCTCACCACAACATCAGTAAAAAAAACACTAGAGAACATGGCTTCAGAAAGTTCAAATCTAGATGACTAATGCCTAACTTCTGTAAAAACTAATAAATATTTTAGGCTGACAGCTGTAGACAACCTAATAACCAACAGTGCTGACTGTTTGAAAAAACTATTTTAGACTACAGGCTGTGCTGTGACAACATTGACACTAATTAGGCGAATGTGCTCTAAAATCACTGACAGCCAGCCTGAGATGATGAACTGGGTTTAGGCCACTGTAATTAGTCAAATAGATAATTTGCAAAGAACCACAAATCCAAGGAGTCTATTGGGACACTTCAAGTACAGTATATGGGCTTGTTTTCCAGTTTGAAGTACAGACCATTTAGTAAAATATTTGGATGCACACACACCTTCAATGCAATAAAATTGATCAGCCAAAGAAGAATTTTTCAATTAAACTAACGCATAAAGGATACAATCACCATTAAAATTAATATAGTCCTAAACACTACTGGTGAGTGTTTTGAAATAAGTAGATTTAATGTGTTGCCTTATGACCTGAAGGGTACAAGAGATTATTCAATATTCATACAAAATAGTCAGCCAAATAGTTGCATTATAATGCATTACAGATCAGACAGCGCAGTATAGCTAAGTCACCTGGTTACAATGTGATCCCTTCCTGTCAGAACTCATCATCAGAGGAAGCTAATGCCTCTTTAGCCTCAACATAGTCTCTGATCTCCTGAGGAGTACGGATGTAACTGTCAATCTCACTGTCTGAGATCTCCTCATCACCAGTCACCTCCACCACCGGGACCTGCACCCTCCTTATCTTAGCGTACCTCACAGAAGGGGGTTCAAACAAACTCCTCTTGCCAGAGTTTGGTGCTGAGGGCTGGCTGTGCTGGGAGTCTGTGCCAGGCCCCGTATGTGGCAACCCCTCCATTACAACAGTGTATGTCAGGTCAACATCTCCTTGTTGCTGGATGCTCCCTGTGTCTGGTTCTCCCACAAAGGGTTCTTTAGGGGTCTGCCCTGGGGTCTGGGATGAAGCTGCACCCTCCAGGCAGGGTGTGTTGGTGTGGGATCCAGGTAGGGAGTTCTCTAAGCTTGGTGGGAGTACGGATTCAGAGGCCAGGGCTTCCTCGTGACTGCTCAGGGCCCTCCTCAGTAGCGTGAGTCTATGGTTCAGGATGTCATCCACCATCTGGATCACAGTCTGGGGTGTCACCTCATCCCCCCTCAGCCAGGGCAGCTCCTGGCCCAGCTTACACAGCACCTCCTTCAGCTCAGTCACCCGCTTCGGCGCTATGGAGGACTTGGTCACTTTGGCCATCTGGCAGAACCTGGCCAGTGTGTATTTGAGCCGGGCCTGGGTGGGTTTCAGGGACTGCCAAGCCAGGAAGATGGAGGCCGTGAGGATGGGGATGGGCTGGCGGCCAGTCACTAGCCAGGCATCTGCAGCCAGCTCCAACAGGACAGCAGCTCGCTTTGTCAAATCCTTGGAGGACTCTGACAACTCTTCATGGACATGTTGAGGGCTTAGTTTGTATCTTACAGAGAAAGGAGAGAAAATACAGTTTCTCAATAAGCATCAAATGTCTACCTAATAACAACATGTGCTCAGTCAGGCAATTTATTTATCATCAGGCAATCAAGGCTAATGTTTATAGTTGAGGTGATTGACGTACGCCTGACAGTGTGTCTCCAGTAGGTCAATGATACTGGTGGGGGGAGCCTCTATCTTCAGAATCTTCACCATCTCCTGGTAGACCACACCTATCAGCCTGGGGTTCGCCTCCAGGAGACAACAAATGGTTCCCATGGCGATGGGCCAGCTGTGCTGCCTGCAGGTCGCCAGCACGCAGCATCCTGCCAGAACCTCTTTCTTCTGCAGGCTGACCCTGATGAAGTTAGGGTGCTCATAGGCCTGCTTAAAATGGGTCTCTGCAGTCTCCTCCATGAGGAAAGTGAGCCTGAGAATACGACAGAGAGCACGCACCCGGTGTATGCCTGTTTGGAGGAAGTGATACAGTATTGCCAGCCACATATGATTAAAATACACAGCAATTTGTGATATTCAACCCTCACATTGTGTCAGAAACAGGTAGTCAGTGGTTCTAGAGGGAAACGGTGCAGTTCCTACCATTGATTAGATTACGGCATGGCTTCTTGTCCACTTCTGTGCTATTAGTGTATCTTACATCTACAGGACCAAAACAAGCAGACAAGGAAATACAAACAAAGTGTTCAATTAAATCACAGTCACAATATAGACAGCAGGCATGTGGAATAGCCTTACAGAAGAATGCATGACCAACACTCAGTAGGAAAGCACATTCTTACAGGCAGCTGCATAAATAATTGTGCTAAGGTGACAGATAAACCAGTTAGTTAGATAACTAGCTACCTGTGCCCTGTGTCTCTTCACTTCGGGTAGTGGTGAGTAGACCTTCGGATACCACAGCGCCACAATCTGCACATACAAGTTGTGGTTGTGAATAATGTTCGTCGTCCACTATGTCGAGCGAGCCACACTCCGGACACTTCAGACCGACAGTAGCCATCTTCAGTTTGATGTATGTTGGTTAACGTTAGCTAGCAAATCATAAACTTGTGAGTCAGCCAAAACCTACCACAATACCATTCATGTGCTGTGAACGACCAATGAACGTTTCGAGTTCTTAATGTGAGCTCAGCCTTTATAATCCGTGTAGAAACAAGACACCCTTACTTTCGTTCCGCTATTGAAAGCTACTGCAACGCTCTACTTCTATTGGAACAGCGCATTATATCCATACGTTACGTTCATCGCGTGAAATCGATGCGTCAAGCTTTATTTAAAGGTTTATCACAAGGTATTAATACACACTTTACAGATGAGAGAGCGATAGAAAGTGTGCGCGAGTGAGAGACAAAGAGAGAAAGTGGTGTGTGTGTTTGTCAACCGGAGGCTAAATAAATTACATGATTTTTTGAAAATGAGTCTTTATTTTATCATTGCAAAATAGGCTTTACATGGACCGAATATAGACGTTCTGACTTTCACCTAATCTCTCGTGGACAGATGTAATTGAGCGTTTGACCCAATTACGTGGGATACATGAGATTTTAGTTCTGGGTGTCCGAGATTAACTTTCACCCAACTATACAGTAATAATTTGTATGACCAAAGGCAGACCAACATACTCTGACACATCTTGCTACTGTATTTACCTATGGACAGTGGTAGCTGGTTTAAGAAAACAGTCTCTGAATTTCAATAGCTTTCTTCACAAGGAAATGACACTTTGAACGGTATTTATAGGTTACACCCTTGCAATTTGTTTCCAGGGGTGCACCTGTCAGTGAGATTGCCTTTTGATGAATGCACTCTCGATTCATTGCATAGTCCACACTTCCCAGTAAACCTTGCTTATCTGTAGTCTAAATTGTAATAATTATCAATCCATGTTTACCTCTTAGACTAGCAATTTATCAAT
Source organism: Salvelinus fontinalis (assembly GCF_029448725.1). Classification (NCBI taxonomy): domain Eukaryota; kingdom Metazoa; phylum Chordata; class Actinopteri; order Salmoniformes; family Salmonidae; genus Salvelinus; species Salvelinus fontinalis. Next base: position 29,343,804 of record NC_074685.1, read on the forward strand.
TCTTTCCTCCTCAAAGTGATTCAACATGAATTTGACAATAGGAAAAGGACATCTATGTACAACATTTATAGGAGTTATACAGTATCAGGGAATAATATCTGTACCTCAGACAAGCAATACAAACACTTTACCGACAGGTATTACTCATTAGAATTCATTGTAATACTTGTCATAAGCATGTTTGACACCTTATACCAGTCTGTCTGCTTTACATAAAGTGTTAACAAATAAGCAAACTCCACTGTTCTGTTGGAGCTTTCATTATTTATTATTCAATTCATTCTTCAGTGTCATTGCGCTTGATTTAACCTTCATATCATACTCGTCGCAAGAAAATCAAAACATTAATACTAAGAAAAATCGAACTGTCAAAAACGTAAGGCAACTTCCCACAGGCCTATATGGACTTGTGCTTTGTTTGTGTTCTTATACTGTCTTTACACGCCCATAAAGTTAAGAAATCCTTTAGTCAAAATGTAATGAACAATTAAATATTCAACAATCAAAATGTAATGAACAAAAGCGCATCTGTTCAGTAGGAACAGAAAGCCAGTGCTTGGTATGGTATACATGGGTGTCGGGTGAATTCAAAGTTATTTGGGAGGAAAGAGGGAAATATTCAACCAGCCCAATACATGTGCATTGAGGAAGATCCATATTTTAGGAAGGGCCTGCTCTGAATGATTAGGAACACTCATTTGAGTGAGTTCATGGTCATCAGGATACTGGGTTGCTCCTCGATGATGCGCACCAGCAGGTTGTCAATGTACTGCTCCAGCTCCTTGATCTTATCGTCCCTTTTGGAGAGCTGCTCCTGCTGCTTCACCACCAGGGAGATCAGCTCTTCCTGGGTCAGCTGGGAGTAGGGACCTTTGACCACTGTGTCTTTGACCTAGAAGGAAAGGGAGGGAATGGAGGTGGTACAATCAGTCAGTGCCATTTATATTTTTCCATAGACTTCTCCAAGGATACTATATGCCATGCATTATCTATAATGTCTATAGCGTTGGGCCAGTAACTGAAAAGTCACTGGTTTGAATCCCCAAGCCGGCAAGGTGGAAAATCTTCCGTTCTACCCCATGAGCAAGGCAGTTAACCCCAAACAACTGCTCCCTGGGCACTGATGACGTTGATTAAGACAACCCCCCACACCTCTGATTCAGGGGTTTGGGTTATTTTTGGAAGACATATTTTGGTTTAATGCACTCAAGTTGTGCAACTGACAAAGTATCCCCCTTTCCCTATTAAGCAATGTTTGAACTATGCACAAACCCTTACATAGAGAAACATTCAATGCACAAGAAAGGTCTAGCTTTCAGACACTTATAAATGGAGGGCATTGGATGGGTGCAATGTTACCTAAATCTCCATTCTAAAAAGTCTTTGAGCCTATGATATGGGCACAGAGACTCAGAGAGGTTTGTGAACTCTAAGCTCTGACAGCTTTGTGAGAACTCTGTTAGAGCTCGTATGTCTCAGATCCCAACACGATAGGCAAAGCCCAGTGTTATTCACAGTGAGCTTAAGGTGCGTCATCGACAAGACAAAGAATGTTGTAGAATAGATCAAGTAATCTGTGGCAATTCTTTACAGGGACCATTTGGTGGGAGGGATTGTTGTGACTGTGTTTGTGTGTAAGTGTGCGTGCGTGTTAGTGTGTGCCCGCCTACATGTAGCTAGAATGGGATTTTATTGTACTAATGTTTGATTAAAACCAACTGTGCATCAAATAACTTGTTGGATAAATTGAAACAGCAGCACAGGACATTTGCATGAGGTGCCTGGGGGATTGATTTCAAATATATCCTGGTACGTTAATTGCATAAGATTATTATGATAATATTATCAAAAAGAGCCCCTGCTGTGCATATTAACACTTTTCCCAACATACACTATTAGAAAAAAGGGTTCCAAAAGGGTTCTTTGGCTGTTCCCATAGGATAACCCTTTTCGGTTCCATGTAGAACCCTCTGTGGAAAGGAACCGAATAAGGTTCATCAAAGGGTTCTCCTTTGGGGACAGCCAAATAAGCCTTTTAGGTTCTAGATAGCACCTTTTTTCTTAGACACAATGGGGTCTGAATATTCAGTACACATACAGAGGGGTGTAGTGCCATTCTTTTAGGTGCGGAAATGCATTTTTTTTTTTGTGACATCATTTCTCAAAGTTTGTAACAGATGCATTATAGAATAATGCATCCTCCAATTGCAACATCTGCCTATGCCCACACATATTGTCTCAATAAATTATTCCCATTTTCTTTTTCTCCCCAATTGGTAGTTACAGTCTTGTCCCATCGCTGCAACTCCCGTACGGACTTGGGAGAGGCGAAGGTCGAGAGCCGTGTGTCCTCCGAAATAACCCAGCCAAGCCGCACTGCTTCTTGATACAATGCCTGCTTAACCCGGAAGCCAGACGCACTAATGTGCTGGGGGAACCACCGTACACCTGGTGACCGTGTCAGCATGCATTGTGCCCAGCCCGCCACAGGAGTCTCTAGTGCGCGATGGGACAAGAACATCCCTGCCGGCCAAACCCTCCCCTAAACTGGACAATGCTGGGCCCATGGGTCTCCCGGTCACAGCCGGCTGCGACAGAGCCTGGACTTGAAACAGGATTTCTAATGGCACAGCTAGCACTGTGATGCAGTGTCTTAGACCACTGCGCCACTCGGAAGGCCAAATGTTTCTATTTTTAAATACCCTCAAACACCAAAATAGGCAATCATGAATGTTAATTATTCAAGTTTTACCGGTGAAATGTCCAAACTCCATGCCAATCATTTGATCTCAATCAGTTTCATGGGAATATACATTTAGATCTTCTTGAACTACTGTTCTGTAAGTGAATTACAGCAGATGGCCTCAACAATTAGCCTTTCTTGTATTTTGTTTCAATCTAAGCATAGACTATACATCCTGCCGAGTTGCGTGCTCAGTTGAGTTTTGGGCGCATGAGGAAAAAAAACCAGTGACTTCAGCGAGAACCCTAAAAGTCATAAAAAAATGACTGAGGTAGTGTTTTTGGTGTAACTGTAATATAGGCCTACTACTACGCTATTATATTTGGGTCTGTTATGTAAATACTAATTAAATCATTAGGCCTGTGTGATCTTGCAAGACATAGGCTACACTAACAGGGCAAGTTCATTAAATGCGTTATACATGAGCCTAAGTCCATAAACTGTTTTGAGGACAGACGTCTTAGCAGCCTGGTCTCGGACTAGACGTACCATAGTAAATGTAAATCCGGGACACTGAAATTAGTATATGTTACAATTGGTATGGTTACATAAGACCGGTCGCTTAACTTCTCTAGGATAGGGGGCAGCATTTTCACGTTTGGATCAAAAGCATACCCAAATTCAACTGCCAGCTACTCATCCCCTGAAGATAAGATATGCATATTGTTAGTAGATTTGGATAGAAAATACTCAGAAGTTTCTAAAACTTTTTGAATCATGTCTGTGAGTATAACAGAACTTATTTAGCAGGCGAAACCCTGAGGACAAACCATTCAGATTCTTTTTTTTTTTTGAGGTCACTCTCTTTTCAATGGATTTTCTTTGGGAATACAGATTTCTAATTGACCTTCTTGCAGTTCCTACCACTTCCACTGGATGTCAACAGTCTTTAGAAATTAGTTAAGGGTTTTTCCTTTGTGTAATGAAGTACGGCCATTTTGAATCAGGGTCACTTGTTGTGTACTGTTAGATAGAGGCGCGTGACCAGAAAGCATGCTACAGATTGTTTTAATACTGTATTGAACACAGATCATCCCGTCTTCAATTTTATCGATTATTTTTGTTAAACAATAGCTAAAGTTGTATTACAAAAGTAGTTTGAAATGTTTTGGCAAAGTTTACAGGTAACTTTTGAGATATTTTGTAGTCATGTTTCACGAGTTGGAACCGGTGTTTTTCTGGATCAAACGCGCCAAATAAATGGACATTTTGGATATATATCGACGGAATTAATCGAACAAAAGGACCATTTGTGATGTTTATGTGACATATTGGAGTGCCAACAACAGAAGCTCATCAAAGGCATGAATTATATTTTTATTTCTGCGTTGTGTCGCGCATGCAGGGTTGAAATATGCTTATCTCTCTTTGTTTACAATGGTGCTAACTCAGATAATAGCATTGTTTGCTTTCGCCGAAAAGCCTACTTGAATTCTGACATGTTGGCTGGATTCACAACCAGTGTAGCTTTAATTTGGTATCTTTCATGTGTGATTTAATGAAAGTTTGATTTTTATAGTAATTTATTTGAATAAGGCACTCTGCATTTTCTCTGGCTTTTGGCCAAGTGAGACAGTAGCGTCCCGCCTAAAGTCAGATTTTTGGATAGAAATATGAACTTTACCAACAAAACATACATGTATTGTGTAACATGAAGTCCTATGAGTATCATCGGATGAAGATCTAAGGTTAGTGATTAATTTTATCTCTATTTCTGCTTTTTGTTACTCCTCTCTTTGGATGGAAAAATGGCTGTGTTTTTCTGTGGCTATGTACTGACCTAACGTAATCGTTTGGTGTGCTTTCGCCGTAAATCCTTTTTGAAATCAGACATGTTGGCTGGATTCACAACAAGTGTAGCTTTAATTTGGTGTCTTTCATGTGTGATTTCATGAAAGTTGGATTTTTTTAGTAATTTATTTGAATTTGGCGCTCTGCATTTTTACTGGCTTTTGGCCAAGTGGGACGTTAACCTCTCTGGGATATGTGGATATGTAAGGCAAAAATGAAAGTAAGGTGGCTGGTCGAGTGTATAACGCGAACATCTTGCAAACCAAAGGTTGCTTGTTCGAATCCCATCATGGACAACTTTAGCATTTAACTTCTTTGGGACTAAGGGGCAGTATTGAGTAACTTCGATGAAAAGGTGCCCAGAGTAAACTGCTTGCTACTCAGGCCCAAAAGCTAGAATATGCATATAATTAGTAGATTTGGATAGAAAACACTCTGAAGTTTCTAAAACTGTTTGAATGATGTCTGAGTATAACAGAACTCATATGGCAGGCAAAAACCTGAGAAAAGATCCAACCAGAAGGTGGAAAATCTGAGGTTTGTAGGTTTTCAAGTCTTTGCCTATCCAATATACAGTGTCTATGGGGTCATATTGCACTTTCTAAGGCTTCCACTAGATGTCGACAGTCTTTAGAACGTTGTTTCAGGCTTCTACTGTGAAGGGGGAGAGAATAAGAGCTGTTTGAACCAGGTGTCTGGCAGAATGCCATGACCTCAGTCAGGCCTTTCTAAAGACAAAGGAATTGTCCGGTTGAAACATTATTGAAGATTGATTCTATACATCGTTTGACATGTTTCTACGAACTGTAATATAACTTTTTTGCCTTTGTCTGGACCTAGTGCCTGCGCTTTTGGATTACTGTACTAAACGCACAAACAAAAAGGAGGTATTTGGACAAATTATGGACTTTATCGAACAAAACTAACATTTATTGTGGAACTGGGATTCCTGGGAGTGCATTCCGATGAAGATCATCAAAGGTAAGTTAATATTTATAATGCTATTTCTGACTTCTGTTGACTCCACAACATGGCGGGTATCTGTATGGCTTGTTTTGGTCTCTGAGAGCTGTACTCAGCTTATTCCATGGTGTGTTTTGCTGTAAAGCTTTTTTGAAATCTGACATGGTTGCATTAAGGAGAAGTATATCTTTAATTCCATGCATAACACTTGTATTTTCATCAACATTTATGATGAGTATTTCTGTAAATTGATGTGGCTCTCTGCAAAATCACTGGATGTTTTGGAAGCAAAACATTACTGAACATAACGCGCCAATGTAAACAGATTTTTGATATAAATATGAACTTTATCGAACAAAACATACATGAATTGTCTAACTTGAAGTCCTATGAGTGCCATCTGATGAAGATCATCAAAGGTTAGTGATTAATCTTATCTCCATTTCTGCTTTTTGTGACTCTTCTCTTCGGCTGGAAAAATGGCTGTTTTTTGTGACTAGGTACTGACCTAACATAAATCGCATTATATGCTTTGGTCGTAAAGCCTTTTTGAAATCGCACACGGTGGTGGGATTAACAACAAGTTTATCTTTAAAATGGTGTATAATACTGGTATGTTTGAGGAATTTTAATTTTGAGATTTCTGTTTGAATTTGGCGCCCTGCAGTTTCACTTTCTGTTGTCAACTCGATCCCGTTAACGGGATTTGAGCCAAAAGTGTTAAGCTAATTAGTAACTTTGCAACTACTTTTTAGCTACTTTGCAACTACTTAGCATGTTAGCTTCCCCTTCCCCTAACCTTGCAAAGTAGTTGTAAAGTTATGTGAGAATGCTGTTCATTGACTCAGCATACAACACCATTGTTCCCTTCAACCTTAGGACTTTGGGACTGAACAACTCCCTCTGCAACTGGATCCTGGACTTCCTGACGAGCCAACCCCAGGTGGTGAGGGTCGGCAACATCACCTACGCCACGCTGACCCTCAACACGGGGGCCCCACAGGGATGTGTGCTTAGTCCCCTCCTATACTCCCTGTTCACCCATGACTGCGTGGACCCACACGACTTCAACACCATCATCAAGTTTGCTAACGACACGACAATGTGGTGCCGGGACAACAGCCTATCCCGCAACGTCAGTGAGACCAAGGAGCTGATCGTGGAATACAGGAAACGGGGGGCCGCGAGCACGCCCCTTACACATCGACGGGGCTGTAGGGGAGCGGGCCAAGAGCTACAAGTTCCTCGGTGTCTAAATCACCAAGGACTTAAAAATGGTCCACTCACACACGTAAAGTTGTGAAGGCGTGACAGCGCTTCTTCCCACTCAGGAGGTTGAAAAGGTTTGGCATGGGCCCTCAAATCCTCAAAAGGTTCTACAGCTGCACCATTGAGAGCATCTTGACTTTTTAATTTTTTTTGTTATTTAACCTTTATTGTACTAGGCATTTAACTGGCTGCATCATTGCTTGGTATGGCAACAGCACCACCCTTGGTCGCATGGTGCTACAGAGGTTGGTGCCGACAACACAGCACATCACTGGAGCCGAGCTCCCTGCCATCCAGGACCTCTATATCAGGAGGTGTGAAAGACCAGCCACCCAAGCCATAGACTGTTCTCTCTGCTTTCGCACAGAAAGCAGTACCGGTGCATCAAGTCTGACACCAAAAGGCTCCTGAACAGTTTCTATACCCAAGCCATAAGAGTGCTAAATAGCTAACAGAATGGCTACACAGAGACAAAAAAATATACAAGGGTCAACTCAGTCTATGCACACAAACTCCAACACACACATAACATGCAGTCACATTTATACTGACTCTACACATACATACAACCATAATTTAAACTACTGCTACTCTGTTTATCATATATCCTGATGCCTAATCACCTTACCCCTATACATATCTACAGTTGAAGTCAGAAGTTTACATGCATTAACTCATTTTTCAACCACTCCACAAATTTCTTGTTAACAAACTATAGTTTTGGCAAGTCGGTGAGGACATCTACTTTGTGCATGACAAGTAATTTTTCCAACAATTGTTTACAGACAGATTATTTCACTTATAATTCACTGTATCACAATTCCAGTGGGTCAGAAGTTTACGTACACTAAGTTGACTGTGCCTTTAAACAGCTTGGAAAATTCCAGAAAATGATGTCATGGCTTTAGAAGCTTCAGAAAGGCTAATTAACATAATTTGAGTCAATTGGAGGTGTACCTGTGGATGTATTTCAAGGCCTACCTTCAAACAAAGTGCCTCTTTGCTTGACATCATGTGAAAATCAAAAGAAATCAGCCAAGACCTCAGAAAAAAATTGTAGACCTCCACAAGTCTGGTTCATCCTTGGGAGCAATTTCCAAACACCTGAAGGTACCACGTTCATCTGTACAAACAATAGTACGCAAGTATAAACACCATGGGACCACGCAGCCGTCATACTGCTCAGGAAGGAGATGCGTTCGTTCTCCTAGAGATGAACGTACTTGGTGCGAAAAGTGCAAATCAATCCCAGAACAACAGCAAAGGACCTTGTGAAGATGCTGGAGGAAACAGGTACAAAAGTATCTATATCCACAGTAAAACAAGTCCTATGTTGACAAACTGAATGGCCGCTCAGCAAGGAAGAAGCCACTGCTACAAAACCGCCATAAAAAAGGCAGACTACGGTTTGCAACTGCACATGGGGGACAAAGATGGTACTTTTTGGAGAAATGTCCTCTGGTCTGATGAAACAAAAATAGAACTGTTTGGCCATAATGACCATTGTTATGTTTGGAGACAAAAGGGGATGCTTGCAAGCCGAAGAACACCATCCCAGCCGTGAAGCATAGAGGTGGCAGCATCATGTTGTGGGGGTGTTTGCTGCAGCAGGGACTGGTGCACTTCACAAAATAGATTGCTTCATGAGGCGGGAAAATTACGTGGATATATTGAAGCAACATCTCAAGACATCAGTCAGGAAGTTAAAGCTTGGTCGCAAATGCGTCTTCCAAATGGACAATGACCCCAAGAATACTTCCAAAGTTGTGGCAAAACGGCTTAAGCACAACAAAGTCAACTTACTGGAGTGGCCATCACAAAGCCCTGACCTCAATCCCATAGAAGATTTGTGGGTAGAACTGAAAAAGCTTGTGTGAGCAAGGAGGCCTACAAACCTGACCCAGTTACACCAGCTCTGTCAGAAGGAAGGGGCCCAAATTCACCCAACTTATTGTGGGAAGCTTGTGGAAGGATACCCGACACGTTTGACCCAAGTTAAACCATTTAAAGGCAATGCTACCAAAGACTAATTGAGTGTATGTAAACTTCTGACCACGTGATGAAAGAAATAAAAGCTGAAATAAATCATTCTCTCTACTATTATTCGGACATTTCACATTCTTAAAATAGTGGTGATCCTAACTGACCTAAGACAGAGAATATTTACCAGGATTAAAATGTCAGGAATTGTGAAAAACTGTGTTTAAATGTATTTGGCTAAGGTGTATGTAAACTTCAGACTTCAACTGTACATATTTTGTCTTGCCCATTCCCCCTCTGAATGGCACACATACACACGACATTTCTGAATTATCTCAAGGCTTAAAAATGATTCTTTAACCGGTCTCCTCCCCTTTCGTGTGCCGTCGACTGGTAAGACGCTTCAGGAGGACGGTCAGGTGGTTTTGGGATTGAGCCTCCGTGTGAGATGAATCAGGAGGAAGTGGTACTTGCTAAGCAAGCGGAGTGACGTCCTTTACACTGGCTATTATAATGTAATATCCTACATAGAGTCATTTCAACATCTCGTTTTTATTTACATTTGGCTGAGTTGTCAACTGACATGAAATCAATAAAATAAAATAAAAATCACCATGTCATTGGATTTGCAATTTCGACCTGTTACAAGCTCTTAAGGATCTGACCCTTTTTTCAATTTTCACCTAAAATAACATCCCCAAATCTAACTGCCTGTAGCTCAGCACCTGAAGCAAGGATATGCATATTATTGATACCATTTGAAAGGAAACACTTTGAAGTTTGTGGAAATATGAAATTAATGTAGGAGAATATAACACATTAGATCTGGTAAAATGCATTTTTGTTTTGTACCATCATCTTTGAAATGCAAGAGAAAAGGCCATAATGTATTATTCCAGCCCAGGCGCAAAAAAGCGATGAAAGTTACAAAGGCTGGCATTTCTGTAGATGTGATTCATACTGGCTGAGGGCATTGTCTGAATGACATCACAATTAAACTAGCAGAGAAAAATTTGTATAAAATAATACAGCTCAGTATTTGTATTATTTTATGCAGTCTGTTTTGCTCATCTTTATCAAGGGTGCCAATAATTATGGACCTGACTGTATATTCCTTTAAAGTACCTGTATCTTCTCTTGAAGACCACCGAGGATCCCTGTAGATTTACCAGCCTGTCCCTCATGGATGTTGGAGGCTGGCTGGTTTTCCAGGGAACTCAAGGGCTTTACTGGGTGTGGCCTGAATCGAGATAGACAGAGACCATGAGAGTGAGAGACTCAAACTTTTCTGAAAAGTATTGTGTTAGAGGGCATGCAGAAGGTGGATGTGGGGGATATCGGGATACATTCCTTTTCTCAAAAAGCAGGTCTGATTATTTGAAGTTGAAGCTTGCTGCCAACAGTGGGAAACGATTTGTTTAATCAGTTATACATGACAAGAAATCCGAGCAGGGTTCGTCTTCACAATTGACTCATTCCCATCATACATGACACAATGACAAGCGTATCTGTACTCTTCTTTCCCTCTTAGATAAGGTTAGACTGCAGAGGATCCACAGTGTACGCGTGGTCTGAGTAATGGCATTTTACAGGCTCCACTGAGCTTTGTCAGATTCTACAGGAAGAATAACATGACAAAAAGCAATGAAAGCTACAAAGGCTGGCATTTCTACAGTCCTTATTCATACTGGCTGAGGGCATTGTGTGAATGACATCGTAATTAAACAACTAGCAGAAAATAAATTACACCTGCAGTAATTAGTAGCTAAGTGCTCTTTGATGACATAATATACTGCTAATTGCTCTGGGGAGCTATGTTCCAATTGCTTTATGTTAAACTCCATAATAATTACAGTATAATAATTAAGAAAATAGTACCAGCTATGATTTCCTTTGCACAATTTTTTAAAGTATTGCAAATACAACCTAGTCATAAGTTTAATTCAGGAAAGTACAGCTAAACATTTGATAAGAGAGTAGAAGAGTTTTATAAAGGGTCACATTCATGAAGTGTTCTGGAACAATGCATTTTACAAGCGATTGGGGAGGTTTAGTAATTCTAACTACAGTACATTCTACAGGAGAGGTTTGGTGGACAGCACATAGCTGCTACACGCTACAGGAAAAGGCTGAGATCTCTCTCACCTGCGTGTGCTTGAGGCAGACCTGTCCCCTCTCCCTCCTGCTTCCTCTCCACTGCACTGCTCTGTAATGGAGGGCAGAGCTCCAGCATGAAGCAGGGTCTTCTGGCCAGGGACAGAGCTTGTTGTCTGGGGAGGGCAGTCTCTCTTGCCCCCTGATCCCTTCAGGGGCTCAGGGTGGGGTAAGGAGGAGGGGGCAGGTGAGGGGAAACATGGGGGCTGGGCAAGGGTAACACACGGTAGTGCCACACCCACCCCGCCATTCTGCTTTCTTACCCAGTTACCTGAGGAAAGCTTACTCGAAGTGGGAGCCGCTGGGCTTTGTAGTTTTCCAGAACTCTGTTTACCAGCTTCCTCCTCTCTAAATGTGGATGTTATCTTCACTGGAGGCAAGGGAGCACGGGCCCGCTTCGCTGATGTGCTTTTGGTGGGACAGGAGACATCCTCAGCTGGCCGAACATCTGGCGCTGGAAGCTCAGTTGTGTCCCCAACCACACGCTTCTGAAACGGACCTAGATCTGCATCTGTGGAGGTACAACTCTGTTGATTGTGAGAGTCCAGGCTCTCCTGACGCTCACCAGTTAGACTCTGATCTTCACTGCGTCCAGAGGACTTCTCCATTCTGCAGTCTTCTGCAAAGGGATTATTTGGACCAAACTGAACCGAAGATTCATGTTCCTCAGTATTTGATTGCTCATCTAACACATCAGCTGTTGACATTGTCTTCCCTGGAAGGTGCTGGGGCCTGGAGGGTGCTGGACCTTTATTGTGTTTCGCAACCATCAACCCCCCAGTGGCTGATGGCATGGGTTCCTCTGCTTGGTTCCCATGGTGGGTAGAGCTCTGGCTTCCACTGATGTGTTCTGTTGGAGCTGTGGAGGAAGATCTCAGTGGTGTGATCATCTGTGCCACACGTTGAGAAACCTTGGACATGGAGGCACCCACTCTGTCCTCATGTCCCTGATTGACACAGGTCATACTCTGGTCCCTCTGTGTCTGGCTTGGAGCCTGGTTTGGTCTGTCAGGAGGCAGTGGAGCAGGACGCTTGTCCCTCCTGACACTGGAATCATCCTGACTAACACTCTCATTTAAGTGCTGGTCATATTCGCTTCCCACCAATGACGTGGCAGAGTGGCGTCTTGGAGGAGGCTGCGGTTTTGTTGACGTTTTTTGGGTGAGGGTAGGAGTGGCAGAATCAGGGTTGGACTTACTGGGCCAGTTGTCCTCATGAGCCCATCGCTGGTTGTCTGGAGGCAGTGGAGCAGGTCCCTTATCCTGTCTGACACTGGAATGGTCCTTACCACTAACACCCCCCTGGTCATCCCCACTTCCCACCAATGACGTGGAAGATTGACGTCTGAGGGGAGGGGGCGGTTTTGTTGGCTTTGTTTTAGCGAGGGTAGGTGTGGCACAATGAGATTTACTAGACCAGTTGTCCTTACGAGCCCAGCGCTGATTGTTGGGAGCCACAAGGGCAGGGTCTTTCTTCTCCATCAGATCAGTAGACGGGTCAATAGCGTCTCCGGTTTCCCTAGCGCCTCTGGGGGAGTCCATAGAACTCTCCAGTTCAGGAGACGAGGATGATAAGGGGCTGGAAGATATAGCAGGCTTTGAAGGGTTCCCCCATGAAGAGGGTCTGGAAGAGCAGGGTTAGGAAGGGGAGGGTGCAGTGAGATTTTTTGTTGTTTCTGACGACAAGGTCTAACTACCAAACATTGAAAATGGAAAAACCTTCAAAACTTTTTAAAGAACATAGGATTTGTTTCTAAAACTAAATGATGAAATGCTTTGAAAGACTGTTGGAATCCACACACAAACACATTCCAGTTAGCAGAGAGGTAGGCAGTGCAAACTACAGAGGTGTTACATAACAAAGTTGTTACTAGTTTCTCGTAACTCACCAGACAAGAACATGGGAGTACGGGTGGGATTTCATTTTATTAGGTCTTTATGAGAGGGACATGACGGTTAGTTATAATGTTTATGTTAGTAACACAAAGACACAGAAAGGTTTTACATGTAGATTTAAAATAACGAAACATAGATCAAAAGGAGAAATACAAAAGAGAAATCATCTTTCTAGCTTCTGAACCTTGCCTGTTCACATGACCAAACAGCCTTGCTTGAATACACTCATATCATCCTGTTGCTTTGTTTCATCCTCATACACTCTCATGAGTCATTCAACATCAACGCCATAGTTAAAAACCTAAACAATCACCTAATGCTTTGTGTCTCACTGTAACACCTTTAATATGACATCTGTAGAAACTGTATAGCAAGGTATGATTCATGAGAGTAGCAGACAATCCAATCTGAGCCAAAGGTTTCCAACACGAACACGCACATCCACATTTTCCACTGCACTGCAACTTTCATGACGGTGTCATATTACTTCAGGGGATTGTGCTTTAATGAGATGCGCATGAGAGAGTAGTGTCATACACCTCAGGCCAACAGATACCAGGACATCTCGCTTAACACCAAACGGCCATGACTCTAACACGGAGATTAACTTAATATTCTCTACTGAGCATCACCCTGTACCAAAGTCATTGATAAGGCAACAGGTTTTCTGCTCGAATCTCAATTTTGTACCAAAGCAGTAAAGATCCAATAAAACCAACCCAATTACATCCAGCCGAGTCTCGTCCATACCGTGCCACGTCCATACATTGGGCGTGTTGCCTCCCTTGATTAACTGGTGGTATAAAAGTCTCTTTCAGACAAGTTGGTAGGTTTTCCACATAAATCTGACTTGTGCCACCCTGCTCTGACAGCGCAGAGGAAAGAGAATGTTAGCATTATTGATATTGTTTTGTTAGAAGATGAAATGGGATGTCTGAATCAGAGAATCTGAGGATTTGAGAGAGGGAAAGTTAGTGTGTGCGGATGAAAGGAGAGATCTCAGGGGGTTCCAGAAGACACTTGGGTATTTTCCCCCTACTGCTTTTGGAGACTAAATAAATAGCGCATCCATAATTTATGGCACCCAAGGGCTAATGGAATTCTGGCAAAGGGAACTGAGACCGTGTGTGTATGTGACTGACCTTGGCTTGACTGCTGATACTTTATTTATCCGGCAGCTGATGGGTCCAGTGGTGGTCATAGCGTTCTCCTCAAACAGATTATTTGAAGCGGTGTCATCAAATGAACTGGTGGGAGAGACTTCCTCAAAAGGATTATTGCACACGGTGACCTTTGCCTCGCTATTCTGCTCCATCTGCTTCTCAACTTCCTCACGCCTTTGCCCTTCCTCCATCTGCTTCTCAACTTCCTCACGCCTTTGCTCTTCCTCCATCTGTGCATTTCTCCTTTTCTCTTCCTGTCTCAACTCCTCTTTTTTCATATTTTCTTCCTCCACCCTAAATCTTTCTTTCTGCTCCTTATCCCTCCTCTCCTGTTCATTTCCCCTTTCTTCTTCAAGCCTCATTGTTTCTGCTTCCTCCTTCCTCAGCCTCTCCTTCCTGGTCTTCCTCTCCTCTTCCTCCTTTCTCAACATCTCCTCCTCTAATCTCCTTATCCTCTCTTCCTCCTTCCTGATCTTCCTCTCCTCTTCCTCCTTTCTCAGCCTATCCTCCTCTTCTCTCTTAATTCTTTCCTCCTCTGTCCTCTTTATCCCCATTTCCTCTCTCAGGCTATCTTCCTCGGCCTTCCTCACCCTTTCTTCCTCCTCCCTCACTCTTCTCTCCTCCTCTCTCAGCCTATCCTGTTCTCTCTTCACTCTTTCTTCCTCCTCCCTGATCTTCCTCTCCCGTTCCTCCCTTCTTTGCATATCTTCCTCTTGTTCTCTCCTAATCCTTTCTTCCTCCTCAATCCTCTCCTCTTTCTCCCTCTTCAATCTTTCCTCCACCTCCCTCATTTTCCTCTCGTCCTCCTTCCTCAGTCTATCCTCCCTCTTCATTCTTTCATGCTCTTCTCTCCTCATCCTTTCCTCTTCTTCCCACCTCTCTTGTTCCTCCTGTAACCTAATCATTTCCTGTTCTTTCTTCTTTACCCTCTCCTCTCCCTCCTCCTTCAGTCTCCTCTTCCTCTCTTCCATCATTCTACTTTCCTCCTCAACCCTAATCTTTTCCTCCTCCATCCTCTTCCTGTTTTCCTGCTCCTCCATCCTCGTTTTCTCTTCCTCCTGTAACCTAATCATTTCCTGTTCTTTCTTCTTTACCCTCTCCTCTCCCTCCTCCTTCAGTCTCCTCTTCCTCTCTTCCATCATTCTACTTTCCTCCTCAACCCTAATCTTTTCCTCCTCCATCCTCTTTCTGTTTTCCTGCTCCTCCATCCTCGTTTTCTCTTCCTTCTCAAACCTCATCTTCTCCTCTTCAATCCGTATCCTCTCCTCCTCAAACCTAAGTCTTTCTAACTCCTTCCCAATCCTCCTTTTCTCTTGTTCCTCATTCATCCTCTCTTCCTCATCTAACTTCTTTCTCTCCTGCTCTTCCTTTCTCTTCATCTCATCCATCTTAACTCTTTCTTCCTCCTCCTCTGCCCTGCTGCTCTCCACCTCTGCCCAGGGTGAGGGCTGCTTCAGGGCTGTGAGAGAGTCCATGGAGGTGCTGGAGCTCTTACGGCCCTGGGCCCTGCGTAGGTCTTCCATGGAACCGTGGCCTGAGCTGGCAAGGCTGAAGGTGGAGCCGGTGCGTGCGCTCCGGGGCTGGGTATGTTCTGTGTACACGTGACTGCCGTTGATGCACAGGTTACTCTGCTCTGCAAGCGGGGCAGGGATCTTCGAGCGCCCTAGAGACAAGGAGCCCTGAGAAGCCTTACTGTCGGAACTGCCTGTGCGTTTATGGGTCAGAAACTTGAATTTATTTTTACCTGTGGATGAGAAAGAAGGGGGGGAAGTTTGATTTGTAAACACAGTGTAACAATTCTAATAGATTACGCTATATTTAAAATGGAAGGCCAGTCTGTGATGATGCTCACCTTCAGAGGAGTCCTCGTTGAGGCCCGAGGGGCTGCCACTCAGTGAGGAGTTCTTCTCAGGCAGAGGGCCCAGGACAGACATGGATTGCGACAGTCCGTGACGCTGCAGATTAGACTTGGGAGAAAACAGAGACTTCAGCTTGTTTTTCTTCTTTTTCTCTTTTTTGTCTGCACCTCCCCCCCCTTCCTCCTCTCCCTCGCTGTCCGTCAGAACCTGGGTGAAGGACGGCACCACGGCAGACGCCGAGTCTGACAGACCCTCCTTCTTCTTGCCTCGAACCTTGTCCTTGAACTTGCCCAGGCGGGAGCGCGGCTTGTCTGTAGCAGAGAGGTCGAACATGCTGGCTGTCAGGTTGTTCTTCATAAACTGGATGTCCACCAGCACCTCTCCCCTGTCTTTGTCTGGCTTGCCTGCCTTATCCAACAGCTTATGCCATCTGTTGAGAGAAAGTCTATTGTTTATCAAATAGTTTCATTGAATTGGTATGAAACACATGCTGTTCTTATCTGAGAGATGGCTCAAGAACAAGGTCTATGAATGTAAGGCAGTGAAAGAAAGGTAATGTTTTATTTGTTTAGATGTCTACTGAGCTCCTCCAATAACTTGTAAGGGCACTCAGAAATAACTAGAAATGTGTAGGCATTCACCCCTCTTTTCAGATAACACACACTTAGCAGACTGATCTGTCTGAACAACCACAGCCTGCATAAGCAGAGGAAGGCTGATGATCAAATAATGTGTCATGTATTCATCAGCCCCTGGGCCTCACCTCCAGTTCTAAAATATATAGTGTCTACATGTTGTTAGCTATCACAAATAAAGAAAGCTGTCACCCATAGCATAGCTTTATTCAAGGATGTATTTCCCCCCTTATTTGTTGCACTCTAATCCTATTGGTTCCTAGGGGTTTATCATAACCCAGAGAATAAATCCAGTAAGTTGGGGCTGCTGCCATTTTGTCTTTCAAATGTTAAGAGTCCTTCCATGGAAACAGTGATTTTTTTGGAGAGGCCCAAGGGTGGAGGAGCCAGGGGAAATGACCGATAATGCGGTAAGTGATCTTGAGTCAGTAGGCATTATGATTCATACTAAATGGTCACCACCGGGAACATAGTAAGACAATTTCATCCTTGCCGTCCTACTAAGTTGTAGCACACTTCTGTTGTATGTTAAGACTGAACACCATGCCTTAAAATGTACTGTACAGGCTACTACAGGCCAGGAGTGGAACTGTGTGGAAGGGGGGGGGGACCGGATTCCGGGAGTGAAATAATTTTGCAATGTGAATTTCTAAACTGAATTAATGGACTTTACATTGGAGGGTTCTAGGAGTGATCATAGCTACAGGCTATGCAGGGAAAATATAGTTGGAGTCTGTTAAGATTGCACTCAATTTAGGTTCATATTTAATTAATGACTAACAAAATCCCCAGGCACTTTTTTTAATGAATGCAGTAAATTAAATATAATCAGAATATCACAAAACGAGTTCCTCTACACCTAGTCCGTTTCATTTACTGGTTCACTTGTATAGAAGATGCCTTCTGGTAAAAAGAAGGTCAGAATACAAAGAGAAAGCCTCACATTGTAAGAACTGCATCAGGTAATTTCTTGTCGTCCATGCTGATTGGTTCAATGACCCTCAAGAAATCCCTGTTGTATGTGTTCTGTTATAAAGAAGGTACTGTTCATACATCTGTATGTTTCAGCTGTACATATAATGGAATAACTGTCAAAACAACCATTCATTTATAGTTTTGAACTGAGCAATGCAGAGCTGAGTCAGCATTAAAAGTCTGTCAAGCAAAACCCATAAGGCCTGTTCCTCAACAACCCAGCTGAAGTCTGGAAGGAAATGAGGGGGGGCAGGAAGAGTCAACCAGGGGTCTCAGACCTGTGAGGTGTGTGACCATGAGTACCCTCTTGGAGGTTACAAAAACAAAATGAACACAATGCTGTGACTGCAGCTTCTTATCTTCAGTGAAGCACTCAATGTGAATCCAAACGGAAAGGCAATAAAAAACAGACTGACTGCTCACAGAATGACAAATATGATGAATAACTGTATGGGGGGAGAGAGAGCATCTCCTCACTATTACTGCAGCTGTGTTGAGAATACAGCATGGGGAAATGTAGGGCAAGGTAGGTAGGGGTGGCAGCTTTCATTGTTGTCCAATGTTATTATTCATTCACAGAAAAATAGAGCAACACATTTGGGAATCGTACAACATAAAACAAATCAAACTTTGTCACATGCACCGAATACAACAGGTGTAAACCTTACCGTCCGTGAAATGCTTTCTTACAACAGGTGTAAACCTTACCGTCCGTGAAATGCTTTCTTACAACAGGTGTAAAGCTTACCGTGAAATGCTTTCTTACAACAGGTGTAAAGCTTACCGTGAAATGCTTTTACAACTTTGCAGTTCAAGAAATAGAGTTAAGAAAATATTTATTAAATAAACTAAAGTAAAAAATAAAAAGTAACACAATAAAATAACAATAACGAGGTTATATGCAGGGAGTACCGGTACCGAGTCAATGTGCGGGGGCACAGGTTAGTCAAAGTAATTTGAACATGTAGGTAGGGGTAAAGTGACTATGCATAGATAATAAACAGCAAATAGCACTAGTGTAAAAACAAAGGGGGGGGGGGGTCAATGTAAATAGTCTGGGAGGCCATTTGATGAACTGTTCAGCAGTCTTATGGCTTGGGGGTAGAAGCTGTTAAGGAGCCTTTTGGTCCTAGACTTGGCGCTAGGATTACCACTTCACATGCGGTAGCAGACAGAACAGTCTAGGACTAGGGTGACTGGAGTCTGACAATTTTCTTGGCTTTCCTCTGACACCGCCTAGTATATAGGTCCTCGATGGTAGGAGGCTTGGCCACAGGGATGTACTGGGCCGTACGCACTACCCTTTGTAGTGCCATACCAGGCGGTGATGCAACCGGTCAGGATGCTCTCGATGGTGCAGCTGTAGAACTGAGGATCTGGGGACCCATGCTAAATCTTTTCAGTCTTCTGAGGGGGAAAAAGGTGTTGTCATGCCCTCTTCACGACTGTCTTCGTGTGATTGGACCATGAAAGTTCATTGGAACATGAGAGTTCATTGGTGATGTGGACACTAAGGAACTTTACTCTCGACCCGCTCCACTACAGCCCCGTCGATGTTAAATGGGTGTCTGTTCAGCACGCCTTTTCCTGTAGTCCACGATCAGATCCTTAGTCTCTCTCACATTGAGGGAGATGTTGTCCTGGCACCACACTGCCAGGTCACTGATCTCCTCCCTATAGGCCGTCTCATCGTAGTCGGTAATCAGGCCTACCACTGTTGTGTCGTCAGCAAACTTGATGGTGTTGGAGTCGTGTATGGCCACGCAGTCATGGGTGAACAGGGAGTACAGGAGGGGACTAAGCACACACCCCTGAGGGGCCCCAGTGTTGAGGATCAACGTTGAAGACGTGTTGTTGCCTAACCTTACCACCTGGGGGAGCCCTGTCAGGAAGTCCAGGATCCAGTTGCAGAGGGAGGTGTTTCATCCCAGGGTGGTTAGCTTAGTGATGAGCTTCGTGGGCACTATGGTGTTGAACGCTGAGCTGTAATCAATTAACAGCTTTCTCACATAGGTATTCCTTTTGTCCAGGTGGGAAAGGGCAGTGTGGGGTGCGATTGAGATTGTGTCATCTGTGGATCTGTTGGGGCGGTATGTGAGCTGGAGTGGGTCTAGGGTATCCGGGATGATGCTGTTGATGTGAGCCATGACCAGCCTTTCAAAGCACTTCATGGCTACCAACGTGAGTGCTATGGGGCGGTAATCATTTAGGCAGGTTACCTTCGCTTCCTTGGGCACAGGGACTATGCTGGTCTGTTTGAAACATGTAGGTATTACAGACTTGGTCATGGAGAGGTTGAAAATGTAATTGTAAACACTTGCCAGTTGGTCCGCGCAAGCTTTGAATACACGTCCTGGTAATCCGTCTGGCCCCATGGCTTTGGAAATGTTGATCTGTTTAAAAGGTCTTGCTCACGTCGGCAACCAAGAGCGTTATCGCACAGTCGTCTGGAACAGCTGCTGGTATCATGCATGCTTCAATAATACTTGCCTCGAAGCGAGCATAAAAAGGCATTTAGCTCGTCAAGGCTCGCGTCACCGGGTAGCTCACGGCTGGGTTTCCCTTTGTAGTCAGTCATAGTTTGAGCCCTGCCACATCTGACGAGCGTCAGAGCTGGTGTAGTAGGACTCAATCCTGTATTGATGCTTTGCCTGTTTGATGGGTCGCCCGAGTCCGTAGCGGGATTTCTTATAAGCATCCAGATTAGTGTCCCACACCTTGAAAGCGTTAGCTCTAGCATTTAGCTCAATGTGGATGTTGCCTGTAATCCAGGGCTTCTGGTTGGGATATGTACGTACGGTCACTGTGGGGACGACGTCTTCGAAGCACTTATTGATGAAGCCGATGACTGAGGTGGTATACTCCTCAATGCCAATGGATGAATCCCGGAACATATTACAGTCTGTGCTAGCAAAATGGTCCTGTAGCATAGCATCAGCGTCATCTGACCACTTTTGTATTGAGCGAGGCATTGGTACTTCCTGCTTCAGTTTTTACTTGTAAATAGGAATCAGAAGGATAGAATTATGGTCAGATTTACCAAATGGAGGGCGAGGGAGAGCATTGTATGCGTTTCCGTGTGTGGAGTAAAGGTGGTCTAGAGTTTTTTTTTTTTACTCTGTGACATTCACATAACATGCTGGTAGAAATTAAAACAGATTTAAGTTTGCCTGCATTAAAGTCCCCAGCCACTAGGAGCACCACTTCTGGATGAGCATTTTCTTGTTTGCTTATGGCCAGACAGCTTTTTGAGTGCGGTCCTAGTGCAAGCATCGGTTCGTGGTGGTAGATAGACGGCTACGAATAATATAGATGAGAAATCTCTTGGTAGATAGAGTACTTTATGATAAACTGTAGATCACACTGCCTCAGGCAAGCAATACCTTGAGACTTCTTTAAAATTAGACATTGCTCACCAGCTGTTGACAGACACAAACACCCCTGCCCCTTGTCGTAACAGACGTAGTTTCTCTGTTCTGCCGATGCATGAAAAATCCCGCCAGTTCTATATTATCTATGTCGTCGTTCAACCACGACTTGGTGAAACATAAGATATTACAGTTTTTAATGTTCCGTTGGTAGGATAGTCTTGATCGTATATCATCCATTTTGTTTTCCAATGATTGCATGTTGGCCAATAGAACGGATGGTAGTGGAGGTTTACTCACTCGACTGCAAAATTCTCAGAAGGCAAGCCTGACATCCGCAACCTTTTTCTCCGTCTTTTCTTCACACAAATGACGGGGATCTGAGCCCATTCCCGACAAAGCAGTATATCCTTTGTGTCGGACTCGTTAAGTAAATAAATCTTTGTCCAGTTCGAGATATTTAATCGCTGTTCTGATGTCCAGAAGTTATTTTCGGTCATAAGAGACGGTAGCAGCCACATTATGTACAAAATAAATTAAAAAGGGCAATGTGGTCAGGCTTGTTCAACCTGTCCCTCCATTCCATTGACTCAATTACTGTGAAATGTACATAGAAATTACATAATTGATGTAGATTACTGTGTGTGAGTAAACAAGTTCTGAATAGTTAACAAATCTCCCTTCATGAGGGAGGCCATTGCGTCTAAAAATACTGATCCAGTCTGGAATATTAGTCAGGTTCACACACCCTCCTACTATGTTACCGAGTGACTGACAACACCCCAAAGACTCATCCTTTCCTTCTACACCTCCCGGATAGTGTTTGGAATACTGAGCAAGCACATCAGGGAAATACGTGCCCGCTTGTGGAATCTACTTAGTGGCCACATAGCAGTCACAGCTGTTATTACTGTATGCAGTAGCTGAGTAGTTATGAAATCAAACATTCTAAACCAACTCTCTGGCCTTACAGCTGCACGATCACAAGCTGCATTGCCAAAGCAGTAAGGATAGGTAGGACACTTACAGTTACCCCAATCATTATTTCATCCCAATATAGCTCTGTAATTCAATTGACATTAGACAACAAAGGACAGGTTATTCTTCTCTCTGTGAAAATGTCAAGTTGTTTGAAAGTTTCTCAGTGAGCAGGACACACCCAGACAATCCTTGTAGTTGTTCACTGATGCCTGTGTGGACGTCATGTCACACTTCTCAACAGACCCTTGTGAACAACACCCTGCTAGGGAAGGGCCGGGCTTTGGAGAAAGGGAAAGGGGGATATCTAGTCAGTTGTACAACTGAATGCATTCAATGAGAAGAACAAGAGAAGTAACTTAACATCAGTAAAAAGGAAGTTACAACAGTTAACTGTAGTGGCGTTAGCTGGGTGGAGGGAGCTGACTAAGAACAGGATAGAACAGTCAATGAAAGGGTTGTTTAGTATGAAAAGGCCCAGCGTATCATCTCAATGCAGCAGTCTTGCATCCCAGTGTGAAGTACACAACGTGCAGTACTACTGCTGCTCACAGGCAGGATAGAATAATGGAAAGAGATGGAACACTGTGTGAGTCAGCATTTAGGCTGTTATTATTCTAATGGCTCTTTCAGCACATACTCTTCCTGTGTAACCCTGAATGGCTGATAAAACAATGCCTTCCTTGACACAAACCGTTCTTATCACAATATGCAGCTGAGTCTCTCCCCTTCACACACTCACTGAGAGAGACTTAACTTCACTAGGGTAGGGGGCAGCATTCGGAATTGATATTGAAAAGATATGATATGCATATAACTGGTATATTTGGATAGAAAACACTAAAAGTTTCCAAAACTGTTACAATAGTGTCTGAGTATAAAATAACTGATTTGGCAGGGGAAAACCTGAGAATACTTCCTGAATGGACTTGTTTTTTTGGGGTTTTGTAGTTCTATTCAATGCCATTACAGTATCCATTGACTTAGGACTCAAATTGCAGTTTCTATGCCTTCCACTAGATGTCAACAGTCTTTAGAAATGGTTTCAGGCTTGTATTCTGAAAAATGAAGAAGTAAGAGCAGTCTGAATGAGTGGACCCTAAAGTGCCAGAGCTTTTTCATGCACGCGACCGAGAGAGTGCGTTTCTTGTTTACCTTTTAAATTGACAACGTTATTGTCCAGTTGAAATATTATCGATTATTTAGGCTAAAAACAACCTGAGGTTTGAATATAAACATCGTTTGACATGTTTCTATGAACTTTACAGATACAATTTGGATTTTTTTGTCTTCCTGTTTTGACTGCGTTTGAGCCTGTGGATTACTGAAGAAAACGCAAACAAAATGGAGGTTTTTGGATATAAAGAGACTTTATCGAAACAAAAGGAACATTTATTGAGTAAATGAATGTCTGCTGAGTGCAACCATATGAAGATCATCAAAGGTAAGGGATTAATTTTATCTCTATTTCTGACATGTGTAACTGTTCTACTTGGCTGGCTACTGTTTGTAATGATTTGTCTAGTGGGCTATGTTCTCAAA
Organism: Salvelinus fontinalis; assembly: GCF_029448725.1. Taxonomy (NCBI): domain Eukaryota; kingdom Metazoa; phylum Chordata; class Actinopteri; order Salmoniformes; family Salmonidae; genus Salvelinus; species Salvelinus fontinalis. The sequence goes on from NC_074685.1 coordinate 29,367,119, forward strand.
TAATTGTACGGTATGCTTTCGCCGTAAAGCATGTTTTTAAATCTGACACCGTGGTTGGATTCACAAGAAGTTAATCTTTAAACCTATGTAAAATATGTTTTGTTTTCTGAATTTTTATAATGAGTATTTCTGTATTTGAATTTGGCACCCAGCAGTTTCACTGGCTGTTGAAGAGTGCCCAAGAGAGGTTAACTGAAAGCCAGCCTTTTATTCAAAATATGGCCTATAATAAGGTTTGCAGATGAAATCGTGTTTGGTGCAGTCAATGTTAAAGTAACTGTGTATGAACAGCCTTGTCCATGACATAGTTATGCCACAGAGGTACTCCATGTACCTTCATTGTGATAAAAAGAGCTGAAGAAAAATATGCACCGAAAAATGTGCTGCCATGTCGCATTTCCATATCCTCATGGAAATCAAGCAGTAGTAATCAGTAGTTACATGCACACAATAATATGATTAGGAATAAGTCAGGTTAATATAATAGTTCAATTTAAATGTTTACATGCTTTGAAAGAATAATTATTTCCCTAATAATCCTGTTTACATGGACACATCTGAAATCAGGTTACCTGATGGGACTTCGGCAATCAAAAGAAACATTCTTTACAGCAACCGTGTTATTTTTGTGATGCCTATTTGATTCTGAGTTGGGACATATGAAGTTTGTATGTGAAAACTATTTCTAAGATGCATACTTTCAGTTTTACCAAACTCACAAAAGAGGGACGCTTGCATATGCGCAGATCAAATACACCTCTATAACACTAAGGCGTTTACATGTCCTAATAATTCCAAAGATTGCTTCGAAATCCAGGTGTACAATCGGCGTATACTTACTGCGATTATGACTTTAGGCCGATTAAGATAAGCAGAGTAAGGTGTTTACATTACAAATGCCATGCTCAGCCTACTGCCATAATCAGTTTAATATTGAATTATTAGTGTGCATGTAAAAGTACTAAATGTTATATTAATACACTATGCAAAACTATCCAACAGTTTATGGTCCCCATTGTACATCTACCCTACTTCTATACATGTGTCAGATCAGTAACACACACAGAAGGGATTTGAAGCTGATTTCTCAGGTCCATGTTCCCTCTTCAGAAAATGGATGGGGAAGCGCTGTGCAGGTATGTACAGTACCAGTCAAAAGTTTGGACACACGAACTCGTTCAAGGGTTTTTCCTTTATTTTTACTATTTTCTACATTGTAAAATAATCAAAACTATGAACACATGTAAGTAATCATGTAGTAAGCAAAACAAGTGTTAAATCAAAATATATTTTATATTCTTCAAAGTGGCCACCCTTTGCCTTGATGACAGCTTTGCACACTCTTGGCATTCTCTCAACCAGCTTCACATGGAATGCTTTTCCAACAGTCTTGAAGGAGTTCCAACATATGCTGAGCACTTGTTGGTTGCATTCCCTTCACTCCACGGTCCAACTCATCCCAAACCATCTCAATTGGGTTGAGGTCGGGTGATTGTGGAGGCCAGGTCATCTGATGCAGCACTCTATTACTCTCCTTCTTGGTCAAATAACCCTTACACAGCCCGGAGGTGTGTTGGGGCATTGTCCTGTTGAAAAACAAATGATAGTCCCACTAAGTGCAAACCAGATGGGATGGCGTATCCCTGCAGAATGCTGGTTAAGTGTGCCTTCTAAATAAATCACTGACAGTGTCACCAGAAAATCACCCTCACACCTCCTCCTCCATGCTTCACGGTGGGAACCACACATGCAAAGATCATCCGTTCACCTACTCCGCGTCTCACAAAGTCACGGCGGTTGGAACCAAAAATCTCTAATTTGGACTCATCAGACAAAAGGACAAAATGTTGAGATGTGTCTGTTACTTGAAGCATTTATTTGGGGTGCAATTTCTGAGGCTGGTAAATCTAATGAACTTATTCTCTGCAGCAGAAGTAACTATGGATCTTCCTTTCCTGTGGCGGTCGTCATGAGAGCCAGTATTATCATACTGCTTGATGGTTTTTGCGACTGCACTTGAAGAAACGAGCTCATGTAGCTGGTTGAGTGAATGACAGCTTTGCACACTTGGCATCAAGGCAAACGGTGGCTACTTCGAAGAATCTCAAATATATTTTGATTTGTTTAACACTTTTTTGGTTACTACATGATTCCATGTGTTATTTTATAGTTTTGATGTCTTCACGATTATTCTACAACATAGAAAATAGTAAAAATAAAGATTAACCCTGGAATAAGTAGGTGTGTCCAAACTTCTGACTGGTACTGTACAAACACAGTTCAGAGTTAAGAGTAAGAAATCATTACCAGAGGGATATATGTGCTGTGTCAATGTCTAGATACAGTGCTAATGTATGAAACTGCTCTTTGAATAAAACAAGTTATTTTTCAAAAGGCAATCAGCTAGTCCTTTAGAAAATGACAAAACGAAATGTCTGAATGAACTGCATGTGTTTCAGAGAGAGGTAGAAGCTGTCTGCAGCTGGCAGGGGCTAGTGAGAATGGGAAGGAAGGCGGTGTCAACAGTAACACTGAGTTATCTGCTTTAAGTCAAACATAACGCGGTCTGTTTTGGAGCTGGTAAAGCCACAGTCAAGCCCCAACCACCAGAAAGGGGGAGCACATAACAGGTTTGTTTTTCAAGTTAAACACTCTGGAATGTGAGGCTAAGTCTGGATTTGGCCGCCGCAGAAATCAGGTACACCATAGTCAACCTTGAGAAAGCAGAGTAGAACACAATAAGAAAAAACCAGTGAGCTGTGTTCAGGGAGTTAAGAAATTTTCTGAAGAACTCAAACAAATGTTGATAGTACTGTATACAATGCATAAGGTGTATGAATCAGTATTTATGAGTTACCATGGACATCCCTTGACCAGACATAGAAAAACAGCTGAGAGGCTATGAAGATGGCATATAAAAGTTGCTCTGGGAAGAATTCAGGTCTGAGAAGAAAATAAAAAATTCTGCTGAAGTTTGGCATTTTAGCTAAAGGTCAGTGATAACAACAACGTCACATGAACCTATCACTGTCAGAGGGAGAAAAAAATATCCGCCGTGGAGATCCTCAGCCCTGTCTCCAGACTGTCTCCTACTCAGATAAAGCATGTAGCATGAAACCAATTATCATCATGGAGAATGGACTTTACATAGGGCTGATCCTATATAAGGAGATAGCAAATCATGATGGATCTTTGCATAGGTCATCAGAAAGATGCAATAACCAAACTAGATGTACTTTAATAGGCTGACCAAGAAGCGCTCTCCTTACACATCACAAGACACAGCAATATCCACTTTCAAGAGTGTCCACTTACCAGACTTAAGTGTGTACGTACACTGCACATCACCTGGTACTGTGTATAGCAAAATAAGACATGGTCACATGTGTGTGGACCGAAATACCCAGAGACAGCTTAGTGAGATGTAATATTTCTCAAGAAGTTGTGAAATAAATAAGCCTGCAGCCTAATTAATAAACCTCCCGCTGCTGTACTCTCTAAATGTGTCCGCAGATATAGGTTCGGCTTGCTCCTAGCAGAACCCGACTAGGTGAAGCGAATGTCTGTACTCGCATACTCTCTGAAGAGCTTCGGTTGAAAAACGATTAAAAAAGCACCAATATTATTGTTGTCCCTCTTCAGCCATCGTACTAATAACATAACCAATAACACTTCCTCAAAATAGTCTGGATTAGTCAGAAAATTATTTACACATTTCTTGATTTCACGTTTTTGCAGGGGAGGTCTTAGTCGTGCAATTTTACATCTAACTAAGATGTTCGGCGTTGTATTTCTCAAGTGACAAAATGTGCATGAAAACTAGTCGTCCCTTGTTAAATGACAACACTTAATTTAAGAATCCAGTCCACAGTTCCCACTCCTGCTAGTCTATACTGTTGACCAATCACTGACGAAGGGGCGTAGACTTTAGCTATATATCTTTGACTTGCCTCCCAAAAATCTAGACAAAAATGTGGAACACCAAAATGTTACCAAATCATAATACATGCACAAACTGTTTCAACTGGGAACCATGCGACAGGCTTAACAAGAACGTTACTTAATTTAGGACGAAAAACAGTAAAGACTATTGCATGCTTCCCAGTTGAAACAGTTCCTGCATATATTATGATGAAATTTCGTGATGTTTTTGTTCGGTTTGGGTATTCGGCAGGTTTTTTTTCCAACGAGAGAACTAGAAAATTGATGTACATTACTGTGTGTGTGTAAACAAGTTATGTAATTTCTCTATGTACATTTCACAGTAACTGACTCAATGGAATAGAGCAGGGCTCTCCAACCCTGGTCTTGGCAGCAAATGTATCTCTGCATATTTTTCTTCAGCTCTTTTTATCACAATGAAGGTACCTCCTCTGTGGCAAGGACAAAGCTGTTCATACATTGATAGTTTAATAGAGTGACTGCACCAAACACAATTTCATCTGCAAACCTTATTATAGTGGCCATATTTTGAATAAAAGGCTGGCTTTCAGTTAAGTCTCTCTCTCAGTGAATGTGTGTGTGCATGTGTATGAGGGGGAGAGACTCAGCTGCATATTGTGATAAGAACGGTTTGTGTCAAGGAAGGCATTGTTTTATCAGCCATTCAGGGTTACACAGGAAGAGTATGTGCTGAAAGAGCCATTAGAATAATAACAGCCTAAATGCTGACTCACACAGTGTTCCATCTCTTTCCATTATTCTATCCTGCCTGTGAGCAGCAGTAGTACTGCACGTTGTGTACTTCACACTGGGATGCGAGACTGCTGCATTGAGATGATACTCTGACGCTGGGCCTTTTCATACTAAACAACCCTTTCATTGACTGTTCTATCCTGTTCTTAGTCAGCTCCCTCCACCCAGCTAACGGCACTACAGTTTACTTCCTTTTCACTGATGTTAAGTAAAGTTACTTCTCCTCTTGTTCTTCTCCAATGCCCGGCCCTTCCCTAGCAGGGTGTTGTTCACAAGGGTCTGTTGAGAAGTGTGACATGACGTCCACACAGGCATCAGTGAACAACTACAAGGATTGTCTGGGTGTGTCCTGCTCACTGAGAAACTTTCAAAACAACTTGACATTTTCACAGAGAGAAGAATGAACTGTCCTTTGTTGTCTAACGTCAATTGAATTACAGAGCTATATTGGGATGAAATAATGATTGGGCTTACTGTAAGAGTCCTATCCTTACTGCTTTGGCAATGCAGCTTGTGATAGTGCAGCTGTAAGGCCAGAGAGTTGGTTTAGAATGTTTGATTTCATAACTACTCAGCTACTGCATACAGTATAACAGCTGTGACTGCTATGTAGCCCCTAAGTAGATTCCACAAGCGGGCACGTATTTCCCTGATGTGCTTGCTCAGTATTCCAAACACTAGCCGGGAGGTGTAGAAGGAAAGGATGAGTCTTTGGGGTGTTGTCAGTCACTCAGTAACATAGTAGGAGGGTGTGTGAACCTGACTAATATTCCAGACTGGATCAGTATTTTTAGACGCAATGGCCTCCCTCATGAAGGGAGATGTGTTAACTATACAGAAAACTTGTTTACACACACAGTAATCTACATCAATTATGTAATTTCTCTATGTACATTTCACAGTAATTGACTCAACCCTAATCAAGCGCACCGGATTCAAATAATTAGCTGAATCAGGTCAGTTACAACTGGGGTTGGAGCAAAAACCTACAGGAGGGTAGCTCTCCAGGAACAGGGTTGGAGAGCCCTGGACTAGAGGGACATGTTGAACAAGCCTGACCGCATTGGTTTACATTTTTGTACGATTCCCAAATGTATTGCTCTATTTTTCTGTGAATTAATAATAACATTGGACAACAATGAATGCTGCCACCCCTACCTACCTTGCCCTACATTTCCCCATGCTGTATTCTCAACACAGCTGCAGTAATAGTGAGGAAATGCTCTCTCTCCCTCCATACAGTTATTCATCATATTTGTCATTCTGTGAGCAGTCAGTCTGTTTTTTATTGCCTTTCCGTTTGGATTCACATTGAGTGCTTCACTGAAGATAAGAAGCTGCAGTCACAGCATTGTGTTCATTTTGTTTTTGTAACCTCCAAGAGGGTACTCATGGTCACACATCTCACAGGTCTGAGACCCCTGGTTGACTCTTCCTGCCCCCCCCCCCCCCCCCCCCCCCCCTCCCCTCCCCTCATTTCCTTCCAGACTTCAGCTGGGTGTTTTATTCCAGGACAGAGTGTCGCGGAACAGAGGCTTTTACTGTTGACTAAGATCCTCATTATTCAGTTCAAAACTATACATTAGGGATTGTTTTGACTGTTATTATAATATATGAACACCTGAGACATAGATGTACAAAACGTTACCTTCTTTATAACATAATAAATGAGATACAGTCAAACAAAGTACTGCAAATCAATGGTTCGGAGATATTAAACCGTAACAGATATTCATAAAGGGAGAGAGCACTGCTATGAACTGATGACTCAGAGGAGACAGGCAATTTGTGAGGTATTGGTAATGGTGTGTTGTGTTGTGCTGCTCGCATGCTGCACTGTTATGAGCTAAACCAGTAGGCTGTCAAAACAAACAGTGTCACTCAAATGGGAGATGAAGGCAAGCAACAGGAGTGAACTAAAAAGCAACAATCAATATTATTCCATAGGCTCTAACGACTGGTTGTAGTACTGAGTGAATTGTCAGAGTAAAATCATGTGAGATAACACTTTAGGCCTATAGCCTGCTCTTATACTGTATTGTTGTAATTAATACATAACATTGTTGTTGCATGTTGAGTTGGGTGATTATTACACAAGTGGAATATGGAGCAGTCCCTGTTAATTAATAATTACAACCCCTAATGAAGGCCAATGGAGTAGTGACATTGTGGTGCTCCATTGTCTTAAATAGGCTATTACAACTACAGAGATCATCCATTTAAAAAGGAAGTGTGTAACTAACGGCAAACACTTTGAGAAATGTAGAAATAGAAAGCTGTGATTATTACTGGACAGACGTGAACACTCACTCAGTCTTATTGCGGGATTTAACCTCGCTGAGCTCCAACAGGTTGATGACTGCGTGCCCGAGCAACTTGTCCGATCCCACGAGAGCCCGGTGCATTACGTGGACATGCAACGTACACTTCTCTGTGTTACCGTTGTGGAAGAGCGGCAGCTCGAACGTGGCCTCCTCTGTCCACACCGGTGCCACGCTCTTTTCTGCCACCGATGTAGCGAATTTATCCTTGGCCACTTGCATGATGGCGTATGAGTCGTTGGTGCCATTTTTTCCCTTTATCCTCAGGCTTCTTGCCTGAAGCACAGTTACCTGTACGCTGGTGGGATACCACTGTTGGCTCTGGTCCGATAGAGACATGGCTGAGACCTGCGGAGGTTTGGACAGAGTGGGCCTCTGAATAACGTCTAGAAACGTTCTGGTGTGCTAAATAGAAGTAGATAAGTTAGTGTAGCGCGACAGAGAAAAACTTTTACCTATGGACGGTTGAGGAAACAGCTGAGTGGGCGTGGTATGTTGAAATACTCTTGCGAGACAGGTTATTTGCTGAGCCAAGACACTCCCACAAATTAATGACAAAGCTCGACTTTCGACCGGATGCCTGAAAAAATACCCACATCATTATCAAATAGAAGTATATATACTGAACAAAAATATAAACGCAACATGTAAAGTGTTGGCCCCATGTTTCATGAGCTGACATAAAATATCCCAGAAATGTTCCATACACACATAAAGCTTATTTTTTCTCAAATTGTGTGCACAAATTTGTTTACATCCCTGTTAGTGAGCATTTCTCCTCAGCTAAAATAATCCATCCACCTGACAGGGTTGGCATTTTAAGAAGCTGATTAAACAACATGGTCATTACACAGGTGCACCTTGTGCTGGGGGACAATAAAAGGCCACTCAAATGTGCCATTTTGTCACTCAACACAATGCCACAGAGTGCAATTGGCATGCTGACTGCAGGAATGTCCCCCAGAGAATTTGTCAGTATGTCCAACCGGCCTCACAACCGTAGACCACGTGTAACCACGCCAGGCCAGGACCTCCACATCCGGCTTCTTCACCTGCAGGGAGGGGTGCTGAGGAGTATTTCTGTATGTAATAAAGCCATTTTGTGGGGAAAAACTCATTCTGATTGACTGGGCCTGGCTCCCCAGTGGGCCTATGCCCTCTCAGGCCCACCCATGGCTGCACCCCTGCCCAGTCATGTGAAATCCATAGATTAAGGCCGAATTAATTTATTTCAATTGACTGATTTCCTTATATGAATTGCAACTCAGTAAAAATCTTTGAAATTGTTACATGTTGCATGTACATTTTTGTTCAGTATAGTATATGCTTCATATTAAAGCAGTAGGGTTTCAATAGGCACTACAATTTTTACATGAATCTCTATTTCCCATTGAATGCGGAAATTGGTTTTATCATAGTAGGCGAGACCTACAGAAACAATAGAGGTAGTCCTACATTTGGATTTATTTCGTTTAAAAATGTACAGTACAAATAAAAAGTTTGGACACACCTACTCATCCAAGGGTTTTTCCTTTATTTTTACTATTTTCTACATTGTAAAATAATAGTGAAGACATCAAAAATATGAAATAACACATATGGAATCATGTAGTAAGCTAAACAAGTGTTAAACAAATCAAAATATATTTTTTATTTTATATTCTTCAAAGTGGCCACCCTTTGCCTTGATGACAGCTTTGCACACTCTTGGCATTCTCTCAACCAGCTTCACATGGAATGTTTTGAAGGAGTTCCAACATATGCTGAGCACTTGTTGTTTGCTTTTCCTTCACTCTGCAGTCCAACTCATCCCAAACCATCTCAATTGGATTGAGGTCGGATGATTGTGGAGGCCAGGTCATCTGATGCAGCGCTCCACCACTCTCCTTAGTCAAATAGCCCTTACACAGCCTGGAGGTGTGTTTTGGGTCATGGTCCTGTTGAAAAACAAATTATGGTCCCACTAAGTGCAAACCAGATGGGATGGCGTATCGCTACAGAATGCTGTGGTAGCCATGCTGGTTAAGTGTGGCTTGAATTCTAAATAAATCACCAACAGTGTCACCAGCAAAACACTCCCACACCATCACACCTTCTCCTCCATGCTTCACGGTGGGAACCACACATGGGGAACCTACTTTGCGTCTCACAAAGACATAGCGGTTGGAACCAAAAATCTCAAATTTGGACTCATCATACCAAAGGAGAGATTTCCCCCAGTCTAATGTCCATTGCTCGTGTTTCTTGGCCCATTTAAGTCTCTTCTACTTATTGGTGTCCTTTAGTAGTGGTTTCTTTGCAGCAATTTGACCTTGAAGGCCTGATTCACGCAGTCTACTCTGAACAGTTGATGTTGAGATGTGTCGGTTATTTGAACTCTGTGAAGCATTTATTTGGGCTGCAATCTGAGGTACAGATAACTCTAATGAATTTATCCTCTGCAGCAGAGGTAACTCTGGGTCTTCCTTTCCTGTGGTGGTCCTCATGAGAGCCAGTTTCATCATAGCGCTTGATGTTTTTTGCGACTACATTTGAAATTTTGACTAACCTTCATGTCTTAATGTAATGATGGACTGTCATTTCTATTTGCTTATTTGAGCTGTTCATGCCATAATATAGACTTGGTCTTTTACCAAATAAGGCTATCTTCTGTATACCATCCCTGCCTTATCACAACACAACTGATTGGTTCAAACACATTAAAAAGGAAATAAATTCCACAAATTAACTTTTAACAAGGCACACATGTTCATTGAAATGCATTCCAGGTGACTACCTCATAAAGCTGCTTGAGAGAATGCCAATTCTGCAAAGCTGTCATCAAGACAAAGTTGGCTCCTTTGAATAATTTGAGAAGAATCTCAAATCTCAAATATATTTTGATTTGTTTAACACTTTTTTGGTTACTACATGATTCCATGTGTTTTTTCATAGTTTTGATGTCTTCACTATTATTCTAAAATGTAGAAAATAGTAAAACTAAAGAAAAACCTTGAATGATTTTGTGTGTCCAAACCTTTGGCTGGTACTGTATATTATTTTTGAAAGAATTCCTATCAAGACTTTTCTCAGTGTGCAGACATTTCCTGCATCGTCTTTAAAAGTTTTGTTGTGACATTTATGCTGCAATATGGAGAAATATAATATTATGCGTGCACATATTTTACCAGGTACACTGATGAAAGCACTATATTTTGTCCATATCTTCGCTTAATGCAAAACTAGACAGTATAGGCCTACACATGTGAGACTTCGTAGCTACTACCAACCTGTCCATGATAGCTTACCAACCTGTGTCAGTCAAGTCGTCATGGCTTTAATGAGAGATCCAGGCTCACCAGGACAGGTCTATTGAAGCAGGAGCCTGCAGGAAATGGGCGCGTTCCCCTCCCCAGGTGTTGCTGACGTCTGCTAGATCTTGCCACGCCTAGATAGGTATTTTACGTATCAGCAAACTACATCATATGTTATAGAAATCTGTCAGCCGATGACGTGGTACGCAATCATTGGTTGATGCATGCAACATCTGAGCCGGGGAACGTGACCAATATCTACCTGACACTCAGACCAAGTAGTAGTGAGGAGGAAAAATGAATCTCTGCACAGACAGCATCCTCTCCTCCAATGTACCTTACCCATCTTTATTTACATCAAAGTAATTGTCATTCCAGTAGAATTGACTCTGAGCAGAATTCAAATGAACCAAATTCTCTCTCTCTCTCTCTCTCTCTCTCTCTCTCTCTCTCTCTCTCTCTCTCTCTCTCTCTGTCTCTGTACCAGAGATGATTCATTTTGTCTGTTGGAAGAGGACTGAATTGCCAAAACACCCTATCATGGTTTTAGTTCTAAAGCAATACAAGAAAAACCTATTCTCAGTGTTATCCTGGAAATCCAGTAGCCAGTTATGATTGAATGCTTGAGGCATTCAGTATTGAAAGAAGTGGTTTATAATCATTTTCACTTCTGGCCCCTGCTGAATGTTGAATGTCCGTCTTCCACATATGCCTTCAGGGCTTTCTTATATCTCTCATGCAAATGTCTCACCTCCTATTCAAAAGTGATTACGTTATTTTTTACATAATAACAGCGTGATTTGTATTCAGATCATTCTATTTAAACTCATCAATTTAATATAACAGCCCAATATCTAAATTCAATTAAAATAATGGTTACACATAATTAAATGATGTAGTTTTATCATAATTAAATCGCACACACTTTGGGCAAACTAACACAGGCAGCAAATGTGTAAAGGTTGCCCCCTACTGCTTCATTCTGTAGCCAGAGGACTCCAGGGCCCTGTTTCATAATCATAATAAAAATGTCCTACCTTGAGCTGTTCTTCCATCAGTATCTTGGGCAAAGGATCCTTTCTTGGGAGAAATCGTCTTTTGGTGGAAAGCTGTCCTCTTGCCATGTGGAAATGTCAACTACGTTCGGGATGAACTGAAAAGCGTGACCAACTTTTCACATCGTTGCAAAAATAAATGTCCCAAAATCGCACTAAACGGATATAAATTGCTATAAAACGCTTTAAATTAACTACTTTGTGATGTTTGTAACTCCTATAACGAGTGAAAAGATGACCGGAGAAATATAACAGGCTAAACTAATGCTTGGAACAGGAGAGGGTCGGTGTCTTCCACGCGCGTTACGCAGCAAGAAAAGACTTGCTAGCTAAAGGTTTTTTTCATTTGTAGGGCCTGTGAACGAGCAATCGAGCCCGTTGGAATCGTCATCACGTAAAGGCATCCAGGGGAAGACGTAAGAAGTGTCCGTATAGTCATAGCAACGACAGTGCCCGTTTAAATGACTTCAGAAAAGTGGCCAACGTTTCTCAAATCTGACTCCATGTCAGGGAAATTGCTGTAGAATGGGCTCTGTTCCACTTAGAGACAAAATTTCAACTCCTATAGAAACTATAGACTGTTTTCTATCCAATAATAATAATAATATGCATATTGTACGATCAAGGATTTTGTGGGAAGCCGTTTAAAAAATTAGCCACATTAGCATAAATAGTCTAAACAGCGCCCCCATCCCCAACAGGTTAACAAACTCTGAGTTTAAACCTGAACTCTGGGTTGACTAACTCTGAGCTGTCAAACTCAGAGTTTTCGGTTTCAGAACAGGTGATAACAACTAGTTCAATCAACTCTGAGTTAAGTTAACCCTGAGTAAACACGTGCATGAGGAGATAAAAGGCCCTCATCAATAGAACGCAGATAACATCAAGGCAACAGGAGAAAAAAGGGCTTGAATCTCCTACTTCTCCCCAGTGGAGTTAGAAATATTAATGAATGCATATGCAGAATATAAATATATATTTAAGAAAAAAAGCAATGCGTGAGTATTCATTGAAAAACAGTTTTATCTTTGTCACGCCCTGACCATAGTTTGCATTGTGTGTTTCTATGTTTTGTTTGGTCAGGGTGTGATATGAGTGGGCATTCTATGTTGTATGTCTAGTTTGTCTGTTTCTATGTCTTTGGCCTGATGGTTCTCAATCAGAGGCAGGTGTTAGTTGTTGTCTCTGATTGGGAGCCATATTTAGGTAGCCTGTTTTGTCTTTGTGGGTTGTGGGTGATTGTTCCTGTGTTTGTTACGGGACTGGTTCGGCGTAGTTCGTTTGTTGGGTTATTATTTTTGTTCTTTATTGTAAGTATTCTTATTCAAATGACTTCTCACCACGCTGCATCTTGGTCCTCTCTTTCACCCGACGAAGACGTTACAATCTTGAGTGTTCCACTTATTCAAAATGTTATATTATATATGTGCAGCAGCAAAAGAACGTGAGCTGGCGTAGCAGAAAATTGCTGACCAAGTCAATGCGTGAGTATTAATTGAAAAAAAGTTAACTTGAGTTCCACTTATTCAACATTTTATATTATGTGTGTTTAATATTTATGCAGGTGCAACCCAACAGGCACAAAACAAACTTGGCAGCAACTGAAGATGAAATATAAAAATATACTTCAAACCGGTAAGGTATAATTTCATTACAAGCAATTGTGATGTTTAGCCTACACTACATAATTAAACAGCATTCAGTGGCTACATTCAACATGTGATATATTTAAGTAGTGACATTTTCAAATATTTTTTTCAGCCATCCCAACACTGCCAATATTTAATATTGTTTATTTGAAAGTAACACCTAAATGCTTTTATACATACAAGTCTCCAAATGTTGTGCTTACTGGACATGTTCAAATTTGACCTCCATTATAGCCAATATTTAAAAAAAGTCTGAGGGCTGAAAAACGGGTAGGGGTTCACCACCACTCAGAGGCTGAAGAGATGGCCCTCAGTCAAAATAGTGGGTGACCTATTGCTGAAGGCATCTCTGGAGGAAGCTCATCTGACCCAACCACCCCCCTAAGACACAATGGCCTACATAAGAGGTTAGTTATTCAAATTAATGATATACTGTATGTACATTCATCCTTTTGCCAATGTTACCTCACCCATCCATCTTATACACAACTTGGCACACTGATTTTCTTGTAGCGGTACAATTCTTTGCAATTGACTGCTGTTACTTTTTCAGATTCTTAGCTGTCCTTCAGAGTTATGTATTTGAAAAATTGTGATGTGGTCTGCACACTGTTGTAAAAACAAAATTCAAATTAGGTGGGGCACTGTTGATCATTTGCCTAATCTTCATCTTCTACCAGTTACTGGTGGTGTATTCTGTCTGTGGGAGACGGACCTCCATGCAGTTGTAAGTACTCTTAGTACTCCACTGATTTGTCATAATGGTTTAGAGTAGAACATCAAAATTGTTATTTTTCATTACAGGAGGATAATGAAGACCCTGTGTCAGCTGCCACAGAGAGAGAAGATACAGAGGCCTATTGAGGTTTACACTGTAAAAATAACATCTAACAGTTGATAGTGTTGTATCATAATAAAACATTTTTTTTCTCTAGTAGCGCAATGCTGGAAATTACAATGAGGAAGAGGGTCCATCCCCCTCTACAGCACAATTTACCTCAGTAAGATGTTGTTCAGCATTGGCCCATGACTTACAATGAAACTAAGTAGACCTGGCACTGTGAAATGTAATGTATTTTTTGTGTTCCTATAGCTCCCTGTGAAACAGCTGTACAAGGTGTACTTACAGAAACATTTTATTTTATTTAGAAATGTACCACAAGGCTGCAGATGCTAAATATAGAAATACAACAGCTGGAACATCAGTTAAAGGTGGGTGAGGTGCCCACAGGTGGATGAGTTTACTTGTCTGAACAACACAAAATACAAACTACTGTACTGCATTTGTACTTGCAGGAAATAAGGAAGACTTCATAAAAAGAAAGGCATATAGTCTTTATTTGACACTGGGGAGGTGATGGGTCAATCAGAAATGATGGTAGCATATTGTGTCTCTGACTGCTCTTCCATTTCGTGCGTCAGCTGGGTGGTCAGGATCATTATCAGGACCGTTCACTGGTTGAGTAGGACATTGATTTCCTCATTGTGGCAATGTTGTGGAGAATCACACATGCCCTTTCTAGGGTGACTCTGAGCCTACGAATGCACTGGAACCGGGCCTTGAGCATCCTAATGGTCATCTCTACCCTGGCTTGTGTCCTGCAGTGAGCCAAGTTATAACATTGCTGCGGGCCGGGCTTAGGATCAGGGTATGGGGTCAGCAAATAGGGGTGGCAGGGGTACCATCTGTCACCGAGCAGGTAACCATCAAACTCTCCTATGATAATGAGGATACAGTATACATTTTTAATTGCAATTGGAGGAAACAAAATATTGATTATAATAGGATATAGCTCTATATATAACTCACTACGGGCAACTCTAGCGCTCAGTGTACACTCAAAAAATGTGAGTCATGCACAGACCCAGGCCACTTTGCTTCCACGTTGCTGATGATGTGGGCTGCATCACATATGATCTTCACAGTGCAGAACAGTAATTAACTGCAGTAGCTGTATTGTGAAGTATCTTTCAATTGGAATGCTAAAGGCTACTATTTAGGCCTACCTGTACATTAATGCTGTTCGGAAAGACTTCCTATTCACATATGCAGCCAATCATACCTGGCACCATAAAATATATCAAATTAACTGATTAGTTCTTCAAGTCTTATTGCTTAGATTGATACCTGCAATTTTGTGGAATTCTTCTGAGTCTTGTGGGTCTGTGACTTGGGAACACCACAAAAGTGTACAGTAAACGTTTCAGTGCAAGAGTCACATATCTGACAGCCAGACAGACGGTTGCCTTGGAAATATGCTCAGCGTCACCGATGTTATATAGAAAACTCCCGTTGGCAAAAAAAACAAGTACAACACATAATTTGTTTCCGAACTGAGTATGTCCACGATGTGTCATGAACGATATGAGGGCTGAGAATATTGTTCAGATGAATGAACGATTGTGCAGAAAAACGGAAACGCTCAAACATATAAACATCAGGGAATGATTAAACATCCAAGCGGGGTCTGATCACCCTCTCCCAACAGAGATTTCTGCAGAGTATTTGTGCTTCAATATCAACTGGCTCTTCCAGGAAAGGACATGCCATGTCTGACACCTCCTTCAGTCTGCAGGCTTCAGCTAAAGAAGAGGAGAAACTCCGGGTTAGTTGAAAAACTGCCAGCATGCAGGTTAGCTTCTTTCAATGAGTATGTTGCCATAGTAACTGACTCAGTTAAGCTGAACTGGCTTTGTGAAACCGAAAACCCAGAGTTTCCTTCAACTCCGAGTCAACTAACTGAGTTTTCACTAAACCTGCTTTCTGAAACAGGGCTCTGATATCTCAAGAGGTGATAAGTACAAAGTTTGTCTTTATCTGTTGTCTAGTACTGTCTTTTTGCTAGATTACTTTAAGTGCTGCCTGTTTTCCCAGTAGCCTACTTGGTGTGTGAACTGCTGACTGCTTATACCTTGCAGATGATTGTTGACATATCAACTAGGATTAAGGGGCACGTCAATTTGTGACTTGTTTTGGTAATCAGTGGCTGTATTGGAGTGGAAGTGGTTTCTCCTCTCCTAGGCAATTAGTACAGGGAAGCGAGCTCTACACCTCTGCAAGGCAATTAACAATTAGTATTAGTACTTCAGTCTCTTCTGTTTTCTCATCGCCAGCTGTAAGCAGCGGTCTCGTCGCAAAACTAAGACCGTTGCCGAAACAAAGACAGTTCTGCAGAATTATTCAAGGATGGAAAGAGAGGAATGTTCCACACCGCTCTCTCACTTTAGTATCTTACTTAGTTATTTCCAATTCCCATTTTGCTCTTTTGTAGCTTTGGCAACTAAGAGTGTGTTTTCTAAACCTGTTCGCTCCTCCTCCTGTAAGCTTTACAGACGCTCCCCACCCCTTGGCTGAAACCCTTCTAATTTAGTGTACCCTGCATGCACAACCCATGTGGAATTCCTGGTCTCTGGCAGCATTTGGAACTGCTGATCTGTGGGCAAGAACACAGAGTTCATCTCAGCCTATTCTGCTCTTCAGTCCCTTGACTTTTTGGCCCTGATGGAGACATGGATAACCCCAGGGAACACTGCTACTCCAGCTGCTCTCTTCATCTGAATATGTTTTCTCTCATAGTCCAAGAGCATCTGGTTGTCGCGGTGGTGGCACAGGTCTACTCAGTGGAGATTCTCACATTTCCTCATTTGAATTCCATGCTGTCACTGTCACTTGTCCACTCAAGCTTAACATTGTCATCAATCACCCCCCAGGTGTCCTTAGAGTTCCTCAATGAGCTTGACACTTTGATGAGCTCATTTCCTGACGATCGCTCACCGCTGTTTGTACTTGGCGACTTCAACCTCCTGACATCTGCCTTCGATTCATTTCTTTCCAACTCTCTTTCCCCTCCGTGCCTCTTTTGATCTCACCCTTTACCAGTCCTCTCCCACTCACAAGGCAGGCAATACGCTTGACCTCATATTTACTGGAGCCTGTTTGCCCACTATTCTCACTGCAACCCCACTCCAGGTCTCTGATCACTACTTTGTTCCTTTTCTGTCTCCCTTTCCTCCAACCCTAGCCACTCAGCCCCTACCCAGATGGTCATGCTCCGTCACAATCTTCGCTCGCTATCTCCCACTACTCTCTTCGACCCTACATTCCTCCCTTTCTGTATCCTATGACTCACACTATGCCCTTTCCTCCCGGCCGGCTCGGCCCTCCCCCTGCTCTGAAAATGAAACATCCGGAAGACCTATCATTCTTTCACTCCCTCCTCTCTACCTTCTCTTCCTCTGTATCCACTGCTAAAGCCACGTTTTAAAGTTCAAGCTTCTGCCTTTAACCCTAGGAAACTATTTTCCTTACTTAATCCTCCACCCCCTTCTCCCTCTCTGCGGATTACTTTGTCAACCACTTTGAAAAGTAGGTTGACAACATTTCGCCCCTCATTGAGTCCACTGGTCCTGCTCACACAGAACTACCCTATGCCTTGACCTCTTTCTCCCCTCTCTCTCCAGATGAAATCCTGTGACTAGTGAGGTTCAGCTGCCGACAACCTGCCTGCATGACTCCATCCCCTCCTCCCTTCTCCAGACCATCTCTGGAGACCTTCTCACTTCCCTCATGTCTCTGACCAACTCTATCTCACTCACAACAATCTTTTTGACCCTAACCAGTCAGGCTTCAAGACGGGTCACTCAACCAAGACGGCTCTTCTCTGTCACGGAGGCTGTCGGCATTGAAAAAAAGCTGAAACTCTCTCTGTTCTCATCCTCCTAGATCCATCTGCTACCTTCAACACCATGAGCCATCAGAATCCTCCTCTCCACCCTCTCAGGGATTGCATCCTACCTAGCAGGCTGCTCCTACCAGGTGACGTGGAGAGGATCTGTGTCTGCACCACATACTCTCACTACTGGTGTCCCTCAGGGCTTGGTTCAAGGGCCTCTCCTTTTCTCTCTATACACCAAGTCACTCGGCTCTGTCATATTCTCACATGGTCTCTCCTATCGTTACTATGCAGATGACAACTACTTTTATCCTTCCCGCTTTCTGACACCCAGGTGGCGACGCACATCTCTGCGTGCCTAGCAGATACCTCAGCTTGTATGTCGGACCACCACCTTAAGATCAACCTTGAAAAGACTGCGCTACTCTTCCTCCCGGGGAAGTTCTGCCCGCTCCAAGACCTCTCCATCATGGTTGACAACTCCATGGTCTCCCCCCTCCCAGTGCAAAGAACCTTGGCGTGACCCTGGAAAAATACCCTGTCATTCTCTGCAAACATCAAAGCAGTGGTGCTTTGGTTCAAGCTCTAGTGAAACTTATCCAGAATGCTGTAGCCCGCCTGTTGTTCAACCTTCCCAAGTTCTCCCTTGTCACCCCACTCCTCCAAACACTCCACTGGCTTTCAGTCGAAGCTCGCATCCACTACAAGACCATGGTACTTGCCTATGGAGCAGCAAGAGGAACTGCCCCTCCCTACCTTCAGGCTATGCTCAAACCTTACACCCCAACCCGAGCACTGTGTTTTGCCACCTCTGGTATGTTGGACGTCAATCCTCTATGGGTCAGCCCGCTCTAAGCCCAGTCCAAGCTATTCTCTGTCCTTACACCGCAATGGTGGAACCAACTTCCCCCTGAAGCTAAGACAGCAGAGTCTCTGCCCATCCTCTGAAAACATCTGAAACCCTACCTCTTCAAAGAGTATCTCAAATAATTCCCACAGTGCAGCTCATCAACCCAGAGGTGGCGCCTCTTGAGCAGGCTCAGCCCACAGTCCTACAGGTGTAACACTGCTGGTGTCTGTGATGCCTCTCTCTGATCCTGACAGGTAGAGTACTGCAGAGAGAAACTCCATTACCACCACAGTCAATGGCACAGAGGATCAAACATTTACCCAGCTGCATGGATCACAGAATGGCATACATTACAATTTGTACATTAACTTTGGACAGTTTGTACGCTGACTATTTACTCTGTGTGACTGTTTTACTAGATAGCTCAAAAAGGTATTTCAAAATACTTGATACAATAATTGGCAAAAAATATCATGGCACACCCTGAGAAGGAGACCAAGAGCAGGGTCATATTCTTACGCGATAAGAGTTCCACAGCTTCACATTCGCAGAACCTCTGCACTCTCAACAGGGAGGGGTTGCTGGGTGGCCAAGTTGTTTTGGGGGCCGCATCTCCCGAAATCATTCACACCACAATTAACTCCCTATCAGTTCTTACAGATAACCTCTGTGTGTCAAAAAACAGTAGCATTCACTTCAGTCCTGTTTCTTCTAAGTTTGACCTATAAATTGTCTCACTTCTAGTCTTTCTCCAGCACCTCCTCTTCCAGGTGGAAGGTGTTATGACTGAGAGGCTGTGGGTTTCTCTCTCCTGCCCTGGATTTTCTGGAAAACATCAGAATCCACAAGAGGATACCTCTGCCTGGTGTTACGTTCCCCAGTTTCTGTGTTCTGGTTTGTATTTGAGTGTGTGTGTTTCAGGAGAAATTCCTGAAACTCCCCAAGCAGCTGATTGGTCGACCCCAGGCTATTGATGATTGGAGCTGACCCCGCCCCCTCGTCAAGAAGCAGCTGACTAATTAACATTGCCACCTGAAGATAAAAGCCAGTGTTCTGCTCAGGAAGAGGGGGTAGAGATTTGGAGATCAGAGAGAGAATTGAATATTTTGGAGAGATCGAGAGAAATGGGAGATTAGAGGGAGATTGAGAGAGAGAAAAATTAGATTGTGATATAGTGTTGGTTGTGTATCAGAAAGTGTGGTATGTACTGTTGTTGTTGGTAGCAGTTTTGCTATGTCCTGTGTTTGTGAGTGTTTGTGAAATCGTTAATAATTACTCTGTTTCATTTGTTCCCAGGGGGGAAGGAGAAGGCACTTTGGGAGTGCTTAGGCAAGAGGCCCGCGGGCATACATATACCCGTAGTATATTTACTGTCTAGGCACACTAGGTAAGACCTGGGCGGACCACCCCCTGTATTTTGGTTAGGGCACCAGGTGGTGCTAAGTTAGGTGCTAAGTTAAGTGGGTAGGCAGGTTAGATGGGAGAGGGGGAACTTTAATAGTTACTTTCTTTGCTTTGGTTCCGTCCAGCCCCTTTTCCCCATATTACCGTGTAAGAAAATAAATCCTAGTAAACTGTAAATTCTGCTTTTGTGTCATCCTTACTCGCACCTACAGTCCATACCTCTTGCACTTCAGAGAGTTGAGTTGTAGCAGGGAGTTGCGTTCCCTCTTCTCAGAGGCGTGCGTAACACTGGGGACATCACAACTGTGAGACATGGGAGGGAGCGGCAAATAATGATGCAATTATGATACTCATTATACACTATATACAGATGAATTACCTTTAGGTAATAAATGCATACAGTAATTGGAAGCGTCACCTCTCCCTGCATGGGACACTTTAAAGAGTATCCACATGGGGGCAGCAAATTGTAGCCAACAGATTGTGATGGGGGCAGTAATCATCGATTTACTGTCCTGAATCAGTCACGTTGTTGTTGGGGATATGATCAGTCTTCCTGTCCACAGGAATCATGGAAAATATGTTAGGCACGGAAATTAAGGTAACTTTCTGTACTGGCGCTGTGATGGAATATTTTAGTTTGCTGTAGTTCTCATTACTCTCACTGGCAGCAATCTAGAGACATTAAATAATAATAAAAATATACTTGAATGCTTTTTAAACTGCCTATAGCTGCTTCAATCTGTATAGAGTACAGTCATACAATTCATATTTGAAATGCAGCCAATAACAAAGATCTGTTCAATAAATCTCTTTACAGTAGAAGAACCAACCTGGTTATGACAGACTAACTCCTGAGGAAAAGCCACCCTTCTGGTCAGTCCAAAGACTGTTTCAGGTCTGTCATGAAGGGACAGAGAAGCAAAGTGAACAGAACCCAGTCATCTGTTTACAACACGCTAATGAAGTGAATATATATAACTCTTCTCTTTCTCAGCATACCTGTCTATGAGGAGTGTGAGCTGAGGTCTGGATTTCTAGCTGTTTTTCTGAGCCGGCACATGCAGCATCCCTGCAGGACTCTCCATTTATCTCCACTATGATATCACCCACTCACAAGTTAGCCAGCTCAGCTTCACTTAACCCATTCACCTGTAGATGTAGAGACGGTGTGAGAAAATTGTGTAGTGTGTGTGTGTGGCAGGACCGTCTGTTTGCAGTTACCTTGGTGACAGTCAGAGGCGGAGGCACCATGGAGGTCCAGTCAGGGTTACCATCATGTCATCAGGGTAAGAGGTCGAGGAAACAGAGCAAGCTGAGTAAATCTGACAAGTGAGTGTGATATAACACATATACAGCAAAGAGCGTGGTTATGGCAGTTGAGCTCCTATGCACTTGTGAACATCTGTACATGACGTTCTCCAAAAGATTGTATCTCTGTCAGTAAGTCGACTTACTGGTATACACTTAAGCAACAAGGCACAAGGGGGTGTGGTTAATGGCCAATATACCACGGCTAAGGGCTGTTCTTATACACGACGCAATGCAGAGTGTCTGGATACAGCCATTGTATATTGGCCATACACCACAAACCCCAGAAGTGCTTTATTGCTATTATAAACTGGTTCAACGTAATTAGAGCAGTATAAAATGTTTGTCATGCCTGTGGTATACGGTCTGACATACCACGGCTGTCAGCCAATCATCATTCAGGGCTTGAACCATCCAGTTTATAATAGAGTAACATATAACAGAGTTAAAGCCTTATGTCTGTGGAATTGAACCCAGCTAGGACATTACTTTTACAATGTTTGCCTAATAAACTATTAATATTGCACTGCCTCCCTCCCCTTCCACATGAATTACAAATGCTTATGCTTATTGTTTATAGCAAAATACTCAAAAGGACAAAACTCATGTAGCCTAAACAACATTAGATATGTCATAGCCTGGAATAGCCAATCATTATTTATTTGACAGATATGAATAGATAGTGCATTAAATTCAACAAAATATTAATTTCACCTGCCTTCTCATTTAGTGCCCAGACAGGAAAGCTTGGCAACGACGAATAGAGAACCATGACCTGTATCCAGATCCAAGCCCTGAGACTGCCCACATGGGCTGCTTCACCAGGCCCTTGTGAGTCTCCAACAAACTTTCCGTGGATAAAATGAATAAACTCAGGAAAAATAGACACGTCCTCTCACTGTCAACTGCGTTCATCTTCAGCAAACTTAAGGTGTAAATCTTTGTATGAACATAACAAGATTCAACAACTGAGACATAAACGGAACAAGTTCCACAGACATGTGACTAACAGAAATGGAATAATGTGTCAATCAAAGGAGGGGTCCAAATCAAAAGTAACAGTCAGTATCTGGTGCATTAAGTACTGCAGTGCATCTTCTCCTCATGGACTGCACCAGATTTGCCAGTTCTTGCTGTGAGATGTTACCCCACTCTTCCACCAAAGCACCTGCAAGTTCCTGGACATTTCTGAGGGGAATGGCCCTAGCCTTCACCCTCTGATCCAACAGGTCCCAGACGTGCTCAATGGGATTGAGATCTGGGTTCTTCGCTGGCCATGGCAGAACAGTGGCAATCTCAACGCTGTGCGTTACAGGGAAGACATCCTCCTCCCTCATGTGGTACCCTTCCTGCAGGCTCATCCTGACATGACCTACTGCATATTGCACACCGAAGTTGCACAAGATCTCTGCTATAGCCTGGTATAGAAACTGTGATTGTAGTACCAGAAATATTGATATGCTTACATTTTGAGAACCTTTTTTCTCCAGTTGGCTACATAGTTGTCTATGACTGTCATTTCCCTAGGCCTATTTATTTAAAGTTATCAAATAAAAGAGAAACTGTCTTCATTTTGGGTGCATTTATTTACATTTCGATTCATTGACAAATAAAACATCTAATACAGTGACATGTTCTTCATCAAGTATAGATGCCCACATGTAGTATAGATGCCTACACTATAACATAAGTCACAGTGAAAAATAGACAGTTGATATAAAAAAGAACATAAGGGAAATGTTTACAATATTATGTACTAATATAATGCTGATTTGATCATCTTTGCTTTTCTCCCTCCTTTCCCCATCGGTTGGTCAACTTTTTATCCACCTATCCTCGTCGCTGTATCTGATTGACTGGCGACACAGCGGGCAGTTTCCAAACTCGGCCGTGACCCGCAGGGCGCAGCGAAGGCACAGGCAGCGGTGGGCGCAGGGAAAGACCACAGAAGCTCTAGCAGATAGACACACCACGCAATCTTCAGCGAAGTCCCGATCTACAGTGCAGAATAAATAAAAAGCAAGTAACTTTACGCTTACCAACACAAGAAAGGCTGCCAAGAAAACTATATTGTAAATAGACCACAGTTCCTTTAGGTCAACAGAAATCCATATCCAAACATTGAAATAAAACTGTATTACAACTGCACAAGTGGCGACCCATCATTCAGGGTAGGTGTGACACCTGTTTAGCTCAGAAAAATATTTTATTTTTGCCTGTTTTGCATGTTATTTTGGCATTAATAAGTGACACACATCAGTTTGCAAACAATGTAAAAAAATACATATCATTAAGTTAATGAAGAGGCCCACAAACATGGTCTATTTTTTGCTTTCTTGAGTAACGCACCCCCAAGCAGGTGTTTCAGCCTAGCTCAGTGCTTTATGTGGTGGTGAGGCAGCCAGCGGGAAAATATGGAGCGGTAATGTTCTCTTGTTGCGCCGTGATTGGCTCAGTGTTCTGTCACTCATGGTGACACTACGTCACCTCCAAATCTATGGGGAGAGCTCGAAAATTCAAGCCTCTTAGGTGCTGCAATAGGCTGCATTCAAACACTTAAGACACACCCTATCCCCTCAGCCCTCAAATTAAGTGGACACTTCTGATGACGTATCATGACGTCTGATAAGTATACACTTTTAGGTCAAGGAGCGAGGGAGGAAGGAAGGATTTTTAAAATGGACCGCCCTTGCCCGGAAATTCGTCACTTGTTCATCGTGCGATGATTGTGTTTTCAGCCACTGTATCTTGTGGGTGCTTAATGCGCTACAGTCGATTATGAGTGCATGTTTACTTATATTATTCAAATGAATGAATGTATTTATTTTGGTTGGGACCCCCTAGTGGCTGAGACCGTTCATGTCGCCGTTTATGCCTGGAGCCGGTCCTGTCTGGCTTTAATAATGCAGTTAGTTACACACCTATAGAGGGGTCCATCTGTGTGGTAATGATAGGGTCAGCAGAGAGCCTGTAGTCCTGAGGAGTGCGACAGGGGTGACCCTTGTTCACACACATGCAGCTGTCCCTATGAGACACAGAGGGAGGAGGTGGGACAGGACAGGACCTCCGGATCCGCAACATTAAGTCTTTCTTTTCTGATCCTGAAAAATGAAGGAAGAACATAAAGCACTGATCAGTCGGAGTTAATGTGATAATATCTAAAAATAGAAGATTGTATAAGCTACTTTATCAACCAAGAAATTCACCATGTGCCTCACCCAATAGGAGCACAGCTCTGGTCTGTCCGTAGACATCTATCATGGCCCATAGGGGGTGTGTCACATCCACCCCCTTCAGTAGCTTGTACCTCAAACCATTTGGCCCCTCGTAAACCAGCATTCCTCGAGGGGTCACCCAGAAGCGGAGCTCTGCCCCTGGCATGATGAGGCTGGAGGGCACGGTGGATGCCCAGTACCCGTAGGTGGTGGTGAGGTCAGGGATGGCTACAGCAGGAGGGAAGTGGGGCCCAGAGGAGGAGGGCGGTATGATGGTGAAGCCCAGCCGCAGAGCTCCATGCCAGTGTTGGTCACAACATTCCACCCGCAGATGTATCTTCTCCTGAACCCTGATTGGACGACTGCTGAAAGTCAGACCATTCTGGAAGGTCTCTCTGTCCCTCTCCACACGTCTACCTCCCAGACTCAGACACACATTGGTCCCCAAGGCCTCTTTGTGGAAGGACAGGGTCCCCAGACAGGGACGCCCACACATATTGTGTGGATAAATCTCTAAAGGGGAGGGAGGAAGATTGTTAGCAAAACATTATAAAACACAATTAAACAATCAGCTGACATTATTTACCAGGCAAGTCTACCTTCCTTTAAAACCTAAAGTTAACAGAGGTTTAAAACATCCCTCGCAGATGGCTGACAAGTCATAACATGTGTGAAGACGAAGTTTATGGATTTAATCTGCTCAACACCTTAAAGAGTAAATATACCTTAATAGAAAATGACTCAAGTGAAAGTCATCCAGTAAAATACTACTTGAGTAAAATGTATTAAATATACTTAAGTATAGTTAAGTATAATTTCTGAATGAGTCTTATATATATTTTTTTAAATGTTACCCCTTTTTCTTCCCAATTTCGTGGTATCCAATTGGTAGTTACAGTCTTGTTTCATCTCTGCAACTCCTGTAAAGCCATTTCTCTGAAACATCCTCCTGGTACCTTGCTGTACATGATTAACAAGATCACATCATGTGTTGTACAGAATAGTCATAAACTTTATTATATTATGGTGTTGACTACACTTAAGCAGAAATGTCCTTTCGTTTATGGTTTCATTATTTGCTAAATATGGGTTCATCTTTCAATATGAACATCAAATCAAGTTTATTTGTCACGTGCGCCGAATACAACAGGTGTGGGTAGACATTACAGTGAAATATTTACTTACAGGCTCTAACCAACAGTGCAATTTTGAAGTTAAAAAAAGGTTTTAGGTGAACAATAGATAAGTAAAGAAATAAAAAGACAGTGAAAAATAACAGTAGCGAGGCTATAACAGGAGTGAGGCTATAACAGTAGCAAGGCTATAACAGTAGCGAGGCTATAACAGTAGCGAGGCTATCACAGTAGCGAGGCTATAACAGTAGCGAGGCTATAACAGTAGCGAGGCTATAACAGTAGCGAGGCTATATACAGGCACTGGTTAGTCGAGCTAATTGAGGTAGTATGTACACTGCTCAAAAAAATAAAGGGAACACTTAAACAACACAATGTAACTCCAAGTCAATCACACTTCTGTGAAATCAAACTGTCAACTTAGGAAGCAACACTGATTGACAATAAATTTCACATGCTGTTGTGCAAACAGTTCCATGCTTCCTGGCTGATGTTTTGGTCACCTTTGAATGCTGGCGGTGCTCTCACTCTAGTAGTAGCATGAGACGGAGTCTACAACCCACACAAGTGGCTCAGGTAGTGCAGTTCATCCAGGATGGCACATCAATGCGAGCTGAGGCAAAAAGGTTTGCTGTGTCTGTCAGCGTAGTGTCCAGAGCATGGAGGCGCTACCAGGAGACAGGCCAGTACATCAGGAGACGTGGAGGAGGCCGTAGGAGGGCAACAACCCAGCAGCAGGACCGCTACCTCCGCCTTTGTGCAAGGAGGTGCACTGCCAGCGCCCTGCAAAATGACCTCCAGCAGGCCACAAATGTGCATGTGTCTGCTCAAACGGTCAGAAACAGACTCCATGAGGGTGGTATGAGGGCCCGACGTCCACAGGTGGGGGTTATGCTTACAGCCCAACACCGTGCAGGACGTTTGGAATTTGCCAGAGAACACCAAGATTGGCAAATTCGCCACTGGCGGCCTGTGCTCTTCACAGATGAAAGCAGGTTCACACTGAGCACATGAGCACATGTGACAGACGTGACAGAGTCTGGAGACGCCGTGGAGAACGTTCTGCTGCCTGCAACATCCTCCAGCATGACCGGTTTGGCGATGGGTCAGTCATGGTGTGGGGTGGCATTTCTTTGTGGGGCCGCACAGCCCTCCATGTGTTCGCCAGAGGTAGCCTGACTGCCATTAGGTACCGAGATGAGATCCTCAGACCCCTTGTGAGACCATATGCTGACACATGCACATTTGTGACCTGCTGGAGGTCATTTTGAATGACTCTGGCAGTGCTCCTCCTTGCACAAAGGCGGAGGTAGCGGTCCTGCTGCTGGGTTGTTGCCCTCCTATGGCCTCCTCCACGTCTCCTGATGTACCGGCCTGTCTCCTGGTAGCGCCTCCATGCTCTGGACACTACGCTGACAGACACAGCAAACCTTCTTGCCACAGCTCGCATATATGTGCCATCCTGGATGAGCTGCACTACCTGAGCCACTTGTGTGGGTTGTAGACTCCGTCTCATGCTACCACTAAAGTGAGAGCACCGCCAGCATTCAAAAGTGACCAAAACATCAGCCAGGAAGCATAGGAACTGAGAAGTGGTCTGTGGTCACCACCTGCAGAACCATTCCTTTTTTGGGGGCGTCTTACTAATTACCTATAATTTCCACCTTTTGTCTATTCCATTTGCACAACAGCATGTGAAATTTATTGTCAATCAGTGTTGCTTCCTAAGTGGACAGTTTGATTTCACAGAAGTGTGATTGACTTGGAGTTACATTGTGTTGTTTAAGTGTTCCCTTTATTTTTTTGAGCAGTGTATATGTAGGTATGGTTAAAGTGACTATGCATATATGATAAACAGAGAGTAGCAGTACCGTAAAAGAGGGGTTGGCGGGTGGTGGGACACAATGCAGATAGTCCAGGTAGCCAATGTGCGGGAACACCGGTTAGTCGGGCTAATTGAGGTAGTATGTACATGAATGTACAGTTAAAGTGATTATGCATATATGATAAACAGAGAGTAGCAGCAGCGTAAAAGAGGGGTTGGGGGGGGGCACACATTGCAAATAGTCCGGGTAGCCATTTGATTACCTGTTCAGGAGTCTTATAGCTTGCGGGTAAAAACTGTTGAGAAGCCTTTTGGTCCTAGACTTGGTGCTCCGGTACCGCTTGCCATGCGGTAGTAGAGATAACAGTCTATGACTGGGGTGGCTGGGGTCTTTGACAATTTTTAGGGCCTTCCTCAGACACCGCCTGGTGTAGAGGTCCTGGAAGGCAGGCAGGTTAGCCCCAGTGATGTACTGGGCTGTACTCACTACCCTCACGTTACGGAACTTTCAGTTTCATTATATGTCAATATGTCTCGTGCCAAACCCTTCTATTTTTTCCATAGCAAAGGTCACATGAATGACTACATTATTGGCATTATTATATGCAAGCCATTTCTCTGAAACATCCTCCTGGTACCTTGCTCTAACAACAATGGAAATATTTTCTGTTATTAACCTAATCTCACAGGTTACCATTTAATATTAAAGTTGCCATTTTTTGTTCGTTTTTACCTGGTTATTTCAAGACCTAGATAAATAGACTCATTCAGAAATTATACTTAACTATACTTAAGTATATTTAAAACCTTTTACTCAAGTAGTATTTTACTGGGTGACTTTCACTTTTACTTGAGTCATTTTTTATTAAGGTATATTTACTTTTACTCAAGTATGAGAATTGGGTACTTTTTCCACCACTGATAAAAACACACTGATAAAAACACAATGCGCCAGTATCAGATCTTCAGTTTAACTCTCTAGAAAACATGCATATCAGTTAACTACATACTTTTTGTGCAAAATGTTGGCAAATAGTATTTTAAATTTCGAATGTCTAATTATATCTACCTTTCTAATTAATTGATTTTATGTACACGTTATCTGTCTAGACATCTGTTGATGAATACATCAGAATGTGAATAATATTAATATTGTATTCTTACCAGTGCTCCTACCGATCCCCATCCTCTTCAGGTTTGCCTGTCTTGAAGTTTGCTTCTTCCCACGGAGTCTTCAGACTGGACTGATACAGTAGCAAGGCAGCAGTGATGTTGGCTCTTCTTAGTGTGGCGTGTATAGTTTTGTTTTGAGACAGCACAACCTCTTTAGTTAAAGGTTAGGGGAGTGGCATAAAAACACAGCCTCACCTACCCACTCTTCCCCATATCACGCTGTCTTTACTTAGCAAAATTACTTGGCAATATTTATACTTTAACTGTTTTATTTAATGTCTGCAATAAAGTGGTGATGCCGGATCTGACAATTAATCTTGATGGTTGTACAGTCGTCTCGAAACTGAAAAGACCTTGGCTTTACTCTGGACCCTGATCTCTCTTTTGACTAACGTATCAAGACTATTTCAATGACAGCTTTTTTCCATCTAAGTAACATTGCAAAAATCAGAAACTTAGTCCAAAAATGATGCAGAAAAATTAATCCATGCTTTGTCACTTCTAGATTTGAATACTGCAATGCTCTACTTTCCGTCTACCTGGATAAAGCACTAAATAAACTTCAGTTAGTGCTAAACACAACTGCTAGAATCCTGACTAGAACCCAAAAAATTATTCATATTACTCCAGTGCTAGCCTCTCTACGCTGGCTTCCTGTTAAGGCAAGGGCTGATTTCAGGGTTTTACTGCTAACCTACAAAGCATTATATGGGCTTGCTCCTACCTATCTTTCCGATTTGGTCCTGCCATACAGTTGAAGTTGGAAGTTTACATACACCTTAGCCAAATACATTTAAACTCAGTTTTTCACAATTCCTGACATTTAGTCCTAGTAAAAATTCCCTGTCTTAGGTTAGTTAGGATCACCATTTTAAGAATGTGAAATGTCAGAATAATAGTAGAGAGAATTATTTATTTCAGCTTTTATTTCTTTCATCACATTCCCAGTGGGTCAGAAGTTTACATACACTCAATTAGTATTTGGTAGCATTGCATTTAAATTGTTTAACTTGGGTCAAACGGTTCGGGTAGCCTTCCACAAGCTTCCGACAATAAGTTGGTTCAATTTTGGCCCATTCCTCCTGACAGAGCTGGTGTAAGGTTTGTAGCCCTTCTTGCTCACACACACATTTTCAGTTCTGGCCACAAACTTTCTATAGGCTTGAGGTCACGGCTTTGTGATGGCCACTACAGCATACCACCCTGCATACCACTGCTGGCTTGCTTCTGAAGCTAAGCAGGGTTGGTCCTGGTCAGTCACTGGATGGGAGACCAGATGCTGCTGGAAGTGGTATTGGAGGGCCAGTAGGAGGCACTCTTTCCTCTGGTCTAATAAAATATCCCAATTCCCCAGGGCAGTGATTGGGGACACTGCCCTGTGTGTAGGGTGCCGTCTTTCGGATGGGACGTTAAACGGGTGTCCTGACTCTCTGAGGTCATTAAAGATCCCATGGCACTTATCGTAAGAGTAGGGGTGTTAACCCCGGTGTCCTGGCTAAATTCCCAATCTGGCCCTCAAACCATCACGGTCACCTAATAATCCCCAGTTTACAATTGGCTCATTCATCCCCCTCCTCTCCCCTGTAACTATTCCCCAGGTTGTTGCTGCAAATGAGAACGTGTTCTCAGTCAACTTACCTGGTAAAATAAAACAATACCTTGACTTTGTTTTCTTTAAGTCATTTTGCCACAACTTTGGAAGTATGCTTGGGGTCATTGTCCATTTGGAAGACCCATTTGCGACCAAGCTTTAACTTCCTGACTGATGTCTTGAGATGTTGCTTCAATATATCCACATCATTTTCCTACCTCATGATGCCATCTATTTTGTGAAGTGCACCAGTCCCTCCTGCAGCAAACACCCCCACAACATGATGCTGCCACCCCCGTGCTTCACGGTTAGGATGCTGTTCTTCGGCTTGCAAGCCTCCCCCTTTTTCCTCCAAACATAACGATGGTCATTATGGCCAAACAGTTCTATTTTTGTTTCATCAGACCAGAGGACATTTCTACAAAAAAGTACGATCTTTGTCCCCATGTGCAGTTGCAAACCGTAGTCTGGCTTTTTTATGGCGGTTTTGGAGCAGTGGCTTCTTCCTCGCTGAGCGGTCTTTCAGGTTACGTCGATATAGGAATCGTTTTATTGTGGATATAGATACTTTTGTACCTGTTTCCTCCAGCATATTCACAAGGTCCTTTGCTGTTGTTCTGGGATTGATTTGCACTTTTCGCACCAAAGTACGTTCATCTCTAGGAGAACGAACGCGTCTCCTTCCTGAGCGGTATGACGGCTGTGTGGTCCCATGGTGTTTATACTTGCGTACTATTGTTTGTACAGATGAACGTGGTACCTTAAGGCAATTGGAAATTGCTCCCAAGGATGAACCAGACTTGTGGAGGTCTCCATTTTTTTCCTGAGGTCTTGGCTGATTTCTTTTGATTTTCCCATGATTTCAAGCAAAGAGGCACTGAGTTTGAAGGTAGGCCTTGAAATACATCCACATGTACACCTCCAATTGACTCAAATTATGTAAATTAGCCTATCAGAAGCTTCTAAAGCCATGACATCACTTTCAGGAATTTTCCAAGCTGTTTAAAGGCACAGTCAACTTAGTGTATGTAAACTTCTGACCCACTGGAATTGTGATACATTATTTCACTTATAATTCAAAAATTACTTGTGTCATGCACAAAGTATTTGTCCTAACCGACTTGCCAAAACTATAGTTTGTTAATTAACAAGAAATTTGTGGAGTGGTTGAAAAACGAGTTTTAATGACTCCAACCTAAGTGTATGTAAACTTTCAACTTCAACTGTATATGATGACTTTACTTGCATAAAAACTGTGGATGGAAACGTGGTTACTGGATAAGAAAAAGACTTACAGCACAGACGTCAATGACAACCCTTTGAAAAGGAAGGGAAACAACAACTTATGATCAACTGAGAGATGACATGGCTTGAAGATGAATCCAATCAATCTAGGGCACAGGTGTCAAACTCATTCCACGGGGGGCCGAGTGTCTGCGGGTTTTCGCTCCTCCCTTGTACTTGATTGATGAATTAACATCACTAATTAGTTAGGAACTCCCCACACCTGGTTGTCTAGGGCTTTATTGAAAGGAAAAACCAAAAACCTGCAGACACTAGGCCCTCCGTGGAATGAGTTTGACACCCCTGATCTAGGGTTTGGTTGCCCAGTGGCTGTCTGGACCACTTTTCTCTGGACCACATGCGACCATTCATGCACCAGTCTACAGCACAGACCACAGTCTACAAGCTCAGATAAGGCTGTCCAGGCATCAGTCAGGTCAAGACCAGCACAACATTGAACCCCAAAGGTCAAACATGATATTGAGGCATCAGGTCTGGTGCCCTACTCTCTGAATTGGCCAGCTTGGGAGCCATCCTGTCCCATCATTGACTGCAGGACTGTGCATAGTCAGCATGCATCCTACCCCTGCCTGTTGCCATCTCCATGCCCAAGGGGGAGGTAACATCTCAGGGCCACAGCCTTGAGTTCAGGGGACACACTAGATGGACTCGATGCAGCTGCAGTGGAAAAGAGAAGAACAAAGGTGGGGTCGGGGGGCAGTATTTTCACATCCGGATGAAAAGCATGCCCTGAGGAAACGGCCTGCTACAAAGCCATAAAAGCTAGAATATGCATATTATTAGTATATTTGGATAGAAAACACTCTGAAGTTTCTAAAACTGTTTGAATGATGTCTGTGAGTTTAACAGAACTCATCAGGCAGGCAAAAACCTGAGAAAAAATTAAACCAGGAAGTGGGAAATCTGAGGTTGGTCGATTTTCAACTCAGCTCCTATTGAAGATACAGTGGGATATTGGTATTGTTGCACTTCCTAAGGCTTCCACTAGATGTCAACAGTCGGTAGAACCTTGTCTGATGCCTCTACTGTTTAGTGGGGCCGAAGGAGAGAGGAATGAGTCAGGTCTGCCATGAAGTGACCATGCTCTGACCATGCGCATTCACGTCAGAGCGAGCTCTGTTCCATCGCAATTCTGAAGACACAGGAATACTCCGGTTGGAACATTATTGAAGAATTATGTTAAAAACATCCTAAAGATTGATTCAATACTTCGTTTGTTATGTTTTTACGGACTGTAATATAACTTTAACTTTTCGTCCGTACTTTCCGCTGGACCTGCCCGCGCGTCGTGAGTTTGGAAAGTGTACTGAACGCTAGAACAACAGGAGGAATTTGGACATAAATGATGGACATTAGCGAACTGGGAGTGCATTGCACTGGGAGTGCATTCTGATGAAGATCAAAGGTAAGTAAATGTTTATAATGTTACTTCTGACTTCTGTTGACTGCAAAATATGGTGGCTATATTTGTGTCTTGATTGGGCTCTGAGCGCCGACTCAGATTATTGCATGGTTAGCTTTTTTCGTAAAGCTTTTTTGAAATCTGACACAGCGGTTGCATTAAGGAGAAGTGCATCTAAAATTCCATGCATAACAGTTGTATCTTTTAGCAATGTTTATTATGAGTATTCCTGTAAATTGATGTGGCTCTCTGCAAAATCAAAGGATGTTTTGTTACTTCTGAACGTAAGGCGCCAATGTAAACTCAGATTTTTGGATATAAATATTATTCTGTGAATAGGCACTCACCTAACATAATCGTTTGGTTTGCTTTCGTCGTAAAGCCTTTTTGAAATCGGACACTGTGGCTGGATTTAGAACAAGTGTATCTTTAAAATGGTGTAAAATACATGTATGTTTGAGGAATTTTAATTATGGGATTTCTGTTGTTTTGAATTTGGCGCCCTGCAGTTTCACTGGCTGTTGAAGAGGTGGGACGCTACCTAGAGAGGTTAAGGGATTATGTGTTAACAGCAATATAATTTTTAAAATACCAGTCCAATCAGCATACCTAAAATTAAAACAGCTTTGAAATCTGATAGGCATTATGATATTCATAAACCTGAATTGTTCAATATGGTTATACAGAATTGAAATGGAACTGTGTGTTTACTGTGTTGTTTTCTGTAATCTGAGACAGAGGCAATACAGACAGCAAAGTTAAACACACCAGACCAATCAAATCTTGAACCTGGAGAAAACCTTTCAACAAAATAAGTACCAGTCTTAAGATGAGAGCCAAGCTGCAGTGGTGTAAAGTACTTAAGTACGGTCCCGTGTGGCTCAGTTGGTAGAGCATGGCGCTTGCAACGCCAGAGTTGTGGGTTCAATTCCCACGGGGGGACCAGGATGAATATGTATGAACTTTCCAATTTGTAAGTCGCTCTGGATAAGAGCGTCTGCTAAATGACTTAAACGTAAGTAAAAATACTTGAATTTTTTTACTTTTACTCCACCACATTCCTAATGAAAATAATGTACTTTCTACTCCGTACATTTTCCCTGACACCCAAATGTACTCGTTACATTTTCAATGCTTAGCAGGACAGGAAAATGGTCCAATTCACGCACTTCAAGAGAAAATCCCATGTCATCCCTACTGCACATAATTATGTCTGAGTATTGGAGTGTGCCCCTCGCTATCAGTAAATTTTAAAAAAAACAGAAAATTGTGCCCTATGGTTGCTTGATATAAGGAATGTTTTATTACTTACTTTTACTTTTGATACTTAAGTATATTTAAAAGCAAATACTTTTTTATTTTTACTCAAGTAGGGTTTTACTGGGTGACTTTCACTTGAGTCATTTTCTATTAAGGTATTTTTACTTTTACTCAAGAATGAAAATTGGGTACTTTTTCCACCACTGCTAAGCTGGCTCACACACTGAACATGAGTTAATAATAAATTATATACATCCCTTTTAGTTTCAGTTTTACTCCCACAGTCATACAGCATGACTATCTTAACCAATCAACAAGAGACAATAGAGCCATAAAACATCAGAGGACTTGTAGTGATATGAAATCATACCTACCGATTTCCTGTAAATTGAGACAGCTACAGTTCACATAAATCTGTTTGCTTCATGGCCCAACATCATTTAGTCCTTCACACTTACTCATTTCATCCTGATAAATGGTTCCAGAAACGGGTTTGTTGCATGACAAAGACAAAATGTTGTTTAAGTAGTGGTCAGTCCAGCTGTTGATACAAACTACAGCGCACACTAAAACTTCTTCTCCCACCAGGTATGGTTCCAGAACCGCCGGACTAAGTGGAGAAGGAAGCAGAGTGTGTCCCAGTCTGTCTACACAAGGGGGCTGCTGGGAGCAGAGTGGGGAAGCCCCTAGTGTTACCTCAGAAGTGCATGGGGATTATGACAGACCACTGGACCCTAACTATGACGACCAAAGAATCCACCTTTTGCTGTGCAAGCTTTGTAAGGCTGTCTCAACTTCTCAGTTCCAACCCATACATCTACCTGGCTGACTGTCACTCTCAGTCAAGTTGCTCAATTTACATACAACGAGACACAAGAGGAGCTTGTGAGTTGTGGAGTTATTTAACTACGTTTCTCTTGAACAATCCCAGAGCCACTTGTAGTTGGGCATACACCGTATTGCTATGGCATGTCAAGTGTGTATGTGGAGTGTGTAGTTATGAATACAGTTTTTTTTTAAACACATTGAATTACAGTAAAGTAAAACTTGATCATTTGTAATTGTTGATCTGACCATGACATTCCCAGACCATGTAGACCACTGATAACGAAACAGAAAGTGCAGGTGCGGGTCTTTTCCTAATTTGTTTGTAATAAAAAAAGAAGAACGGTTGGAACAGTAACACTCGGGTGTTAATTAACAACATTCCTTCATCAGGTAAACATTGCAGACTGTACAATAACACAAGTAGCTTATAAATATACTGAATGAATTGTGTGGAGACAAGCTTAAATCTTCAGGTGCATTCCACAAACAATGTTCATTCTTGCGCGTCACAGAGCAGCACAGAGCTGCCCTCACCTACCCACCCTCACCTACCGTCAACCAATCATGTCAATGCAGAGCTGCCCTCACCTACCGTCAACCAATCATGTCAATGCGGAGCTGCCCTCACCTCCCGCCCCCACCTACCGTCAACCAATCATGTCAATGCAGAGCTGCCCTCACCTACCCGCCCTC
This sequence comes from Salvelinus fontinalis, assembly GCF_029448725.1. Lineage (NCBI taxonomy): Eukaryota > Metazoa > Chordata > Actinopteri > Salmoniformes > Salmonidae > Salvelinus > Salvelinus fontinalis. The sequence goes on from NC_074685.1 coordinate 29,402,795, forward strand.
ACCTACCGTCAACCAATCATGTCAATGCAGAGCTGCCCTCACCTACCCGCCCTCACCTACCGTCAACCAATCATGTCAATGCGGAGCTGCCCTCACCTCCCGCCCTCACCTACCGTCAACCAATCATGTCAATGCAGAGCTGCCCTCACCTACCCGCCCTCACCTACCGTCAACCAATCATGTCAATGCAGAGCTGCCCTCACCTACCCGCCCTCACCTACCGTCAACCAATCATGTCAATGCAGAGCTGCCCTCACCTACCCGCCCTCACCTATCGTCAACCAATCATGTCAATGCGGAGCTATATGGAGCCCTCCAAATTACTCCAACATTTGGAGCTGCGATACAGAGCTCAATTTGGTAATTGCGCCAAATCCATACGTCGCCTTCGACCACACATTTTCAGATCAAGCAAAAATTGGCTCTTATTTTTGGGGATTTACCATTTATACCTACATTATATCTGGATAATAAGTGTGGGGAACCAAATGACTTGGTCATAATGCCTTGTGAAGGATTGCAGAGATAAACTTAATGATTGAACCATTAGTTGTTTTGTGAAGTTAACAGGTCATAAAGGGCTTGTAACAATGTTTTCCAAGCCTTAACAAAACATTCATCAGGTAGAATAGTTTTATATCAGCTGGGCAAGCCTCTTAGAGGCTCACTCAATTCTAGTATGGCTGATTGTGTGGTTTAATGATTTACAGAAGATCTTATACTGTGCTGGTAATGAGTGAGTGTGTTTGTGTGTCCCCACAGGATCCTTTGAATAAAGGCAACTATAGCCTGGTCGAAAATATCTGCTTGTGCTCTGGCCAACTCCATTGCCATTATTGTCAAGCCGAATATTACTGTCAAGCCAAACATAATTGCCATGGCAATTCCATAAGGAGTTGCCAAGAGAGCAGAAAGAATGCCACCCAGGCTAGGACAACCTCCAAGGGAAGCCACAAATGCTGAGACAAAAGTTGACAATATCAAAAGAGTATGTTTTAATTATCAATACAACACATTCAATGAGCTTTGATAACGAGCTTTGGTAACACGGTCTTCCATGTCATGATTTCTATCGTCTAGGACAGGGACAGATATAAACCTATTATCTGTATCTTTGGTCTGCTGTTGCTTGGTAACCTTTCCTCCTGTTTTCAAAATATGCATAAATGGGTTGTTCCACGATTAGAGTGCCTTTTGCGTCCCTTTGATATTTTAAGTAGTAATTGTGCACCACTATTGCTTTCTAAAAGTCCCCTTTAATGTAAGACACATGACAAATTCCATAAATCCATTTTTTTATATGAATAGATCGGCAAAAATGCCCCCCCCCAAAAGAATCAGCATTGCCAAAAATCTGTCCTTCCTCATGTTTTTCCGTCTTCTACGATTATTTTAATCCACTTAACCCAAAAATGTTCACCATCATTGTAAAACCCTAAAAGCGTAAAACATTATTAGTGATTAATTTATGTTTGTCCCTCATTTTAGGGGCCACCCTGATAGGTGAATTTAACTCTAATTTTAATATAGTGAAACTATTCCTTTAAAAAAAATAAACCTTTTAAAGAAACATTTAACATCTAATAGTTTAATCATAGTGTAAAAGCAGGTTCTGGTTCTACTGTTTTTAGAATTTTTTTGGTGTTGTGTGGTGGGAAACTGAGCAGGTCAAGCATAGAATGTCGATCTCAAAGCTGCCCTTTTTCAACATCATCACGGAGGTATTGTTGATGCAGGTGCCTGAGTTGGAAACAGTCACGCCATGGCATTACACACTCACTGTCACGTTCTGACCTTTATTTCCTTTGTTTTGTCTTTAGTATGGTCAGGGCGTGAGTTGGGGTGGGCAGTCTGTGTGCTTTTCTATGTTGGGGTTTTGACTTCAATCTGGTATGGTTCTCAATCAGAGGCAGCTGTCAATCGTTGTCCCTGATTGAGAATCATACTTAGGTAGCCTGGGTTTCACTTTTGTTTTGTGGGTGTTTGTTTCCGTGTGAGTGTTTGTTGCCACACGGTACTGTTTCGGTTTCATTCATGTTCACATTTATTGTTTTGTATTTCATAGCGTTCAGTTTATGTTTTAAAATAAACGTTATGGACACGTACCACGCTGCACCTTGGTCCTCCGATCCTTCTTCCTACTACTCCTCAGACGAGGAGGAAGAATGCCGTTACACTCACACAGATCCAACACAGCGTGAATCTTTAAACACAGCGTGAATCTATAAATACAGCGTGAATCTTTAAATACAGCGTGAATCTTTAAATACAGCGTGAATCTTGGATAATGGCGCCGCTTTATAAAGCTGCCGCTTTATGGTCCCCTAACCAATTGTGCTATTGCGTATGTTTTTTTGCGTTATTTTTAACTTATTTTGTACATAATGTTTCTGCCACCGTGTCTAATGACCGAAAAGAGCTTCTAGATATAAGGACAGCAATTACTCACACCGTACTGGAAGAAATTATTTCTTTAACGAGTGGGACGCGAAGGACTTACTCCAGACACTCGACAAGGCCCTCATCCCCGTCATTCGCAGGAGAAAGAGACTGAGATATCGGGGATGTAGGCCTGGGTGCCTTGTAAGAATCTGACGGCGAGTGTGTAATCTGCCCATACCGTCGATCCTATTAGCCAACGTACAATCACTGGATAATAATAAAAAAGACGAACTACAAGCACGTATATCCTACCAACGGGATATTTAAAAACTGTAATATATTATGTTTCACCAAGTCGTGGCTGAACGATGACATTAATAACATACAGCTGGCGGGTCTTACACTTTTTCAGCAGGATAGAACAGCAGCCACTGGTAAGACAAGGGGTGGCGGTATATGTATATTTGTAAACAGCAGCTGGTGCACGAAATATAAGGAAGTCACAAGGTTTTGCTTGCCTGAGGTAGAGTATCTCATGACAAGCTGTAGACCACACTATTTACCAAGAGGGTTCTCATCTATATTCTTTGTTGTTGTCTATTTACCACCACAAACCGATGCTGGCACTAAGACCGCACTCAATGAGCTGTATACGGCCATAAGCAAACAAGAAGATGCTAATCCATAGGCGGCGCTCCTAGTGGCCAGGGACTTTAATGCAGGGAAATTGAAATCTGTTTTATCTAATTTCTATCAGCATGTTAAATGTGCAACCAGAGGAGAAAAACTCTAGACCACCTTTACTCCACACACAGAGACATGTACAAAGCTCGCCCTCCATTTGGCAAATCTGACCATAATTCTAGCCTCCTGATTTCTGCTTACAAGCAAAAACTAAAGCAGGCAGCAACAGTGACTCGGTGAATAAAAAAGTGATCAGATTAAGCAGATGCTAAACTACAGGACAGTTTGCCTAGCACAGACTGGAATATAGTGGCTTGCAAAAGTATTCACCCCCCTTGGCATTTTTCCTATTTTGCTGCCTTACAACCTGGAATGAAAGTGTATTTTTTGAGGGGGTTTGTATCATTTGTTTTACACAACATGCCTACTACTTTGAAGATGCAAAATACTTTCTATTGTGAAAAAAGAAAAAAACAGAACTTGAGCGTGCATAACTATTCACCCCCCCAAAGTCAATACTTTGTAGAGCCCCGTTTTGCAGCAATTACAGCTGCAAGTCTCTTGGGGTATGTCTCTATAAGCATGGCACATCTAGCCACTGGGATTTTTGCCCATTCTTCAAGGCAAAACTGCTCTAGCTCCTTCAAATTGGATGGGTTCCGCTGGTGTACAGCAATCTTTAAGTCAAACCACAGATTCTCAATTGGATTGAGGTCTGGGCTTTGACTAGAACATTCCAAGACATTTAAATGTTTCCCTTTAAACCACTCGAGTGTTGCTTTAGCAGTATGCTTAGGGTCATTGTCCTGCTGGAAGGTGAACCTCTGTCCCAGTCTCAAATCTCTGGAAGACTGAAACAGGTTTCCCTCAAGAATTTACCTGTATTTAGCGCCATCCATCATTCCTTCAATTCTGACCAGTTTCCCAGTCCCTGTCGATGAAAAACATCCCCACAGCATGATGCTGCCACCACCATGCTTCACTGTAGGGATGCTGTTCTCGGGGTGATGAGAGGTGTTGGGTTTGCGCCAGACATAGCATTTTCCTTGATGGCCAAAAGCTCAATTTTTGTTTCATCTGACCAGAGTATCTTCTTCCATATATTTGGGGAGTATCCCACATGCCTTTTGGCAAACACCAAACGTGTTTGCTTATTTTTTTCTTAAGCAATGGCTTTTTTCTGGCCACTCTTCCGTAAAGCCCAGCTCTGTGGAGTGTACGGCTTAAAGTTGTCCTATTGACAGATGCTCCAATCTCTGCAATGAATCTCCATCAGGGTTATCTTCTGTCTCTTTGTTGCCTGTCTGGTTAATGCCCTCCTTGCCTGGTCCGTGAGTTTTGGTGGGCAGACGTTTTGGTGGACAACAGGTTTGTTGTGTTGCCATATTCTTTAAATTTTTTAATAATGGATTTAATAGTACTCCAACATTTCGGATATTTTTTTATAACCCAACCCTGATCTGTACTTCTCCACAAGTTAGTGGTATTGGCATGGGTCCTCAGATCCTCAAAAGGTTTTTACAGCTGCACCATCAAGAGCATGCTGACTGGTTGCATCACTGCCTGGTATGGCAACTGCTCGGCCTCTGACTGCAAGGCACCACAGAGGGTAGTGCGTACGGCCCAGTACATCACTGGGGCCAAGCTTCCTGCCATCCAGGACCTCTATACCAGGCAGTGTCAGAAAAAAACCATACAAATTGTTTAAGATTCTACCGCACGGCAAGCTGTACCGGTGCGCCAAGTCTCGGTCCAAAAGGCTTCTTAACAGCTTCTACCCACAAGCCATAAGACTCCTGAACAGCTAATCAAATGGCTACCCAGACTATTTGCATTTAACCCCCCCCCCTTTTACACTGCTGCTACTCTCTGTTTATTATCTATGCACAGTCACTTTACCTCTACCTACATGTACATACTACTTCAATAACGTTGACTAACCGGTGCCCCTCACATTGACTCTGTACCGGTACCCCCTGTACTCGCTACTGTTATTTTACTGCTGCTCTTTAATTATTTGTTACAGTTATTTTTTTAATGTATCTATTTTTTTCTTAAAACGCCATTGTTGGTTAAAGGTTGTAAGTAAGCATTTCACTGTAAGGTCTACACCGGTTGTATTCGGAACATATGACTAATTCTATTTGATTTAATTTAATTTATAGTACAGCCTTCATTAGGTGCCTTAGCTCATCTCTATTTGAGCAGCACTCAATCCATCAGAAAAGTTTCCATACTAAACCTCTGGGAAGATGAGGATGGGGTGTTGAGTTGTCTGCAACATGGTTGCTCAACCTGAAAAATAAAATAAATAACTCTAAGTGAATAACATGTTAATAATAACTGTTTGCACCACGTTAGAAGATTGTGCCATAATTGATGTTGCTTTTTAACAGTGGTGTAAAGTTCTTAAGTAAAAATACTTAAAAGTACTACTTAAGTAGTTTGTTTAGGTATCTGTACTTTACTATTTACATTTTTGACAACTTTTACTCCACTACATTCCTAAACAAAATTATGTACTTCTTACTCCATACATTTTCCCTAACACCCAAAGTACTTGTTACATTTTGAATGCTTAGCAGGACAGGAAAATGGTCCAATTCACACACTTAACAAGATAACGTCCCTGCTTCTTCTGATCTGATGGACTCAAACACAAATAGTTTGTTGGAGTTAAATAAAAAATCTTGTCATCGGTTTTGCTTAATATAAAGAATTTATACTTTTACTTTTGATACTTAAGTATATTTTAGCAATTTAAAATGTACTTTTGATACTTAAGTACATTTAAAACCAAATACTTTTAGACTTTACTGAAGTAGTATTTTACTGGGTGACTTGCTTTTAGTTGAGTCATTTTCTATGAAGGTATCTTCACTTTTACTCAAGTATGACAACTGGGTACTTTTTCCACCACTGCTTTTTAATGCCCTTAGGCAACAGTCTGAGGATGAAACATGGAAGGAAAGCATGCAGTTGTTTCTCAACAAGCAGCTGCAGTATTACCTTTTGGCCATAAGGTGTCAGTCTTTGACTTCAGATATCTCAAACCAAATGTGGGAGCTGGATTTCACCATGGCTTTCTGGACAACCCCAGGCAGACCACCATGTATCTGGCCAACCTGAGAGAGGACGTGAAGACCGAGTGGCAATCTTGATCAACTTAATATCTTTGCAAATAATGAGTTATACATTTGCCAGCCAAACGCCCCACACGTTCCGAACTTGCACACATACACTACAGAGACGGCCTCACAGACACACAATGCTCACAGTGACACACTAGGATTTACATACCATAGAAAAGCAGCCATCATTGGCCAGGATGATGATGTCAATTGCAGTTGTGATTGAACACACAGATGCCTCCATTCCTTGGTTTGTTCTCACTGTGGACAGAGCAAAGAAACTACTAAATGAGACAAAAAACGCCTTTCTCATACATCTAAAAATAACCAGTGTGTTCCACAAATTCCCATAAGACTGGCTTTGAGCTCAGTATAGGCTAGGGTGGTGAGTCACTAATGGTCAGAAAGCTGTCATGTCAAGTGCATTCAGAAAGAATTTAGACCCCATTACTTTGTGCTTAGGGTTATTGTCCTGTTGGACGGTGAACTTTCGTCCCAGTCGGAGGTCCTGAGCGATCTGGAGTAGGTTTTCATCAAGGATCTCTGTACTTTGCTCCGTTCATCTTTCCCTCAATTCTGACTAGTCTCCCTGTCCCTGCCGCTAAAAACATCCCCCACAGCATGATGCTGCCACCACCATGCTTCACCGTAGGGATGGAGCCAGGTTTCCTCCAGACGTGACGCTTGTCATTCAGGCCAAAGAGTTCAATCTTGGTTTCATCTGGCTTAAATTCCTCCGCCCACTGCAAGGCCAACAGTATGGCCATCATCTCCACCGTAGAGACAGACAGATGATCTGTAGTATCTGTTTCCTGACCTTCACGGCACATTCCTGCACTACAAATGCTGACCCAGTATGTCCTGTCCTTGGATCTTTTGAACCATCTGTGTATATGGCCACAAAATCCTGATACACAGCATCAAGACTTATCAAACACCCTCCCTATCTTTCTGTAGTCTCTCCAATACTTCTAGATCTACTACTGGAGGTGGGAGTAGCCATGGTGGATTTACAGGAATAGCTACCATTGGGCTAAACTCCCTTCCCTACATTCCCATCTCCTTCTAGGCTACTACTGTCTGCGAGCTCTCTTCTTCTTATCTTATATGCGGTTGGCAACCAACTTTAAGGTGCATTACCGCCACTAACTGAACTGGAGTGTGGACCAGATACAGAGAAGGTCTAAATTCTATCCAATATTCTCATCTCCCTAAGAAAGCAAAATACATAATTAAATACATCCCCTGAAAATCACTTAATCCTGGCTCTTCAATCCCATTACCTGTCAATTCTAATAACAATCGCTCCCTTTCCCTCACATATTTCTGGCACTGAAATAAAACATGTTCCACTGTCTCCGTCTCCTCCTGACAATGATCACACCTCCCAGTCAGATGTTTCCCCACCAATTTCAATGTACTATTGAGCCTAGTGTGTCTCAGCCTTGTGACTACACTTTCCTCCCTGCACTCTCGGCTGAGGACCTCCCCGCCCCCACCTTTTCCTGGATCTTATACAGGTGTCTTCCCTTTCTCTCCTTGTTCCACAACTCTCGCCATTTGTTTTAAACCACTGTTCTTATCAACCCCTTGGATTCTGCTTTACTGATTGACAATTCCATCTCAACATTAGGATGTTTAAGAGCCTGCTTGGTGATAACATCCACCTCCTCATTCCCCTCTACTCCCACATGAGCTGGTACCCAGAGGAACATCACAAATATCCACATCTTTTTCACCCTATACAATCACCGCAAAACCTCATACAATACATTCTGTCTGCTCTGAGACACAAATGAATTTAAGCTCATCAGTGCTTCACAGGAGTCAGAGCCGATGACTACTCATTTTGGCCTCACCTCCTCCACCCACTCTGTAGCCAATAGTATGGCCAACAACTCCATTGTGTAAACAGATAAAATGATCCATTGCTCCTTTTGTCACTGCCAGAAACTCAGGAACACTCAGGAACATCTGCACCTGTCCTCCCTGTTTTAGGGTCCTTAGATCCATATGTGAACATATTCAAGAAAGCATAGTATTGTGTTCTTAAATGTTCACTTACAACTGAATCTACTCCTTCCTCAACATATCTTACCCTCTCAAGCAACCCCAACTCTATCCCTAGCTGAGGGAGAAACCAAGATGGGATGGCAGAAAGAACCACAGAGGGGCTAAACTCCCTCCCAAACAACCCCATCTCTCTGGCCATGCCATTGCCTATCCACCCAAAGCTTGTATTCCGATTTCGTTCATGTTCCCAGCACTCTAGGAGTACCTTTTTTTTGCCACCTTTATCTCCCCAATTTCACCATATCTAATTGGTAGTTACAGTCTTGTCCCATTGCTGCAACTCCTGTGCAGAGAGGGAGAGGGGAAGGTCGAGAGCCGTGCATCCTCCAAAACACAACCCAGTCAAGCCGCACTGCTTCTTGACACAATGCACGCTTAGGCCGGAAGCCAGCCGCACCAATGTGTCGGAGGAAACACTGTACACCTGTCAACCGTGTCAGCATGCATGCGCCCGGCCAACCACAGGAGTTGCTAGAGTGCGACGGGACAAGGACATCCCGGCTGGGCCAACCCTCCCCTAACCCGGACGACACTGGGCCAATTGTGCATCGCCTCATGAGTCTCCTGGGTTACGGACGAGTGTGTGCAATGAGGTTTTTATGTTGGTGTGCTGTGCCTTTTTTCCCCTCCTCACATAGTGTTGCGTGTTCCTTCCAAACAACTCAACTGTAGTTTCATCTGTCCACAGAATATTTTGCCAGTAGCGCTGTGGAACATCCAGGTGCACTTTGGCAAACTTCAGACGTGCAGCAATGTTGGGAGGACACCAAGGCTTCTTCCTTGGTGTCCTCCCATGAACACCCTTCTTGTTTAGTGTTTTATGTATCGTAGACTCGTCACCAGATATGTTAGCATGTTCCAGAGATTTCTGTAAGTCGTTAGCTGACACTCTAGGATTCTTCTTAACCTCACTGAGTATTCTGCGCTGTGCTCTTGCGGTCATCTTTGCTGGACGGCCACTCCTAGGGAGAGTAGCAGCAGTGTTGAACTTTCTCCATTTATAGACCATTTGTCTTACCGTGGACTGATGAACATCAAGGCTTTGAGAAGAAATTGTGTAACCCTTTCCAGCTTTACTAAAGTCAACAATTATTAATCTTAGGTATTCTGAGATATCTTTAGTTCAAGGCAATGCTTCTTGTGAAAAACAAACTCAATTTTGTGTGTTTTTATAGGGCAAGGCAGCGCTAACCAACATCTCCAATCTCGTCTCATTGATTGGACTCCAGGTTAGCTGACTCCTGACTCCAATTAGCTTTTGGAGAAGTCATTAGGCTAGGGGTTCACATACTTTTTCCAACCTACACTGTGAATGTTTAAATTATGTATTCAATATAGACAATATAAATACAATAATTTGTGTGTTATTAGTTTAAGAACACTAAGTTTGTCTATTGTTGAGACTTAGATGAAGATCAGATCAAATTTGATGACCAATTTATGCAGAAATCGAAGTAAATCCAAAGGGTTCACATACTTTTTCTTGCAACTGTATTCCTCTCAAATTTTGTGCACAAATTTATGTACATCCCTGTTAGTGAACATTTATCCTTTACCAAGATAATCCATCCATCTGACAGGTGTGGCATATCAAGAAGCTGATTAAACAGCATGATCATTACACAGGTGCACCTTGTGCTGGGGGACAATAAAAGGCCACTCTAAAATGTGTCGTTTTGTCACACAACACAATGCCACAGATGTCTCAAGTTTTGAGGTAGCGTGCAATTGGACTGCTGACTAGGAATGTCACCAGAGCTGTTGCCAGAGAATTGAATGTTCTACCAATGTCATTTGAGAGAATTTGACAGTACAGTGCTTTGTAAAATCACTTGCTTAAAAAAATGTTTTAATGGAAAAGTGGTGCGTGTATATGTATTCATCCCCTTTGCTACGAATGCCCCTAAATAAGATCTGGTGCAACCAATTACCTTCAGAAGTCACATAATTACTTAAATAAAGTCCACCTGTGTGCAATCTAAGTGTCACATGACCTGTCACATGATCTCAGTAGATATACACCTGTTCTGAAAGGCCCCAGAGCCTGCAACACCATTAAGCAGCACCCTTAAGCACAACCAAGCAAGTGGCACCATGAAGACCAAGGAGCTCTCACAAACAGGTCAGGGACAAAGTTGTGGAGAAGTACAGATCAGGGTTGGATTATAAAAAAATATCAGAAACTTTGAACATCCCACAGAGCACCATTAAATCCATAATTAAAGAATGGAAAGAACATGGCACCACAACAAACCTGCCAAGAGAGGGCCGCCCACCAAACCTCACGGACCAGGCAAGGAGGGCATTAATCAGAGAGGCAACAAAGAGACCAAAGATATCCTTGAAGGAGCTGCAAAGCTCCACAGCGGAGATTGGAGTATCTGTCCATAGGACCACTTTAAGCTGTACACTCCACAGAGTTGGGCTTTATCGAAGAGTGGCCAGGAAAAAGCCATTGTTTAAGAAAAAAATAAGCAAACACGTTTGGTGTTCACCAAAAAGCCTGTGGGTAACTCCCCAAACATATGGAAGAAGGGACTCTGGTTAGATGAGACTAAAATTGAGCTTTTTGGGCATCAAGGAAAACTCTATGTCTGGCGCAAACCCAACACCTCTCATCACTCCAAGAACACCAATCATGCTGTGGGAATGTTTTTCATCGGCAGGGACTGGGAAACTGGTCAGAATTGAAGGAATGATGGATGAAATTCTTGAGGGAAACCTGTTTCAGTCTTCAAGAGATTTGAGACTGGGACAGAGGTTCACCTTCCAGCAGGACAATGACCCTAAGCATACTGCTAAAGCAACACTCGAGTGGTTTAAGGGGAAACATTTAAATATCAAAGCCCGGACCTCAATCTAACTGAAAATCTGTGGTATGACTTAAAGATTGCTGTACACCAGCGGAACCCATCCAACTTGAAGGCGCTGGAGCAGTTTTGCCTTGAAGAATGGGCAAAAATCCCAGTGGCTAGATGTGCCAAGCTTATAGAGCCATATCCCAAGAGACTTGCAGCTGTAATTGCTACAAAAGGTGTCTCTACAAAGTATTGACTTTGGGGGGGGGGGGGGGGGGGGGGGTGAATAGTTATGCACGCTCATGTTTTCTTCTTTTTTTTGTCGTATTTCTTTATCTTCAAAGTGGTAGGCATGTTGTGTAAATCAAATGATACAAATCCCCCAAAAATATATATTAATTCCAGGTTGTAAGACCACAAAATAGGAAAAATTCCAAGGGGGGTGAATACTTTCGCAAGCCACTGTACTTCCAATCAGACTCACAACCGCAGACCACGTGTAACCACGCCGACCCAGTTTTTCTGTAATGACATTCTGCTTTTGATGTGATGTGGTTGATGTTAAGCCAAATCCAAATTGGCTTCCCTTGACACTTTTTTTCTTTTTTTGGTGAGCAGGACCATTCAGAGTTGAGGTCACTCAGTTTAGCTCAATGCTGATTGGCTTTTTTCTTGGTCAATTCTTTGGGAAGCCTGGCTTCCCTTGGCATCCATGAGTACACGCCACTGATTGGTAGATGGGTAAAAAATTACTGTACCCTTTGGATGGTGTATCAATACACGCAGTCACTACATAGATACAGGCGAACTTAACTTACATTGTAGTTAAAACCTTTTCTCAATAGGGGGTGCTGTTTTCACTTTGTAAAAATGTCGTTCCCAAATTAAACTGCCTCGTACTCAATTCTTGCTCGTACAATATGCATATTATTATTACTATTGGATAGAAAACACTCTCTAGTTTCTAAAACCGCTTGAATTATATCTGTGAGTAAAACAGAACTCGAGTTGGAGCAAACTTCCTGTGAGGAAGTGAGAAATCTGAAATCAGGCAGGCTGTTCTGGGGTCAGTTTATTAATTTGCATGTCTTCTATTGGTCGAGATGCACTGCATACGCCTTCCCCTAGATGTCAGCAAATAGTGATAATTGGAATGGAGTTGCTAGGCAGATCTGAGGCCATATAAATGGTCTTGGAACGTGGGGTGCAGTCTTTTCAACATTCGCCATGACGCAAGACAGACCTCAGGATGGCTTTCTGGAAAGCTGTCGTTATAGGCCTTAGATATATCCGGCTCTGATTTTATTCGATATAGGTGTTTAAGACATCATAATGTTGTTATTTTAAACCGAGTTATATCAGTTTATATCAGTATATTGCGATTTTCGGATATTTCTTAGTGCTGCGTTATAGTGAGTTGGACACGTCTTAGCCACATGGCTAATGTTTACTGCTAATTCCAAAGTTGAAGGCGACAATCTACAACCGAGCAACGATTCCTCTGGACAAAGGACAACTTGCCCAAGATTCTGATGGGAGCTCATCAAAAAGTAAGAAGTATTTATGATGTTAATTCGTTGTTCTGTTGAAAAATGTGAAACTACTATTCCGCCATTAATTAATGTTACTACGACATACAGCGTGCGTTAAAGCGAGACCGCACCGAAATTAATGGCGGAATAGTAGTTTCACATTTTTCAAATACACTGCATTTCAAACAGTCAGCAATAATCTAATCAATGTCTAATCATCACGCACATCTGCCACCATCGTTATGCGCACCTGCGCCTCATGACACTCACCTGGACTCCATCACTTTCTTGATTACCTCCCCTATATCTGTCACTCCCCTTGGTTCTTTCCTCAGGTGTTATTGTTTCTGTTCCAGTGTTCATGTCTGTACACTACCTGTGTTTCTTGTTCTGTTCTATGTTAATTTATTTATTAAATACACTCCATGAACTTGCTTCCCGACTCCCAGTGTACACTTTACAGAAATCAAGCGGCCTACCTTATTTCTCAGAATGAGAACGAGTTGTCAATTCCTTATATAATTGTATTTATGCTTATGGAAACCATGTGTTTGATGTAATTGATACCTTTCCACTGATTCTGCTCCAGTGATTATCACGAGCCGGTCCTCCCCAATTAAGGTGCCACCAACCTCCTGTGATGCCTAAGCTAGAGCTGAAAGAGATGAGCCAGCAGATCAACATGAACTGTGAGTAGGCCTAACCATATCTGTGGTATGTGTGTTTAAAGGGAACCTTTTGTGAGTGTCTTTTTTCTGTGATAACGCTCCTGCATTTTCTCTGTTATTACTCTCTTAATACACTATCTCCTTCCTTCCTTCCTTCCTTCCTTCCTTCCGCTCTCTCTCTCTCTCTCACTCCTTTTGTAAAGCAAACTGGGTCTTTGCATATCCTATTTCAGTTCTCAAAATATTTTGTAATCAATTACATTATTTCTGTATCTGACAGGTTTTTGCAACCTATAGGCTAATGGAAGTACACTGAGTGTACAAAATATTAAGAACACCTTGAGTTGCACCCTCTTTTGCCCTCAGAAAAGCCTCAATTCGTCAGGGATTCTATGGATCAATTCGTCGGGGATTCTATGGATTCTACACGGTGTCGAAATCGTTCCACAGGGATGCTGGCCCATGTTGACTCCAATGCTTCCCACAGTTCTGTGAAGTTGGCTGGATGTCCATTGGGTGGTGGACCATTCTTGATACACACGGGAAACTGTTGCGTGTGAAAAACCCAGCAGCGTTGCAGTTCTTGACACAAACGCCTGGCACATACATCGTTCACATGTACTTAAATATTTTGTCTTGCCCATTCGCCCTCTGAATGGCACACATAAACAATCCATGTCTCAATTGTCTCAAGGCTAAAAAATCCTGAGTCTATGTCATGGAAAGAGCAGGTGTTCATAATGTTTTGTACACTCAGTGTATATCCAACTAGCTCAGGTCCAGTCTGAATGCTCTCTACTCTGAATGCAGATAGACAAGGTCACACACACGCACGCACGCACACACACAAAGTGTATAATTGCAATAAAGCTGTTTATTCTCAACTACCACGCTACACATTGTTTTAGTATTTGGCATGCATAGAATCGCACAAGACAAATTCAAAGTCACAAATAAGACTGAGTAAGGGACACACAAAAACTCACAAGTTCTACACTCAAACACAAACACACTCTCATCAGTACAGAGATACACACTGATTTTACGCACATAGAGAGACACAGGTTTCAGTGTTATGTTGATCACCACAATAAATTACAGTGTGTATGTTTGTCTGTGGTGCACATTGTTGATTTGTATGGAGTGACAGTGTGTCACTCCATACAATCTCAGTATTCATGCAAAACAATGTACACATTTTTGGGGTATTGGGTTGGCCAGACGTAAACAGTTTATTTATGATTGCTACCCCATTCCCCAGTCTTCGGTTTTCATGAAAATGCTCTTTCCTTTATCAAAACAGTTCCCCATCTATGTTCAAAGCTTGTATAATGTAACTCCATATGTGTTAGATAACAATAAAATCTGAAGAAGTGCATCAGCGCTAATACATGAGATGTATTTCAAGACAGAGACAGTTGTCTAGCGTAGGCCATGGGTTTGAAACTAACTCTACAGTAGCTTAAGACATATGGAATCGTACAATATGGGAGAATTGAGGTACACACAAACATACACGTACGCACACATGAATAATACATATTTTGACAGTAGGTACATTGAAATAATATTGCCATTAAAAAGTTTAGCTTTTTAAGGCCCCAGAGGGGAATATGGTGCTTTAGGTTGGTTATGGGAGACGCTGGCATGAGAAAATGTCAATATGTCTCATTTACTTTCCCATAGCCTTAACCAACCATGGTAATGATTGTAAGTAGCTCAAACATCACATTGCTCTTTAGCCCCTGTAAACACCTACAAACACCTCTAATATCGGAAATGTACAGTGTAAAATTGTGGGAGGCTGGCTGTTGTTCTGTTGTGCTCTTAAGGACGGCAGCATACAGCATCATGATCGCTGACGTTGTTCCGGCAGCTTCTGTGCTCGTCTTCGGATGTGGCAGTAGCAGGGCGGTTGTTGATATGTTGCTTTCCCCTTCTGTTGTACAGAAGTCAGAGGTAAGTGGTCCGTTGGTAACGGCTCCGGCATCTCTTCTCCTTCTCTTCCTCTCTTACCAGGAAAGGGGCCAGTCAGAAACATGGCCTACAGGTGCTTAACCTGTCACTCAGCGAGACATCATACGTACAAACTCTGAGGGGTGAGGAGAAAGATGAATAAAACAACAGAGATAGAGAATGAACATGATTTAGATCAAGTGTAGGGTCTGAAGATCATGGCTCTTTGAAGAACTGTACGTGCTTCTATCAGCCAATAAAACGAAAGATGTATTTTCATAGCAACAATTATATTTCTAAATGAGCACTGGGGATCCTAAACATGGATGGATTTAGTGGGTAATGACTCTAGGAAGAATAGCAGCACATTGCTATTTTTGTCCCGCCTGTCTTCGAGTCTGTGTTAGGGTATGGAGAAGAGAGAGAAAATAATGAGAGAGAAAAAGAGAGAGAGAGAGCATGCTTTCCTTGTTCTCTTGGTCATCTATGAGGTGACATAATCCCTTGGTGTGACGATAATCTGACAGACAGCCCGACTCCTTTCATCCTCCCGCCTCACTCTCAGCATGGTGCTGGAGTATCCTGACTCAAAATGTGTGTGTGTGTGTGTGAGGATTGGCATTGAGGCAGTGTGTCTATGCATGTGTATGTGCTTGTGTGTGTGTGTGTGTGAGAGATAATGTGAGTGTGAAGCTGGAGAGAGTGTGTGTGTGATTGAGAAAGAGTGTGTGAGCGGTAGAGAGACAGAGCGTGTTTGTGCACTGTGTCTGTATTTGAGTATGTGAGAGTGTCCGAAGGGAATAGTCTCCACAAGATTGCTAGCTTGCTTTATGTTCAATAAAACAAGGCATAACATCTTGTGGAGACTTGTTATTATGAGGGAGCTCATGTTGAGCAATATCAGCCATCCCAAAGGGGCTGGTTGGATAAGAACAGTGGAGAGGGATTTGTCAGGTGCTGCAATTTAATCCCACTGGAAACAGACGTCAGTTCAACGTCTAGTTTGGATTTACATTTGAGTTTTCAACCAACGTGAATTCAACGTGAAATCAACAACAATTTGAACCATGTCATTGGATTTAGGTTAAAAGTTGGGTGGAAAAGAGACAAACATTCCAAGGAATTCCTTAACATTGAGGACTTTTTCAAATCCACGTTTGACTTTTGTTGAAATGATGTGGACACAACGTTGATTCAACCAGTTCGTGCCCCCTGGGATGTTTCTTACAACAAAATAGCAACGACGATAATACCGGTCAAAGAACGTCCTATAAGGAGGTATCGTAGAACCCACTTAGCCAGCTCACCTTCGAAGTCTACGTGACCATCTCCATTCAGGTCAATGTCCCGCAGGATGTCTTCTAGGTCCCTGTGACCGACCTAGCAGAACAGGGAAAGAACGGAGAAATGACATTACTCTGATGTAGGCTACAGTGACCGGATCAGACAGATGCGTGGGCAAGTTGAGTGAAAGAGTGAGGGAACACACAAAGAGAAAGACTACTTTTCTTACCTGCTGACCGAGAAGTTTCTTCATTGCTTCTCTGAGTTCTGATGTGCTGATCTTGCCATCACCATTGGTGTCAAACTGAACGAGTAATTAACAGTGAACTAGTTAATCATGCAATATTGTATTCTGCCCTTTCCAAACAGCGTCCTCTCTCCCAAATGACTATTGAGTTCCCCTTGTAAGTAGTGCTTCTCCTCATTGAATCAACTTTCCTTTAGCTTAAACCTTTCTAGCTTTCTTTCATCGCCTTTGGATTTGGTTCTTTCTTTCTCTATTATCTCATTTCTATTTTCATTACCTTCCTATTTTCATTATCTTCCTTTCCCTCTCACTCTACTTCCATCACTCTCTCTCTTCTTCTTTTCTCATTCCATACCACCCCCTTTCTCTCCATCCCTTATTCTCACCTCTTTAAAAGCGTCCTTCAGCTCCTTGACCCCAATCATATCTGCTGTTTCAGCCAGAAGTTTTGGCCCCATCAGCTCCACAAAGTCCTCAAAGTCAACATGTCCTCCCACTGTGTGATATAGAGGATAGAGGAAACATTCATTTCTACAGAATACATCTACAGGGACATTTGCACAATAACAGAAACATGGAACCTTGAAAGAGGACAGAAAAACAGAGAGAGAGAGAAAGACAGAGAGAGGGAGAGAGAGAAAGACAGAGAGAGGGAGAGAGAGAGAGAGAGAGAGAGAGAGGGAGAGAAAGACAGAGAGAGGGAGAGAGAGAAAGACAGAGAGAGGAAGAGAGAGAGAGAGAGATATCATAGAAAAAAGGAACACTGGACCTTTACGCTCACGACATTCTCCCCATCTTATTACACACACACAGAGTTACTCACAGTTCATATTGATCTGCTGGCTCAGTTCAATCAGCTCCATCTCTGTAGGCATGTAGCCCATGGTCCTCATGCAGTTGCCCAGGTCTTTACAGCCGATGAAGCCATCATGGTCTTTGTCAAACTCTTTAAAAGCCTCACGCAACTCTGCGAGACAGAGGCACACATGGAGAAATATCAATTGGGTATTTCAACCACATTATCAAAATCATTGTTAGTTTATTGTTACTACTACAATGAGTGTAGTGGTATAATGAACATGAGGGTGAGAGGTAAGCTTGTGTAAGCTTGGAACAGTCCGCAGGCTCAATGATGATTTTGGGCAGAAAAGTTCACGGAAAGGCACTTAAAGGCACACATGACAATGAAAGTTTACCAAGGTCAGACCCTTTGATTGTCTGCATCTAATCCAGTGAGGACTGCTACAGCTCGATCTGGACTATGCAATACCATGCAATACCATGCAATGCCATGCAATATGAAGGCTCTTTGTCATTTAAACTGTCTGCTCCTGTATAACGATACTTACCATCCATTTCCTCCGGCCTCAGCTCTCTATCCTGTAAAGAATTACAAGACAGGGTTAGAACCCAGCATGTGGCACTCTTCAGGTGATGACTCATGATGCTACAAAACTCTTGTCAGATATTATCAATTCAACAATAGTATAATGAACAAAAATATAAACGCAACATGCGACAATTTCAACGATTTTACTGAGTTACAGTTCATATGAGGAAATCAGGACATTGAAATAAATTAATTAGGCCTTTGTCTATGGATTTCATATGAATAGGCAGGACCGCAGCCATGGGTGGGCCTGGTAGGGCATAGACCCACCGAAGAGCCAGGCCCAGCCAATCAGAATTTGTTTTCCCCACAAAAGGGTTTTATTACAGACAGAAATACTCCTCAGTTTCATCAGCTGTCCGGGTGGCTGGTCTCAGACGATCCCGCAGGTGAAGAAGCCGGTTGTGGAGGTCCTGGGCTGGCGAGGTTAAACGTGATCTGCGGTTGTGAGGCCAGTTGCACGTACAGCCAAATTCTCTGAAACGACGTTGGAGGCGGCTTATGGTAGAGAAATTAACATTAAATTCTCTGGCAACAGCTCTGGTGGACATTCCTGCAGTCAGCATGCCAATTGCACACTCCCTCAAGACTTGAGACATCTGTGGCATTGTGTTGAGGGACAAAACTGAACATTTTAGAGTGGCCTTTTATTGTCCCCAGCACAAGATGCACATATGTAATGATAATGCTGTTTAATCAGCTTCTTGATATGCCACAATTGTCAGGGATATGGATTATCTTGGCAAAGGAGAAATGCTCACTAACAGGGATGTAAACAAATTTGTGCACCAAATTTGAGAGAAATACGCTTTTTGTGCGTATGGAACATGTCTGGTATCTTTTATTTCAGCTCATGAAACATGGTACCAATACTTTACATGTTGCGTTTATATTTTTGTTCAGTATAATATATCATAGAGTACCTTTGTCATGTGTGCAACCCCTTTCTTGTGTTAAATCATGTAATGATGAACCCAAATGCTTGCCTGGCTACTCAGACTCCTTGCTCCGGCCAAATGCTATGCATTTGGACGCCCACTGACGTTAGTCTCTTCTCCGCAATAAGCCTGGATCTGAGTAGCTCCCCAACCCTTCAATCAGAGCCGTCTGATTGGTCGAGAAACCGATGGATTGGGCCAGGACACACGTGGGTAAAGCCTCATTGGCTTTGATACTCTGATTGGTTAGAGACGATCCAATCGTTGATGTTTTTGTTTTGTACAACGCCCCTCGTGCCCTTTGTCACCACAAATGACTTCAATGTTCGCAGTCTCAGACTAAAGTATGTAGTGAACGACAAAACAGGGGAAGAATTTAGTGTGAGTCGCCAGGCTACCCAAATGCAACTTAGTCTAGAGAATTTGTCTGACGCTTGTCTGAGTAGCCTATCTCTTAGGTGAGAGGTACATGCCACCTTTGAAGGTTGGTGGTGAGTCGTGGGGGAACAAGGACTGAAGGAGTTCCTTTTGTTCTCTCTCAAGTTTAAAGTCTAGCCTTTGAAGTAGCTCGACCCCGCATCCACCCCTGCATCCCCAGAACAGAGCACATCGTCAGGACAGGCTATGGACGGTGCCAGTCTACCAAGGAGAGGTCAGTGCACATCTTCCCTTAACGACAAGGCCTTTCCACTGATCACAGGGAGAGTGAGACAGATGGAGACATCTGCCGCTGCTCCACACAGACTTTAGTACTCAGGATAGCAGTCTGTCAGGCTAATACTAGGTGTACCACAAGGACTTACAATCTATCAGCGTGACACAAATGGCAATGAGTGCCATCACACACACACCCACACACAGTCGCATACGCATACACTTATCTTCACACCAACTGGCAGGTTACTGCAAATATTTTGAGTCCATTACCTTCTTCTTTGAGTCCATAAGGAGTGTATTGGTCAACGTGGGTGAAAAAGAAGCAGACAAAGACAGAATGTCTGTATGATTGTGTGTAAGCTTTGAACACTGTTTTATCAGGTGCAGCTACATACGGTAAATGTGTCTCTGCATGCATTATGGGCATGTGTCTGTTTGTGTCTGGACTTACGTACAGCCTGCCGGCTCTCAGCGAAGCCCTTGCGTAGAAAGATGCAGGCAGGCCCCAGTACATTGTGCATGTTGCCTCCGTTCTGAGCCATAGCCACTAGTGGCTCAAGATAGCCCCCCCCAGTCCCCTCCTCACAGGACTGCACTGCTCTGTAGTTCTTCTTCTGGTCCTGGGGCCACAGACATCCAGGGTGTGGGGCCAGGAGATAGAGGCGCAGGGGCAGAGACAGGGACACAGACTGTGACTCAGCTTGTGGATGGACAACATGGAGTCAGACTACAAGAGGCTAGCTGGCATGAGGGTGGGTGGTTGGAGGGGGAGGCTGAGGTCTGCTAGTCCCTGTGAGGTCAGAGGTCAGGATGGTAATGGGGCTGGTCAGGGTGTCAGTCATGTGAAAGGAACAGTCAGGTGCTGGGTTCAGTGAACGAGGCACTGAATGCCACCCACCCATCCATCCATCCCAAAGACGCTCTCTGTGCAGCTGGGGACACTTATTTGACTCAGCACACTGCCAGATGTATACAATCAAAGAGACACAACAGCTAACTAAGACAATCAGACCAATCCACGGGAGAACACGCAGGAAGACCCAAACAAATATCTGCAAGCCATTCTGCTTTTGACAGGCACAGTTTAGTGGTACAGTGTTCCATGTGACAGCTACTGCCATAAATGGTCACACACATTAGTGGTTAAAAATGTAGGGTTGTCAATACATCATTTTGTCTCATCTCCATTAACCTTTAAATACAGGGTTTAGTTCATGACAAGAAAGCCACTTGCATATGAAAGCGATGGATGGCTTATTTGTGCTCGTTCCAATTAGCCATTGTCCCAATGATGGAAGGAATCAAATCCATCCAGCCATTACATTATAATGACCAATTAGTCTGTGGACCACGGGGCAGCGGCAGGCCACATAATGCACAGCCCCAATTACAGACAGAGCCTCAGGTTAATTAAAGAGGGGAACATCAGCCACCATTGAAACCTTTACAAATATTAATCTGCACCAAGGCAAATAAGGGCCAACCTTTCTTCAGTCGAATGACAGACAGACAGAAAAGTGGCATCAGTGGACAGAGCTGAGCTGTGTTCAGACACCGGAACGCTGACAGGCTTATGACAAAAGGGTCACTATACAAGGAACACTGAGCTGGCAACTTAAGAAGGAGATGCTTCTATTTCCCTCCATTGTTTGTTTCCCCCCAAAATAGCCTTTCACAGCAGCGAGACAGCTATCTCTCTATCCCTGCCCTTCTTCCTTCCCTCCCTTGGTGGGATTTTAATTAGCTTGGTGGGAAATTTTGGGTGACCTTCATACTCCATCTGTTGCTGTGGAATTTCTAGTGCCAGCTCTGCCCTGCTACAGTGCACCCTATCACACTGTCCACTGGGTAATCTGAGCAAGTGATGCATGAAGCAGTGCAGATTTTCTGAAGGTCTAGTGTGTCACCAAAATCACTACTAATGTTAAAAATGATGACATTGAAATGGCAGCTAGAACAATATTAGAATGTGAGAAGCAGTCAAGAAGTAACTTCCCTATTTACCAGATGACTTCGACTGTTGCTTGCCATATTGTACCGTACACGCTCAAGGATGTACAGCTGCTGAAGAGGATTTAAATCCCTGATGCATGGTGGACCAGCGCTCCCACTGAACATGAAATCATGTCTTTATTGTGCAGTTATCTTTGTACTAGATAGCTAAAGTACTGTGGCTGTCATTGTTGTACACAGACTAAGCATGTAGCGCTGGCAGATACTGTAAAACTAAGTCCAATATATCCATTCTCTAGATACATGCTCAGTCAAACCCAGTCTGTAGTCCACGTACGGAACAATGAACATCAGCCGGTTGCAGAAACAACCCGTATCAACAAGGTTTCTGCTAAGATCAGGTTACGGTTCATGGCGCTCCTGCAGGCAGGGTTAAACAGGATAGCGCCACCTGTTGGTTTGTCCGCGCCACTGTATCCCCTCTGAAGGGGTGAAGTGGTGACGCTGGTTTGCGGCTTTGACTCATGTGGTTGATCTTGACATGAACCTGCTCATTGACACCACTCATCCCAGCTAGCGGGTTCCAGGACACAACTAGACACTCTCGACTACAGTTGAGTGACGGTTGAGCATCATTGGCTACACTGAGGACTCCAACACAGTCACTCCAGCTCAACTGACATTCAGTAGGGAAAAACAGTTATATGTCCATCTGGTATATATCTATGACAAAGAAATATGGGAAAACAGACACAATACAGTCCTATGTCACGACTTCTACCGAAGTCGATGCCTCTCCTTGTTCGGGCGGTGTTCGGCGGTCGACGTCGCCGGTCTTCTAGCCATCGCCGATCCATTTTTCATTTTTCATTTGTTTTGTCTCGTTTTCCCACACACCTGGTTCTCATTTCCCTCATTATGTGTTGTGTATTTAACCCTCTGTTTCCCCCATGTCTTTGTGTGGTATTGTTTATCTGTTTTCATGTATGCGCACGTTAGGCTGGTTATGTTCAACCCGTATTTGTATTTCGTGTTCGTTTGTGCCGTGTGCTTTTGGTTCGCCAAATAAAAGGCTCCGTTTTGCTACCAAATATCTGCTCTCCTGCGCCTGACTTCCTACAGCCCTTCACGCATACCTTGACAGAATACCACACAAAGACATGGGGGAAACAGAGGGTTAAATACACAACACATAATGAGGGAAATGAGAACCAGGTGTGTGGGAAAACGAGACAAAACAAATGGAAAATGAAAAATGGATCGGCGATGGCTAGAAGACCGGCGAAGTCGACCGCCGAACACCGCCCGAACAAGGAGATGCATCGACTTCGGCAGAAGTCGTGACATCCTAATGCGTGGTAGAGTGGTATTGTCGTCATCCAGTCCACAAATGATTTCAAGCATCACAGTCGGTATTCTATGCTGGTCAGCGGACTATTTTAGTTACTGTGGCTCAGTGGGGTGGATGAGACAACAGCATGACACACTAGGCTGTCCTGTCTCCTCTAATATTCACAACTAGCCTGTAAGAGCGGGAACACTGCTCCTCAGACCAGAAGTCTAACTGAGATGCCCCACAGTCAATACAGCAGTGTGCTCTAAAACCGAGTCTCCCACAGTCAATACAGCAGTGTGCTCTAAAACCGAGTCTCCCACAGTCAATACAGCAGTG